>NC_090323.1:163908566-164514455 GCF_040869045.1 Eurosta solidaginis | reverse complement strand
TCTTTTTCATTACATAAATCTATGTTCAGTATCGAAATTCTTTCAGCCAATCAATAATCACTCATACGCCGTGTTGACCGGCGCAACTACAAAGCGTTTAAATGCCTATTGTTAACCTCTGTGGCGATAAAACGTTTAGTTGAATGTTTTTAGCATGTCGATGTATTAAAATAGCTACTTTCGTTTGGATATTTATAATATTTATTGGCCATAAAATAAGTCAGAGACGTATGGCCAGTGTAATGTAAAATTAAAAAAATGCATTACTAATTTTTGTTGTAATAATAATAATTTTTTCATTATTATTGATATGATAAAATGTGCGTACTGAAATTTAAGTGTGGCATGCCCTATCAACAAGAAAAAATAGAGGCTATAATTTGTTGAATGGCGCGGTCTTTTTACGGTGTAACGGTGAACCTACAGTCCGGCGAGCTACCTTGTGCCTAAAGAAAGCTTACCCAGTAACCAGCCGTGGGTTAAGTCCACAGGTTTAACATGATTAGCATAAGCGGTGTTCTAAGAACAACGCCTAGCAAAACTTTTGGGATCATTCCTGACATCCTTCCATTGGATCTAACTGGTTATCGAGCAGCGGCAATGTCAGCCGTGCTCTTAAGTGAGTTGTACTGTTGGAACAATAAGACCACAGGACACTCTGGTATATTTAACAAATATGGTTTTCTTCCTCCTAACACGGATTTCTATGCCTAACCAACCGTACATGAAACCTTGAGAGTGCTGAGATCCAACAGCTATTCGAGTTGAAAGCCAACAGAAACCCGTATGTAACAGATTTTAACTATTATTGCTGAATTTATAACCTTACAATTTTTAGCTCAAAACTTTTGAAACTGGAATGTTACTTTTCTCGTCTACATATATTTTAATATTATATTGATAATGTTCAGTGATGCACCAAATACTAAAGATCCACATACATTCAACGTTTTGGCGATTCCGTTGCTTCAATTGCCGGCATGCCTTGTCAGTTTGTTTTTTAACTGTACTCAAATTTGTAAAAATATAGTTCTATTTAGAACTATTTATAACTATATTTTTTATCTTGCGAAAGATTTTCCTTTCCAATTTAAGAAAAGTATTTATAGTTTCTTTTTTTTTTTTTACAGTATTCAAAAAGTGAGTTTTTAGCTTCTTTTTCATAAAAAATTTAAGGAGTTATAAATCTTTTTGAAATCACATCTGCACTCTAATGTTCAAAGCAAACTTGTTTATAATTATTCTTTTTTAATGAAAATGGGGTTAGGTTAGGTTAGGTTGAGGTGGCTGCCCAAAAGCACACTTAGGCCAGTAATATTAGGCCCGTTGTGCCTCTAAGAATAAGTAAATTTTTTTTTTTTCAAAAATCTGTACACTCTATTTTTTAATTTTAAAGCGGTGTTCTTCTATTGATTCGTGACTGAAGTAGTTGGCGTAGCACTAAAAGCACCATCAACGACAAGCAAGATAACGCAATTTACAACAGCTGATGTCGTCATATTCGCTGCTTGTGATGTTGTTGCTATCCCGCCTTCCATTATCATTGTTTAACAGAAGACATACATTGCACTACCTTTATATTAATTTGCGATTTTGGTCGTGTCGCACTTTAATTTCAAAATTGAGAATACATACTATCGATTTTTTTTTGATAAAATTTGGAGACTGGAATCAACAGGGGGACTCATTAAAGCATATAAATGTATAAGGTGTAAAATTATATCCACTCACACACGCTGTGATATGAACGCACATAGTTATATTCTTGATAAACTTAATTTTCGATCAGCTGTATTATTGAAAAAAAAATTTCTAATTGTTATACAAATTAAAAAATGCCAAGATAAAGTGACAAATCAAAACTAAAACATCTTTACTAAGCAATTCTTGTAAATGACTTGCTGATGTCGGAGATTTCTGATGAAAAGGACGGCAATTATGTTTGCAAGGTTGTATTCCTTTGAGTTTACCGCGTTTACACCATGAAATGTGCGCGTAAATTTATACAAATTGTGTAAATGATTTTGCATACAAAATTTGACAGATCGTTTACGCACTAGATAAATGTATACGTTTACATACTTTATAAAGCATTTATAAGGTTAAATGAGTCCCCTTAATGATGTTAAAAGTGTAGAATGTAAGAGACAAAATTTTGAGCTATAACCAAATACCATATATCTCCGGCAAACTTTAAAATAAATAAAAACGCTTGAAAGCAGACCACAGCATACGGTAAACTAGAGAATTGAAGTTTCAAACTAGAAGCAAAAACAGGGCCGTATAAAATTTAAAATAAGCAGCGTAGTGGAGTAAAGATAATTTGAAAATATGTATAAAATTGTGTAATCTTTTGACACGTTTTTGAGTTACTGCCCAGTAACCAATGGTCTTAAACTTGGAATAGAGGTTGAAAGACAATGTCACCGCTAGGAAATGAAAAGTTTTCATGATGTTTTGAAAACTCTTCTAACATGAAAAAAAGTTGTGTGAATATTGATTCGAATTTTCTTAACTGGAGATTCTTACCGGTGCTTTGAAGGGGCTTATAGGACTACAACATATTTTGTTAATTAGCGCAAGGTTGTGATGGTTCTGAAGTAATAGAAATATTAAGGTCTGCACTATACTATGCATAGCAGGAAATTAAAAGATCCTTAAAGTTGATAGATTACTGAAGAGTTTTTCAGGCGAAAGTAATAGCCGTAACCAAAGCAGTAGAAACATTTGAAAAAAAATTTAGCTGTAGCCGCGTCAGCTATTAAATTGACATCCGAGCAGAAATTAAGGCAAAAGCATCGCATTGCATAACATCTGAAAGTGTGCTAGAGTGCAAGCAATCCCTTGAGATAATCGGGAAAGTGAGAAGCATTCATATGTTTTGGATTCCAGATCATATGGGAATATACGGGAATGAAAATTAGGATGAGCCTCGAAGATTGCTCCTTAGCCGTCCCATTCAGATTGGGCGGGATTAAGAGAAGGCGAGGGTGGGGAAAGCATTGACCTAAGCGTGGAGCTGTAAACTGTCGATGATCATATGAAGGTATTTCAACCTTAGACTAACAAATTTACCCTTATTATTGAAAAGAAAGGATTGTAGGCTTATGACGGGTATTCTGACTGGACGTTGACTTCTGGCGTTATATGCTTTTTAAAATGGCCCAGTAAGTGATGGCAGATTTAGGAAAGAAATTGTTGGGCATGCTTTGTAATTGTGCCCTGCGCTTGGCAGGCTAAGATTCCTCACGTACAGGAGGCCAGTTCAACCTGACTTAACCTTATTAGAATTGAATATGAATAGCGAGTTGAATTTTTTCGGTTTTGAATTTAAACTCGATGAATTTAAATTGGGAATCTCAACCTTTGAACTGCATCAATTGTATCAATGTAAACTTGAAAATTCTGAACTTTTGTTATAATTTTCTGAATTTGAATAATAATTTTAATCTATAGTAAGACTCCGATGATAAATAACTTTTCGATAGAAAATCAATAAATTTTCGATAACATTCGTTAACTCTTCGCTAATAATTCGGGTAGTTTTTTAAATACTTTTTAGAACATAAATTGGTAACAAACCGATAACAAATTGGGAATTCTCTGAAAACAGAGCGACAAATTTTCCATAAAATATCAGTAAATTTATTAAACATCTCCATGTCTTTAAGATAAATATTCGATTGTTTTCCAATAACAAAACTATAGTTTTTCGATAACAATAACACATAACTGTTATATAGATAATCGATAACCTTCATTATTGATAGTAAATTTATAACATTTAGATAACAAATTGATAACTCATCTATACCTCGTTCAGAACATACTTTGAACATTTCGATATATCATCGATAACAAACCGTTTCACATTAACTTAAACATTGTTTCTACATTTAGCTATAGTGAAGTGATTATGCTTATGGTTACATTCTGTACGCTTCCATACAGCACTACAATCTTATATGCACGCCTACCCTTACATTCTATGTTTCCCTTTTTATCCAACAACTTCCACATGCTACGCTTGCGGTTATACTTAGATACCTACACTACGCTTACATTCTGTGATCGTCCATACCGAGGTGGTAGCGTGCTCTGTCCGCTCCACCGAGGGTCCTGGGTTCAACTCCCAGCAAAGTAATATCAAAACTTTACAAAAAAGTTGTTTCAATTAGAAAAAAGTTCTTCTAATCCGAGGCGCTACTCAAAAGTGATTTGGTAAACACTCTGTGTGTATTTCTGCTATGAGAAGCTTCTCAGTGAAAACTAATCTGTCTTGCGATGCCGATCGGAGTTAGCACAAAACATGTAGGTCCAATTTTTATGGAAAATTAAAAGAAGCATGACGAAAATCGGAAGAAAAGCACGGCCTAAACTTCCGCGGAGGTAAATTGTGCCAAGTATTTAATTATTATTTTATCATTTTCATAAATGTAATCTTCTGTCAGTTTAGATTTCATCAAGGCTATTCAGTCCTCAAACCTGCTGCTACTTTTTCAGTCTATTTATATAGAGGTAGTTTTATACAATTTTTGCATAACTTCACTTATTACTTTATATTCTCTGACAACAATTTTTATAGCAAAATGTGTTGCAGCGATGCGCTAAATGTTTTGAAAGCATTCAAAATGTCAATGAATTGATGATGTTGCATGCCACAAGTGAATGATTAAAGTGGATAGAGAGTGATTTTCTTTCAACATCGAAATATTTGTAGAAGGCAGTTTTTTGTTGCTGTTGTTGCAGTTGCTTTCACTGCTGCTGTTTCTGTATTTATTGTTATTGGCTGTTCACTGCAAAAGTGGCAGCTGTTGTGCTATTCTGCTATATTTGTTGCACTGCTATTGTTGTTTTTGTTAAGTCACACTTACGCTCTTGTTGCGAATGTCAAAGAGCGTTTTCGTCTGTTGCAGCGTCTGAATTCTGTTCGTGAATTTTTTATGTGTCACATTCAGCAATGCAAGCAACGAAGGCAACAACAACTAATAGCTGTTTGTGTTTTATTCAATTTTTTTGGTATTTTTTGTTGGTATATAAGTGGCCTGCTGCGACAACTTAATGGATTGCAAGTGTTTCCACGACTCTGAAGTACTTTTACTTAGTTTATGACAACATATAGATTTTTATGCATATTGGGCCGACATGCCAAAAAACAAAAAGAAAGAGCAGAAGTCTTCACCAACTTCTTTCTAATCTTCATCCCCACAGCTTTCGTTGGCACTTACATGCAGTCGCCGTATACTCACATTAGACAATATCCCATTAATATCGCACTTTATGGATATATACACACACGATCAAAGTTAATAAGGGATCATATACAGTTTATAATGATGCGAGTTTACATAGATTAAATGTGGATTACAGTACTTATCTGAAATCGGGGGCCACAGGCAACTGCGTATTCTGCCTACCTGTTAATCCGGCCCTGCGCACAGTTAAGTTCCAAAATAAGAAAGCATTCTTCCATACTTGATTGGTTAGTTTTTATGGCCTCACGAATTCACCATGTGACCGATCATGGTTCTTAAGTTTCTAGTACTCTACTAAATTAAAGTATATGGTTAGGTTAGGTTAAACTGGCCGGTCCATGAGGACCTCACATAGACTAATTGAGTCCGTAGTGTTACCAGAAGTTTGTTTTAACGACCAAACTAAAAACCCAATGTTATAAAATAACTCCGTCCTCTTGGCAAATACTAGACGCTTCCTAGGACTTAAGCCACTTGCTGCTTCAAGATCTGACAGCTGTATCACACCTAATATCTGTAGTCTTAGCCTGATAAGCGCAGGGCATGGGCACAAAACGTGCTCGATCGTTTCCTCCTCCAACCCGCACTTCCTACATCTGCTATCACAGACCAAGCCTAATTTAAAGGCATGTGACGCCAGAAGGCAGTGTCCAGTCAGAATACCAGTCATGAGTCTTTAGATCTCTCTTTCTAATGATAGAAGCAACTTTATTAGTCTAAGGTTGTAAGACCTACACACAATCTTCGACACTTTTCGCTTGGTCTATCATGTGCACCTCTCGTTTTCTCTTAATCTCGTCCAGTCTAATAGGGACGTCTACAGAGCAAGCTTCATGGGATGCGCCCTTCTTCGCTAAAGTGTATATAGTGACATTGTTAAATGCTGCCTCTTTGTTCAGAAAGTTCCATGAAGATAAGTTCGTAAAGAATGTGTATTTTTTTAACTTTGTAGGGCTGTCTCCACTGACTTGCCTTTGCAGTATGAGTGTTGAGAGCTAGACAGGTGTCACTGTCATTGTAGTTTAGAGCAGAAAGGATAAAACACCGATGGAATTGAACTTTTTTTATGTGCGCAACGTTTCCTTCTTTGGTTATGTAGACCGTCTTTGCTCTGGGTCATCTTTGTGTAATATGGAAGAACATTGCACTTTCTTTATAGACTCCGATTGTAAAGGACAAACAATCCGTAGTTTCAAAGAAGAGTGTGTAAATACATGCAACTCAATTTTACTTTATTATTACAGATATTTTTGCTGAGCGAGATCTAGCCCTGCGAGGATTTTCGATCCTATCTATCCTTTCATAAATTTCAATTTCATTACTTAAAGGGAAACACTCACAAATCTGTTCATGTTGTTGCTGTAGCAGTGCTAGAAGTGTAGCCATAGTGACGCGCATCTCTCTGAAGAGGTAGGTTTCCTCAACTGCGAGTTCAGGGTACTTGCCTTTGAGTAAGGGTTCACCAATCGAATTCGGGCATATTAGTCCGACGAATTTTTGCGAATGACTCTGAACCTATTCATAATCATTCTCTTCATACGGCTGAATTGTTAAGTGCCGAAATACTTCATAGTCCTTAAATAGATGATTTTGTAAGTTCCTGGGAGGCATGGTCCCTTCATCAGATATCTCTTGGGATACTCAGGCTGCGGATATTCAGCAGAAACCGTTTGCATAGCATTTAATTTCTCTTATCTATGGGGACTACTTCCACCTCACTTAGATATAATGTTTTGATGACCGTAAAAGATATACCAAGATATACCATGAGAGTTCTAAGCGCGGTATTTTGACAGAAATGCAGCTTTCCACAGTGTGTTTCCTTTAAAGTTCGGCGACCACATTGAGGATACGTCGCATACAAGTGGCCGGCGAATTGCTTTATAAGTGGTTTTGAGCTTTTCGTTTTCCTTGACCCGTCCATCTATAGCGGTGGGTTCAATACTTCGAGGGATGGTGACTTGTTTTTAGTACATAAGTTCCCTTCATTAGGCAAAGAGTATAATTTCATAGAATAAATTTAAAAATGAACAAGGATATCTTAAAAGGAGACAGAAACTTAAAGGTATTTAACCATATTAGAAGTTCTCGACCAATACATGTCATTCCTTGAAAAGACCCGATAAGGAAACCAGTATGAGCGTAATATGATTTTTTTTAATTGCGGATACAGCCTAATTTTGCAGGGCTAACCCTCCAAGAAAATCGCGGAAAAAATATCTAGTAATTATACTGGATACTAAGTAGTCGTGAGAGCTCCATGTGGAAGAGGGAGCGAAGAAAGCCTCCGTGGAACTGTATGCATGCAAGAGGATGCAACTCTCTCTTTGAGTATTTACGGCGATAGTTATTTTTACTATGGGATCCTTGTTGTGTGGACAGCTATACAAAGAAGTACGTATACCAAACGACCATAGGAGTTATGCAAATTATCAATGAAAAGCATAACGGGAAACACAACCACAGCAGCATGCATGGCACTCTGCACATCCCATCTGCAGACCTAAAGACCAAATATATAGCGTAAAAAACTGTAGCAAGGCTTAAAACCTAAAGGTAACTTATTGGGATTCTAGTGATATCTCTAGGTCCCTATAGAGTCGCAGGTTTGGTTCAAGGATGCGGAGATCGCAGAGCATACTATACACGTGTATACCGAAGATTATAAATAAACGGAAGGGGTTGGTCTGCACTTTACTGTGTCGTTCCAGAAATAAGTAGATCTTAAAGGCTCCCAGAATAATACAGTGTCGTTTAGGTGGAATTACAGCCGTGAAGAAAGCCAAAGGGATTCTGGAGAAAGCGTGTTTCACCAAGAAGTGCCTTGGCAAGCCAAAAAGCATTAAAGAGACTTCGCTGAGGCCGAACCATTTATATGTTCTGAATTCTCGATTATGAAGGGAAGTAAGGCCACGAATAGGCCGACGAGTTGGCAAAGGAGGATGCAGCACTCGTTGAATTGACGACAGATATCCTAATCCATTTCGGAGAAATCAAAAGGAGAGAGGAGCTGCATGTAATCCCTCATTAGGGAAAGGCGTGGACAGAAACGCGGGGCACTAAGTTGCTGCTATCTCTAAAGAGAAAAGTGTCACATATTTGCTTACTGCTTTCTGGTGACACATACTTCAATTCAGGCCTCGATAGTAAAATAAGTGCGAGCTGCGGAAAATATGGTTGACCACGTCCGGCATCATATTTTGCGCTCCCGAGTTCAAGATATTAGCTACTAATTGCGACAGAGTTATTAATATTATATTATATTTGACAAAGTATTTACAAAAAGGACGGAGTTATTTTACGAGTATAACATAAATCCTGCCACCTAATTGGGGTTTTTCCGTTTTCAGTGGCGCTATGGACACACTCAGCCTATGGGAGATCTTCATTGATTGGCTAGCTCAAACTAGCCTAAGTTTTATTCTTCCATTTTGAACCAACTTATGTAAGGTTAAACCAATGCTCCCTACATCCTTTGCTAAAATTTGTTGGTGGGCGCTGAAACATATACCAGCATATTAGATAATATTATCTATAATTAAATTTTCAAAAGTTTGTTACTTAAGCCCACATTTTCGCTAATAGCTAAAAATCATAAAATAAAATTTTTTTTCATCATTCCCATTATCGAGTGTGTTTGTATGTCTGCTTTTATACGGAACTACGGAGGCGCCAGTTACCAGTTTGAATAAGCATAATCAAAGTGTAAATAAATTAAAAACTTATGCGCAAGCATATAAATTCACACCACATCACACACACACACACACTAACAAATGTGAGGTTATGCAATGAGCTAGGGAAAATAAAGTTAAATGAATGTTTTCTAGTAATTTTCAGTCATTTAGAGGCAATTTGCAGCCGCTTACCCATTAGCAAATGCAATTAGGACACACATGCAAATATTCAAATATACATACATAGATATGTTTGTATGTATGAACATGAACACACACCTTAGTGGGAGTAGAATATGTGCATAAATGCATGAAGTAAGTTAATTTTATATTCTAACACACAGTCCATCAGGCCCGAACAAGGACAAATGCAAATAATCTGACAAACATATTTACATAGGTATATTCGTATAGATGTATTTGTAATAAACTAGACTTTAGGTGCTTTTTGCAAAGTGCAAATAAAAATATTTAGACATCTACATCATTTTTCATTAAACTTTTGTCTATATACAGTGAGTGACCGTCAAAATGAGACAGATATTTTCTTTTACTTCTCTACTTTCAATGCTTCGAAATTTAAAGGTTTCCTAGGAGCTGAATAGATATAAACAAATATATGGAACAATATTCTATAAAAGAGTGCAATTACTGGCATATGCTGATGACATTGATATCATCGGCCTAAACATCCGCGCTGTTAGTTCTGCTTACTCCAAACTGGAAAAAGAAGCGGTAGAAATGAGTATCGTGGTGAATGAGGACAAAAAGAAGTACCTGCTGTCATCGAACAAAGAGTCAGCGCATACGGGCCTTGGCAACCACGCTACTGTAAGCAGCCATAATTTTGAAACAGTAAAATACTTCGTTTATTTGGGAACCAGCACCAACACTAACAACAACATCAGCACTGAAATCCAACAAAGAATCAATTTTGCCAATAAATTCTACTTTGGACTAGGTAGGCAATTGAAAAGTAAAGTCCTCTCTCGGCGAATGAAAATCATACTCTACAAGTCACTTATCGTACCCGTCCTGCTATATGGGGCAGAAGCATGGACCATGATAACAGCAGATGAAGCGGCTTGGGAGTGTTCGAGAGAAAAGCTCTTCGAAAGATTTATGGACCTCTGAGCGTTGGCGATGGCGAGTGCCCAACAAGATTTACTGTTGAGCTGTACGAGCTCTACGCAGACATCCACATAGTCCAGTGAATTAAAACGCAGCGGCTGCGCTGGCTAGGCCATGTTATGCGAATGAAAGATGATGCTCCGGCCAAGAAATAGTTGCTATGGAAACCCGCCTATGGAAGCAGAGGTAGAGGGTGGCCACCTATCCGT
This sequence comes from Eurosta solidaginis, assembly GCF_040869045.1. Classification (NCBI taxonomy): domain Eukaryota; kingdom Metazoa; phylum Arthropoda; class Insecta; order Diptera; family Tephritidae; genus Eurosta; species Eurosta solidaginis. The sequence continues at coordinate 164,504,183 of NC_090323.1, read as the reverse complement.
TGGAAGGACCAAGTGGAAAACGATTTAAACTCCCTTGGTGTGACCAATTGACGCCGGTTGGCGGAGCGAAGGAGCGATTGGCGCGCCTTGTTGGACGGCCATAACCGTTTAGACGGTTAAGCAACAATTAAGTAAAGTAAGTAAATATAGGTTTCCAAACATCATAGATGAAGAGCGAGAGTGTAGGAACTGATAGCTAATTGTCCGCTTCGAACGTACTTCATCACGTCGAAGATACTTTCAACAATGTCATGCCAGTGGATATGATATGGCTTATCAGAGATATTGCTTATCAGAGAACTGATAGTTGCTAGTTCACAGACTACTGATCAGATAAACTGTCACAGTGAAAGTGCCAGATGAATGCTCAGAAAAGTTAAGACCCAATAAAATGTTGCTTGTTTGGCTGCTGTATTGCCCAGATACCAAAGACCCGAGCTCAATTAGCGCTCGAGACGCCATTTTGATGCAGATTCTACTGGAACCAATATCTGTTGTTTTACTATGTTTATTCAGTGCCTTGTTAAAATAATAAATTGCGAACAATGAATCTGTTCATATCTTTTACATAGCATTTATCATCTTCTCGTGAAGTTGCCGCAGTATGTAACAGCCCATTGTTAGAAACTTACGCTTTTGTGTCATTGATCCTAAAGATTTCTTTTCTTGACCTATTTAATTGGTCGTCTGTTCTCTTCCTATCGTAATTCGACCAGTTTTGCTTGATTCCTTCACAGGTGTCGGTGAAGTACCAGCCAGAGACAGCTTAATCCTTGAATATGCTATGTATGTTTCATTGGGTGGATGTAAGTGGTTGATTCATCTCGAACGCGTCCGCAGTATCCACAGGAATACAGTTGATCTGGCTCCTCGTTGCTCTCAACATTTCTGTAACCAGCAGCCCATATACGAGACAGACTTTAACTAAGTTTTCGTAGTTAACCGCTTTAAACCATGCTAGGCTATCTGAGTAAATTCGTACCCCTCACATGCACTCTCATCGAGTCTTCTGGCGGGAGCGTTCGCGTCTCTCTATACCCAGAATTTCGGCTTGGAGGATACTAGCAATGTTGAGAAGACAGACTAACGGCGACAAATTAAGATGCTCGCATAAATTATCTACACCAACATCGCACTCCATTTTGGAAACATTGGTGTAGACTAAAATTGTGTGTTTCTGTGATACCTTGACCTCCCCCCTCAATCACCTCTTGAGGTAACACCTGTAAAAATTAATGATGGGGTAAAATAATTTGATTAGAGATCCCTGGGAAGCCTTCTGGGAATACTACCCTGGTCATACCGCCTCGAATTCTAACGGATAGATTCCCGAAATCTAACTGCCGAACAAGTTGCAGCTTCATGTATGCAAATGTCCTAAGTAGCAGGTAAAAGTGTAAGAGCACATTTAGTGCGTCAATTGAAAATGACCTCCGTAACCGCTTTTAAAGCAGCCCGCTGTTTTCATTATTGCAAATTTTGTCCATGGCTGGCTACCATGATATATCTCCCTATGTTAGATTGGTTCTAACCACGACCATATATGTACCACGAGTTTGGGTTTTAGACCCCATTTTCTGCTGACGATACTTTTACGCTATGTAAGAATTTTCGACCCTGCATTCGATGTCTACTTTGTCTGCAACTACGTTCGTTGCTGCAACTCAGCTCAGCCAAGAAGATAGACAAGGTGATATCATAATAGATTCAAGAGCTTTTAAGCGCAAAACAAAATTGTATAGCTTCACAGCCCAATTGTCAGCCCCATCTACGCGAAGGAATCCTGTTACAAACATAAACTTATCATACAAATAATTGGCAGGGGAGGCTCTGGAAACCTCAAGTTCATCATAAAACTAGATAGTGATAGGCGGGTTTGCCTAAAAGTTTCAGTGTAGTCATATGAAATCGTTCCCGAGATGGTTGGGCTAGTTTCTCAATGGCGCAACAACCGTAGCATACAAAAAATGTCCTACCAGCTTAAAAAAAATGAGTAGCCATTATACAATCAAAGCTAAGAGCATCGAAACTCAAATATTATATAGGCGAAAAATTAAAATTGTTTTGGGGTGGCCGAATAGAAGAAGTTTTGCGAAAATTGTGACTGTGATCCACTGTTAATATCATGCATTTGTATCTGTGTATATTGAAAAATACATACATACACATATCAGAATACGTACGTAAGTTTGTAAATGTTTGCAAGTGTAAATAAGTTACGTAAATTGCCTGCCATTAGCTTCAATTCAGTTTTGTAAAAATTTCACAACGTCGACGGTATCGTGGTAGACCTCGACACTCGTCAAGGCAAATGAGTCCAAAACTGTGTTGTGGTCGGTTTGATGAGTCGATTGGCCGGTTGATCGCGCGGTCGGTATTAGCAACATCAAAGTACCCAAACCAAAGCAAAAACCATTCAACAATTTTTCATTTTTCGAAATACTAAGGTGCTAATTAAGCAGAGTGTAAAAGGTCAGGGGAGGGGTTTAAAGTAAGGAGAAATACCGTGGGTAAAAGAAGATATATAGCTTAGGACAATTTTGCGCTCTGTTAGGTCATTTAGGATGGTTTGGAAAAAATTTAAAAAATTGAATTCGACAATTAGGCAGACATTTTGGTTTTGTACACACATACATACTCACACTTATGATAAAATAAGTACTTTGCAAAGTTTATATATTTGCCCATATGCATATGCACGTATATGTAAGTATGTATGCATATATGTATGTGTCTGTGCATGAATATACACATTAATGAATGAACATCATTTAATTTTATGAAAATTGCTTTAGGGGGGCTCATTTGCGTATATGTGTGTAGGCGCCATGTATGAATTTGGAAAATTACAAAACATTTAGCAAAATTAGGCGTTTGTGTTTGGAGAACTCGTTTTGTTTCTTCTTTTTATACTCAGTTGAGCAGAGCTCACAGAGTATATTAAGTTTGATTGGATAACGGTTGGTTGTACATATATAAAGGAATCGAGATAGATATAGACTTCCATATATCAAAATAATCAGGATCGAAAAAAAATTTGATTGAGCCATGTCCGTCCGTCCGTCCGTCCGTCCGTCCGTTAACACGATAACTTGAGTAAATTTTGAGGTATCTTGATGAAATTTGGTATGTAGGTTCCTGAGCACTCATCTCAGATCGCTATTTAAAATGAACGATATCGGACTATAACCACGCCCACTTTTTCGATATCGAAAATTTCGAAAAACCGAAAAAGTGCGATAATTCATTACAAAAGACAGATAAAGCGACGAAACTTGGTAGATGAGTTGAACTTATGACGCAAAATAGAAAATTAGTAAAATTTTGGACAATGGGCGTGGCACCGCCCACTTTTAAAAGAAGGTAATTTAAAACTTTTGCAAGCTGTAATTTGGCAGTCGTTGAAGATATCATGATGAAATTTGGCAGGAACGTTACTCTTATTACTGTATGTACGTTTAATAAAAATTAGCAAAAAAAATTTTTTTAAAGTAAAATTTTAACAAAAAATTTAATATCTTTACAGTGTATAAGTAAATTATGTCAAGATTCAACTCCAGTAATGATATGGTGCAACAAAATGCAAAAATAAAAGAAAATTTAAAAATGGGCGTGGCTCCGCCCTTTTTCATTTAATTTGTCTAGGATACTTTTATCGCCATAAGTCGAACAAAAATTAACCAATCCTTTTGAAATTTGGTAGGGGCATACATTTTATGGCGCTAACTGTTTTCTGTGAAAATGGGCGAAATCGGTTGATGTCACGTCCAGTTTTTATACACAGTCTTCCGTCTGTCCTTCCGCATGGCCGTTAACACGATAACTTGAGCAAAAATCGATATATCTTTACTAAACTCAGTTCACGTACTTATCTGAACACACTTTATCTTGGTATGAAAAATAAACGAAATCCGACTATGACCACGCCCACTTTTTCGATATCGAAAATTACGAAAAATGAAAAAAATGCCATAATTCTATACCAAATACGAAAAAAGGGATGAAATATGGTAAGGTAATTGGATTGTTTTATTGACGCGAAATTAACTTTAGAAAAAACTTTATAAAATGGTTGTGACACCTACCGTATTAAGTAGAAGAAAATGAGTTCTGCAGGGCGAAATAAAAAACCCTTAAAATCTTGGCAGGTATTACATATATAAATAAATTAGCGGTATCCAATAGATGATGTTCTGGGTCACCCTGGTCCACATTTTGGTCGATATCTGGAAAACGCCTTCATATATACAACTACCACCACTCCCTTTTAAAACTCTCATTAATACCTTTAATTTGATACCCATATCGTACAAACTCATTCTAGGGTCACCCCTGGTCCACCTTTATGGCGATATCTCGAAAAGGCGAACACCTATAAAACGAAGGCCCACTCCCTTTTAAAAATACTCATTAACACCTTTCATTTGATACCCATATCGTACAAACAAATTCTAGGGTCACCCCTGGTCCACCTTTATTGCGATACCTCGAAAATGCGTCCACCTATAGAAATAAGGCCCACTCCCTCTTAAAATACTCATTAACTCCTTTCGTTTGATACCCATATTGCACAAACGAATTCTAGAGTCACCCCTGGCACACCCTTATGGCGATATCTCGAAACGGCGTCCACCTATGGCACTAAGGATTACTTCCTTTTAAAATGCTCATTAACACCTTTCATTTGATACCCATATCGTACAAACGCATTCTAGAGTCACCCCTGGTCCATCTTTACGGCGATATCTAGAAAAGGCGTCCATCTATAGAACTTAGGTCCACGCCCTTTTAAAATACTCATTAATACCTTTCATTTGATACCCATATCGTACAAACGCATTCTAGAGTCAACCCTGATCCACCTTTATGGCTATATCCCTAAATGGCGTCCACCTATAGAACTATGGCCCACTCCCTCATAAAATACTCTTTAATGCCTTTCATTTGATACACATGTCATACAAACACATTCCAGGGTTTCCCTCGATTCATTTTCCTTCATGGTTATTTTCCCTTATGTTGTCACCATAGCTCTCAACTGAGTATGTAATGTTCGGTTACACCCGAACTTAACCTTCCTTACTTGTTTTCGTTAGCGCTTGGCTACTGGCACTTTTAGTTGATTGGAGAGTTTTGCGTGAAAGGCGTCAGCATGCATGCAATCAACATAATAAATGTGTTGGTACTTTCGTGTGTGTGTGTTATGTTATGTGTGTGTGTTATATTATATATATTTACAAAGTATGCAATGTATTAAACAACTCGACTCAAATTTAAATTCAAGTTTCGGTTATGCCAATCAAGGACACTTAACGTTAAACGTCTGCATATGAGTCATACACTCACGGAAAAAAAGAATTGGCACAAGTGTTATTAGCAGTTTTTATCTAGTTTCGCTCAATAAGAATAGTTTTCGCAAATATATAAATAATTCAATGTAAACGTATGTTGACGATCTATCACATAATTCGCAAAAATTCGAATTCGGCACATGAATTTTCAGTAAAATTTTAAAATTTTCACTAAGTGGTTAAGGAGTTTTTCTGAGAATGCAATTTTGTAGAAGTTTGAATTTATGTAGGACAAAGTATTAATAATAATCACTAAATAATTTTCCTGATATTTGCAAATTTTTTTGTCAATTGACTTGATTATTAAAGAAATTATTTCCAAAATTAATAAATTTGCTGAATATTCGTGTTTCGAATTTGAATTTTTCCAAAATTTTGCGTATGACCTTGAATTAAGTTTATGTTGATTTAATAACACATTTGTACATGTTTTTATAAAAAATATTAGAGACCTTAAAAATTTCTTGTGCCAACGATATTTTCCGTGAATGTAACTTTCATTTGCTCGTAAAGGTTTTTCAGCTTTAAATAACTTGCTCCTTTAATTATACCAAATGCAATTCCCAGCCGCAAACAATGCAAGAACAGCTATAGAGTTCAACTGAAATAGCTATTTAGATATCATTATAGTTAAATCTGTAATCTTTCCATATGTATTTGAGATAGATGTATGAACGAAGGGACAATATTTCATCTGGCACTTCCATTACAGATTCCATTCTATTATATAAACAATCTCTAAGAAAACGCTAAATTTTGTAAGTTATATATAACTACCCTTTGGTCGGAGCTGCCTCTGCATGAAGAAAAAAAATGCAAGGTTATTCCGATATAACCCCGATATGATTCTACAAACAGTCCCACATAATCTTGAAACAGTCCCGAAATCATCCCGAAACACTGGCAAAATGACCGCATAAATTCTTGCAAAACTAACCCGAAACCTTCTAGAGAAAAGCAAAGCGGGAAAAATTTTTAAATATTCTCGAAACCATACTGTTGAACTAATCCAAAAAAGATACGAATTGATCCAAAAATAGTCCTGAGATGATTTTGTAAATGCGGTAAACTGCCATATGCAACCAACGCCTCTAACACCCCTCTCACTCCAGTCCACCCCAGTTGAAACTGCAAGTTTCCTTGGACTCACATTAGGGGATATTGATGGCAATTTGTGATCGGTCACGCCTATTATATGAATTGAAGCGCTGCTACAGCGACAAATGATTATGTACTACAGAATCTGTAGTTCATCCAAAAACTGCCTTTTTTTCTCATATTTTTATGATATTTTCGGTCCTTGTAATATTTTTTCTATGAGCTATCAAAAAGTTTTGTATATCTTAAGTGGTCATACGTCTTCGTAATGAAATTCGACAGCATAAGTGTTGCATTCAGGATATTCCTTAAATCTACTAAGTTTATTATCGCTTGTAGCTAGAGATATGATAAATCTAAATGTTTGCATGCTTAACTGTCGCACTGTTTGATTTTGTATTTGAGTTAGAATTTAGCATATCGATAGCTCAACATTTGGCAGTATACATAGGAACATTTTTTTACGCTTTGATTCCCAAATGGGTTTGAAAGAGATCCGAAAACAATATTGAAAAGATCCGGTGATAAAAACTAACAGCCTAGAAATAATATAAAAATAAGTCCCGATATTGTACGTATATAATCCCGAAATGCTTACGAAATAGCCTTGGTAATATCACTGAAAACTAGCCAACAAACTTATCAAAAATAATCCAAAAAAGATGGTGACCAAAATCTTTAAAAGTCCCAAAATGGTTCTAAATAAATTTGAAATAGCTCTGAAAAGGTCGTTAAAGCGGTAATGAAATGGTCCAAAAAAATTCTTGGTATAAAATTGAAAAACTCAAAAAACGATTCCGAGCACAATCCAGGAGAGCGTTCCGAAATAATACTGAAATAATTTAATATTATCCCGAAATTACCTCGAAACGGTCCCGAATAGACCTAATATTTTACCGAAATAACCTCGAGTACAGTCCCGAAATGATCTCCAGTTCTATGATTCCAAAAGTAATCCTAAACTTATCCCAAAATGGTTCAAAAATAATCCGTGGTTGTTCAGAAGTAGTCTCAAAACTACCTCAAACAACCCACTGAAAGTCGTGGAATGATCCGCGAGTAGACTAGAAATAATTTTAAAACAGTCTCGGAATGATTCCCACATTATCTTGTAAGTTTATCGAAACCTATACGCTTCTCGCCCATACATATATATCCTAAATGTCAAAGTTGTTGTTGGATGTTCAGATATCTGTAAGTTTCAATGTTGGGACGTCCAGATGTTTCCTATTTGACTCAACCGCAACATAAAGGCTGAACTATTTCAGTTAAAAAATGGGGACATTTTTTTTTAATGGCGGGAGTGTTGCGGAAGAATTCCGACAGCTGAAATTAGCCCGAAAACAATCCCATAATTATTCGGAGATTTTCTTGAAACAATCGAAATCGTCTTATAATTTTATTTTTTATTCTAACGTAAAGACATCCTCCATAGTAGTTGGGTTGATTTGTTAGAATAGAGTTCCAAATTCTGTAAAACCCGCCCATTCCCAATATCAGTTGCTAATTGGAAACTTCCACGTCTTAAACTTTTTTGTTTTAGTTAAGAATTTGATTGTAAAGCATCTTTAACCAAGTTAATTGATAGGTTTTTAAGTGATACGGCTATATTCCGCTCAGCAATCCATATAAGACAAAAAATTATATTTAAAATAATGAAAGTTTCCTAGAGGGTATGCAATTGCCATTTATTAGTCATTGCTTTGTGCTGGTTTACAAATGCCAAAAGCGCTGAGTGTCAACGGAAATGTTCATTACGGCAATGACGACTCAATATTTCCTTGACGATTATATAACTTGGAACCATAAATCTTATTCAAGGCGAATATGGAAATTACTTATTACAAGAAAGGTGAATTTAATTTGATTCTTTTTTCTTCAGAAACGTGATTGCATAAATCGTACTAAGTTGATTTATTAATTAATTGGCGCTTGGATTTTCATTTTCTTGAATATATTGCCTTCAAAAAAAAAAAAAAAAAAAAAAAAAAAAAAAAAAAAAAAAACAAAGAGCGTGAATACCAACCATTCGTGAAGTACGATATAAAAATATATAGTTGAACATCTGAAAATCTAGTGTTTTTCAATTGACTAGAGATCACTCAAAGGCTTCGCTGGCTAGGTAATGTTATGAAACACAGTAGTTTGCATACAGAGGAAGGATAATAGAGAAAGATTTGACTTTCATAAGTACTTCCAATTAAGGTCAGAAACAGGAAAGCTGAAGAAAGTTGTTATGAAGCATCTGAAATCACGGCTAAGCCTCAACTTATGATGATGAAGGTCAGGTGTTAAGTTAAAGAGAGGCAATTTTTCAAGAAACAAATAAATTGGGGAACAACCAAGACTTAAAATTTATTGGTTTTTTATCAAGCTATCGATACCGATCTACTAATCGGTTTATTATCGCTTGCTGTAGCACTTCTTGCTGTTTTATTATCGGGTTGTTATCGACGCTTTACAGATTTTTTATCGAATTTATTTTGAAGTCTTATCGGTATGGGTTTCACAACATTCCAATGAGTCCTTGTTAACAAATTTATAACACACTAACAGCAAGCTGTAAAAAGAGAGGACTGTAGACTCATGACGGGTATTCTGACTGGACACTGCCTTCTGGCGTCACATGCCTTTAATCGAACACGTTCTGTGCTCGTGCCCTGCACTTGCCAGGCTAAGACTCCAGTTATTAGGAGTGATACAGCTGTCAGATCTAGAAGCAGCAAGTGGCTTAAGTCCTAGGAAGCTTCTAGTATTTGCCATGAGGACGGAGTTATTTTATAACATAGGTCCTGGTTTTTGACAGGGTTTTTCAGTTTGGTCGTTAAAACAAACTTCTGGTAAGACTACGGACTCAATCAGTCTATGTGAGGTTCTCATGGACCGGCCAGTTCAACCTAGCTACCTACAGCAAGCTGCGAACACTGCAATAATAAATAGAAAATTTTCGCTAAAAATCGATAGATTTTTGATAAAAAATATTTAGCTTTTATGTGTTACCAAAATATAATGAGTTGATAATTTTTCGATAACAAATGGATAACTTTTCGAAAACAAACCTATATCTTTTTGATAATAAAATCACAACACTCAGATAACAAATCGTTAACTTTTCGAAATCAATAAAGAATCAGTAATATAACGAAGAATTTTCGATGAACAGGCGGTAACTTTTTGATGATAAACCGATAATATTTTAATATTAAATCGATAAATTATTAATAACATATCGATAACTTTCCATTCCTTTGGATAAGATATCGATAACCTTTTAATAAATAATGGATAATTTTTTGGTAACACATCGATAAACTTTGTTATTGATAGCAAAAATATAATAGTTCGGTACCTCGTCTACACATCGTCGATAACATATTTATAACAAACATTTATTTGCCTTTCCTTGCCTTGCCGTTCATTCTGCCCACTTTATACTATAGTGTACTGACACCACTTATGCTCACATACTCTACATAGCCCAAAGAACGACACTTAAAAATACTATAAACAAGTAAGGAAGGTTAAGTTCGGGTGTAACCGAACATTACATACTCAGTTGAGAGCTATGGTGACAACATAAGGGAAAATAACCATGAAGGAAAATGAATCGAGGGAAACCCTGGAATGTGTTTGTATGACATGTGTATCAAATGAAAGGCATTAAAGAGTATTTTATGAGGGAGTGGGCCATAGTTCTATAGGTGGACGCCATTTAGGGATATAGCCATAAAGGTGGATCAGGGTTGACTCTAGAATGCGTTTGTACGATATGGGTATCAAATGAAAGGTATTAATGAGTATTTTAAAAGGGCGTGGACCTAAGTTCTATAGATGGACGCCTTTTCGAGATATCGCCGTAAAGATGGAGCAGGGTTGACTCTAGAATGCGTTTGTACGATATGGGTATCAAATGAAAGGTGTTAATGAGCATTTTAAAAGGAAGTAATCCTTAGTGCCATAGGTGGACGCCGTTTCGAGATATCGCCATAAAGGTGGGCCAGGGGTGACTCTAGAATTCGTTTGTGCAATATGGGTATCAAACGAAAGGAGTTAATGAGTATTTTAAGAGGGAGTGGGCCATAGTTCTATAGGTGGACGCATTTTCGAGGTATCGCAATAAAGGTGGACCAGGGGTGACCCTAGAATTTGTTTGTACGATATGGGTATCAAATGAAAGGTGTTAATGAGTATTTTTAAAAGGGAGTGGGCCTTCGTTTTATAGGTGTTCGCCTTTTCGAGATATCGCCATAAAGGTGGACCAGGGGTGACCCTAGAATGAGTTTGTACGATATGGGTATCAAATTAAAGGTATTAATGAGAGTTTTAAAAGGGAGTGGTGGTAGTTGTATATGTGAAGGCGTTTTCCAGATATCGACCAAAATGTGGACCAGGGTGACCCAGAACATCATCTATTGGATACCACTAATTTATTTATATATGTAATACCTGCCAAGATTTTAAGGGTTTTTTATTTCGCCCTGCAGAACTTTTTCATTTTCTTCTACTTAATACGGTAGGTGTCACAACCATTTTATAAAGTTTTCTCTAAAGTTAATTTCGCGTCAATAAAACAATCCAATTACCTTACCATATTTCATCCCTTTTTTCGTATTTGGTATAGAATTATGGCATTTTTTTCATTTTTCGTAATTTTCGATATCGAAAAAGTGGGCGTGGTCATAGTCGGATTTCGTTCATTTTTCATACCAAGATAAAGTGAGTTCAGATAAGTACGTGAACTGAGTTTAGTAAAGATATATCGATTTTTGCTCAAGTTATCGTGTTAACGGCCATGCGGAAGGACAGACGGAAGACTGTGTATAAAAACTGGGCGTGACATCAACCGATTTCGCCCATTTTCACAGAAAACAGTTAACGCCATAAAATCTATGCCCCTACCAAATTTCAAAAGGATTGGTTAATTTTTGTTCGACTTATGGCGATAAAAGTATCCTAGACAAATTAAATGAAAAAGGGCGGAGCCACGCCCATTTTTAAATTTTCTTTTATTTTTGCATTTTGTTGCTCCATATCATTACTGGAGTTGAATCTTGACATAATTTACTTATATACTGTAAAGATATTAAATTTTTTGTTAAAATTTTACTTTAAAAAAATTTTTTTTTTAAAAGTGGACGTGGTCCTTCTCCGATTTTGCTAATTTTTATTAAGCGTACATACAGTAATAAGGGTAACGTTCCTGCCAAATTTCATCATGATATCTTCAACGACTGCCAAATTACAGCTTGCAAAAGTTTTAAATTACCTTCTTTTAAAAGTGGGCGGTGCCACGCCCATTGTCCAAAATTTTACTAATTTTCTATTTTGCGTCATAAGTTCAACTCATCTACCAAGTTTCGTCGCTTTGTCTGTCTTTTGTAATGAATTATCGCACTTTTTCGGTTTTTCGAAATTTTCGATATCGAAAAAGTGGGCGTGGTTATAGTCCGATATCGTTCATTTTAAATAGCGATCTGAGATGAGTGCTCAGGAACCTACATACCAAATTTCATCAAGAAACCTCAAAATTTACTCAAGTTATCGTGTTAACGGACGGACGGACGGACGGACGGACGGACGGACGGACATGGCTCAATCAAATTTTTTTTCGATCCTGATTATTTTGATATATGGAAGTCTATATCTATCTCGATTCCTTTATATATGTACAACCAACCGTTATCCAATCAAACTTAATATACTCTGTGAGCTCTGCTCAACTGAGTATAAAAAGAGCAAGAGAGCCTGCTTCAAGGAACTGATGGATAGTACTGATCTTGATCCTTGGGGATTGGCTTACAGAACGGTGATGGTGAAAATGAAAGGGCAGAAATCAGAGCAGCCTACATGCCCGATACTAATGAGAAGAATAGTAGAAACTCTTTTTCCGAAGGAATGGAATTCCCACAAATAACAGAGCAGGAGGTACTAGATGCAACGAAAAGAGTTGCGGACAGTAAGTCTTCAGGACCTGATGGAGTGCCAAATATAGCTCTTAAATCAGCGACAAAGTCTAGAACATCGGTATTTATGGATATATTTAACGCCTGTTTCCAAGAAGGCGTCTTCCCTCGCTCATGGAAACGTCAAAGACTGGTCATATTGCTGAAACCTGGTAAGATGCCCGACCAGCCATCTTCATACAGACCACTTTGTATGTTGGATTCAATAGGAAAGATTCTCAAACGTATTATTAGTGGGCGTCTGCAGCAGACCCTGTAAAGCCCAGGTGGCTTGTCAAGTAGTCAGTTTGAATTTCGAAAATCGAGATCCACGATAGGTGCAATACAAACAGTTGTCAAAGTAAGAGGAAGGTCTGTGCACTGATAACTTTGGATATTAGAAATGCTTTTAACATCGCGAACTGGATGCAGATAATGACAGCGCTACGAAATTTTGGCACATATGCTTACCTGCTCCGAATAATTGGTAGCTATCTAAGCGAGAGAGTACTCCTTTTTGATAAGGATGAGGGACCAAGAAAGCACAACATCACGGGCGGTGTCCCTCAGGGATCTGTTCTAGGTCCAACTCTTTGGAATGCGATGTATGACGGGGTGCTACAAATTGACCTTCCCGGAGGCACTGAAATTGTCGGCTATGCAGATAATATTGTCGTAGTAGCAGTGGCCAAGAAACTTGATCTGTTCCAAGCATTATGTAATGACGCCGTGGGAAGAATAAAGGATTGGTTGACGAACATGGGGCTGGATATGGCTAGCAATAAGACAAAAGTGGTTCTGGTGAGCTCAAAGCAGGCTGTGGATGAGCTGGTCCTAACCATAGGAGATTATTAAATAAATTCAAAGCCTTCCTTGAAATATCTAGGAGTAGTCATTGACTCAAAACTTACTTTTAGGGAGCACTTCAGGGCGGTGGGGAGAAAGTTTCTAGAGTTAGTGGAGCCCTAACGCAAATAATGCCAAACATAGGCCGCCCAAGCGAAGTTACCCGTCAGCAATTATCCAACGTAACCAGCTCTATAATATTATATACAGCACTAGTATGGCACGGATCTAAAATGGTCCACCAAAAAGATATATTAGCAGCCTACCGCATTGTTGCTATACGAAGAGCATGTGCTTATCGGATGGTGTCCGACGACGCGATACATGTTTTATCCAGGAAAATCCCATTAGATCTACTCTCAGGTGAAAAGGCCGATCTGTATGGCATTGGAATCAGCCGACCATCTGAAGATGCTAAGAAAAGCGCAAGGTCACGAACAATAGTTAGGTGGCAAGAACGGTGGGAAGATTCGAGAAAACGGCGCTGGACCTTCATGCTAGTCCGGAATATAGCGGAATGATACGAGCGAAAACACGGCGAACTAAATTACCACCTCACACAGATATTGAGCGGGCACGGCGGCTTCAAGGAATATCTACATAAGCGTGGGATAGAGGAGGATCCTTTCTGTCCAAACTGTCCCTCCGAAATGGAAAGCGCAGATGATGTAATGTTTCACTACCCTCGTTTTCAGGGCGAAAGACTGTCTGTAAACAGAGTTTTTGGAGAGGAGCCTTCCATTAGGAATTTAGTTCCACGAATGTGTGGACAAATAGATTGTTGGATTGCTGTGAGCAAGATTGCCTTTATAGTAATGACAAAATAGATGCATGCTGAAATGGAGCGCAGAGAATGCGCATACGAAGTAGTGGTGACTAAATCGCCTTTCCCCCGTAACGTTACGCCTACCGGCGGTCCCACGGGGTGCGGACACATGAACAGGATTAGCGTGGTTTCATTGGGCCACTTGAGGGTAGTGCGCTACCCCAACGTCCAATAAAAAAGGGCATACCAGGGTGCTTAGCTCACATACTCTAGTCTCCAATACAGCATACTAATTCGAGACTCTGTGCCTACACTACACTCTACGCTTACATTCTGTATTCCCCCATATAACATATCACTATATGCTTCCATTCTGTATTCCCCATATAATATACCACACTACACACTACGCTTACATTCTGTATTCCCCATATAATATACCACATCCATCCAAAGACTATGCTGACACAAACGCTCACATTCTGTTTTTCGCTATATTGTTAGAAAAGATGCTTACACAGAAAAAAACAACCTAATCTAAAATTTCTTACTTTGCACATATTTGTAGATTAGGATTTGGACAAGCCCAATATTCCATTAATGTAATATCAAAAGCTCTAACGAATATGTACCAAGATTTAATTATACCTTAATGGTATTGAACAATCTCAAGAGATTTATAAAATTAGAACACACTCCCTGAATTATATATTACACTTAGCACATACAACGAAACGCTTCTTCACTACATTTAAATAATAATTATAAAAAAATTTGAAACGTCGCAATTACACGGCATGGCATAATCTCATCAAGCTTTTGGCTGAAGGACCTATTAAATTTTTACCTGATGCAAACTGTCGACAGCTTCGGGTTATAACTTCGTTACTACTTACATAAATACATACATATATACATGTATTTACTATCCTATTTAAACTAATTTTGTATGCAAAGCATGTAAAAAAGCTTTGAAGAAACTAGAAAAAAAGCAAGTCGGAATCCTACATAATGTGTACGAGTAACTGTCGTGAGTGCCACGTTTTGTACACATCAAAGACGAGTCGACAACTACAAGCGATTCTAATTACTATAGAACTATTCAGAGCAGAACATTGGCAAATTGACATATTAAATTAATGTACAAGTGACATGTCAGCATATACAAGCTTTTGTATGTATGCTATCAATTTTCATTCACATTAAAGCTAACACTCACACATTGAAATTTGTATGCTTAGCTAAAAAAAAAGCAAGGATCTGTAATCGTATTAGTAACTAACTGCGCAACATTTTAACGATCATATGGGATTTTGCAGAATGTGTTTGCATAAGAATAACAAACCTATGAGAACATGGGCGTTTAAAAAAGGGCTGGGTGAGTTTGTTGGAGCTGCCAGCTTAGACGCATTGTTGCATTGCATTTGAAATATATTGCAACAGAATAAGCGGCTACCTCCCTGATCTCTCCAGTTTTTTGGCCTCGCGAAAACTGGCATTATCACCGACTAAATCATCCGCGACCCTATTTACAACTTGGACGTCCCAAATGTCGACCATTTTGAACATCCACGTCGATGGCACTACGCTACCGACTGTCCTACACCCCAAAATCTTGGGTGTGACGTTTGATCAGGATCTACATTTTGGTGAGCACGCAGCCGCAATTGTTCCGAAAATCCAGAGCCGTAATAAAATCCTCAAATCCCTTGCTGGCAGTACTTGGGGAAAAGACAAAGAAACGCTCATTAACACACACAAAGCAATTGGCCATCCGTTTGCGTGTTACGCGTCACCTATATGGTCGCCAATCCTAAAAACTACCCACTGAAAGAAGCTACAGGCCTGCCAAAATACTGCGCTCAAACCGCCACGGGCTGTCTTCTTATGTCTCCAGAACACCATCTACATAATGAAGCGAGAATACTCCCCATCAAGGAGATAAATGAGATGCTAACCAAACAGTTCCTGTTGAATACCCAGAAACCTGGGCATCACAACAGACATCTGATTGATGAGCCAGCACCGCCTAGGGACTTAAGGAGTCATCTCCGTAAGCATTTTGAGGAAATACGGCACCTGAGAACTCAGCCGAATGAAGAAAAAAAACACAAGCAGGTCCGTGGGTATCTCCACAAACAGGCGTCGGGCCTTTATGCCGGGTATTGCCCGGAGAATCGAGTACTCGGGGAACAGTACCCAAAACTTGCGGAGGAGGAACGCATACTCCCCAGGGAAACGCGAGTCACTCTGGCTCAACTTCGTTCTGGATACTGTAACAGGTTAAACTCTTACATATCCAGAATCAACCCCGACATACAAAATGTATGCCCCGCTTGCAATGTGTCCCCACATGACACCAACCATCTCTTTAATTGTAATGTGGAACCAACGCCTCTAACACCCCTTTCATTATGGTCCACCCCTGTCGAAACAGCAAGTTTCCTTGCACTCTCGTTAGAGGATATTGATGGCAATTTTGATCGGTCACAGCTATTAGATGGGGCGAAACATTGCTACAACAACAAAAACAACACCGAGTCAGCGTAGTTGACCCGAACTAAGTTTGTGTGCTTATATCAAAAGAACAAACTTTTGTTCAGAGAGCTAAGGGATATTGAGTTAAAACATATTCTGTCCGCGAAGCTCGCGGATTTTGATTGTTTTTTTATCCGCTTTTTACTTCCTGTTGTATATCATCGATTTTAACTTAAAGTTTTACCGTTATCAGTGCCATAAGAAACAGATGTTTCCTCGATTACAAATCGATAACACGCCTAAAACCAATCGGTAACACTCCGATAAGAAATCGATAAATTTTCAATGTCAAGCTTTTAACTTTTGGATAGCAAATCGAATCGCTTTCGATAACAAATCGATAACTTTTCGGTAAAAAGATCGATATCTATTCGATAAAAAGTCTATAGCTCTACGATAAAATTGGCAACATTCCGATGAAAAATCGATAACTTTTCTGTAACAAATAGATAACATTTTTAAAACAAATCGATAACACTTTTTAAGACAAATCGATAACCATTTAAAAAATATATCGATTCAATTTCGATAAATAACCAAAACTGTTCTATAACTAATCGACATTTTTTTGTCTTCTTGGTAAGTCCACCAATTAATGCATCAATAAGACAAATCGATAACCAATTAAAAAAATATATCGATACAATTTCGATAAATAACCGAAACTGTTCGATAACTAATCGACATTTTTTTGTCTTCTTGGTAAGATCACCAATTAATACATCAATGCCTTGATTTCTTCCCCCAATCCCTACTTCCGAATGCAGCAAACTACATATCGTCTACATAACGTCGTCATAACTCAACAAACACAATTTTCCAGGAGAGCCGTTCAAAGATTTTAACTGCCATATGATGCCCGTATAAAGGCATAATTTCATTTTTACAACACGTGCTAAATTTTTTTTTTATACAACATAGATCATGATATTGGGTATGTTTATATGTTATTAACTCAAAAGTCATGTTTTTTGAGTTATGACGACGTTGCAGCAAATGAGCGATATGTATAACGCAATGAGCCATTTTTATACTCAGCTGAGCAGAGCTCACAGAGTATATTAATGTTGTTCGCATAACTGTAATCCGTAACGGCATAAACTAATCGAGATAGATATATATTTCTATATATCAAAATGATCTGGGCGAAAAAAATTCATTTAGACATGTCCGTCCGTCTGTCCGTAAACACGATAACTTGAGTAAATTTAGAGGTAACTAAATGAAATTTCGTATGCTAGTTCCTGGGCCCTCATATCAGATCCCTATTTATAATGCACAAAAACGGACTATAACCACGCCCACTTTTTCGATGTAGAAAATTTTGAAGACGGAAAAAGTGCGATAATTCATTACCAAAGATGGCTAAAGCGGTGAAACTTGGTATGTGGGTTGACCTTATAACGCAGAATAGAAAATTAGTAAAATTATGGACAATCGGCGTGGCACCGCCCACTTATAAAAGAAGGCAATTTAAAAGTTTTGCAAACTCTAATTTGGCAGTCGTTGAATATATTATGATGAAATTTGGCAGGAACGTTACTCCTAGTCCTAAATTAAAATTATCAAAATCGGAGAACGACCACGCCCACTTTTTAAAAAAAAATTTTTTTTAATTCAAATTTTAAAAGAAAAGTTAATATCTTTACAGCATATAAGTAAATTATGTCAAAATTCAACGCCAGTAATGATATGGTGTAACAAAATACAAAAATAAAAGAAAATTTTAAATTGGGCGTGGCTCCGCCCTTTTTCATTTAATTTGTCTAGGATAATTTTAATGCCATAAGTCGAACAAAAATTTACCAATCCTTGTGAAATTTGGTAGGGGCTTAGATTCTAGGAAGATAACTGTTTTCTTTAAAAATGGCGTAATCGGTTGAAGCCACGCCCTGTTTTTATACACAGTTGACCGTCTGTACTTCCGCTCGGCCGTTAACACGATAACTTGAGCAAAAATCGATATATCTTTACTAAACTCAGCTCACGTAATTATCTAAACTCATTTTGTATTGGTATAAAAAATGGTCGAAATCCGACTATGACCACGCCCACTTTTTCGATATCGAAAATTACGAAAAATCAAAAAAATGTCATAATTCTATACCAAATACGAAAAAAGGGATGAAAAAAGGTGATTGGATTGGTTTTATGGCGCAAAATGTAACTATAGAAAAAACTTTGTAAAATCGGTCTGACCATATTAATTAGAACAAAATGAAAAAGTTCCGCAGGGCGAAATCAAAAGCCCTTGAAATCATGGGCGGAATACTGTTCGTGGTATTACATATATATGTAAATAAATTAGCGGTACCCGACAGATGATGATCTGGGTAACCCTGGTCCACATTTTGGTCGATATCTCGAAAACTCCTTCACATATATAACCAAGGGCCGCTCCCTTTAACAACCCTCATTAATACCTTTAATTTGATACCCATAGGGTACAAACATACTATAGAGTCACCCCTGGTCCATCTTTATGGCGATATCTCGAAAAGCGGTCCACGTAGAGAATGGCCCACTCCCTTTTAAAAACTCTTTTATACCTTCCATTTGATACCCATGTCTTACAAACACATTCCAGATTTACCCTAGGCTCACTTTCCAACAAGGTGATATTCCCTTATTTTATCTCTAAAGCGCTCAGCACCCGAACTTAGCCTACCTTACTTGATTCTCTTGTGAACGAAAATTCCTATCATATAAGAGCATTAATTCACTTCAATGGGCGACAGTAAACCTGAATGCTCTTATCAAATTTTTTGTATTATATAGTGGTGACTGAATGTAAGTGATTACTTTTTTTGACATTCCCATGTGCTCTTGATCAAATTTAGAAAAATTAAAAACAAACAACAATAATTATCATTACAACTATTGTTCTGAACTTGAGCTCGAATCGAACATTGAATACTTTATCAAGAGGCTGGTAAAAACAAAAAAAAATTTTTTTTTAATTGTCTCGAAACTTAGCGGATAACATCTGTGGCGATGCAAGTCTTGTCATAAACCCTACCCCCTTCCATACAAGATATGTTACATTGTTCTACCCGCCGACTGCTTTACACAGCAGCACGAGGTGTTGAATAGCAGCGCATCTTTAATTGCTAATTTCGATTACTACGAGCTATAGGGAATCCCCAGATAACTTGAAAATTATTTTTCTTTCAACTGTAAGATTTTTTGCAATTTTGCCACTCATAAAACTCTGACTGCGTTCATGATACAACCATGTTTATAAAGTAAGAAATAAGGTTCGTATGTAAGCATTTACATAGCATAAATTAAGATATATGTGTAAATAAATTACACTGGACCACGAATTTCAACTTTTTTTCTTTACCAGAAACGCCGTTATGAAATTCGTATGTAAAATCACCCCCTGATTTCGAAAACTGAGTTCATTTTTGATTCAATGTACTGTTTTTGAGATATTTGCAATTTACCGTTATTCGAAAAAACCAAAAAGATGGCTCCTTTTATTACGTATATCTCACGAACGGGTCAAGCAATTGCAAATAAGTTTATACCTTTAATATATGTATGTATACATACATTGAAATTGCGCAACCTGGGTATTTTTATTTGATCGCTTATAACTTACGTAGTTTTGCATCGATTTTCTTCGATGATAGCTTGCCTTTTTTCTAATTAAACAGAGCTTTACGTAAATAAAAAATATTTGGAAAAAAAGTTGTGGTTTTGGAATGCTGCCCTCGCAAAAAGTAATTTTTTTCATATTTTTTCATAAAAAATTTTTTCAAAAAAAAAAACAAAAATCTGAAATGATGAGCTAATATCTCGAAAACTGTATGGTTGAGAAAAAACAGTGTGTGATGTGTTTATAGCAAATTTTATAGTCTTTCCGACTCTGTAAACTTGTTTGCAATTGCTTGACCCGTTCGTGAGATATACGTAATTAAAGGGAGCCATCTTTTTGGTTTCTTCGAATAACGGTAAATTGCAAATATCTCAAAAACGGTACCATAGAATCAAAAATGAACTCGATTTTCGAAATCAGGGGGTGGTTTTACATACGAATTTCATAACGGCGTCTCTGGTAAATTTTGGCCGTCGACCAGTGTTATTATCCTATAACATAGATATTTGAAATATGAAACTCACCTGACAACAGCAATTCACTTGTGCTGTTGACCAAATTATCCATAATTGGCTGGAATGTGTAAAACGTCAAAGTTTCCAATTCGTTACTT
This sequence comes from Eurosta solidaginis, assembly GCF_040869045.1. Lineage (NCBI taxonomy): Eukaryota > Metazoa > Arthropoda > Insecta > Diptera > Tephritidae > Eurosta > Eurosta solidaginis. The sequence goes on along the minus strand of NC_090323.1, from coordinate 164,483,425 downwards.
TGTACGTTGATGGACAGTAGCGCTGGTGTGCCACGTAAAAGACCATTGTCCAATTTCTTTAGCATATTATTACGTAGATTGAGCGTTTTTAATGTATTGAGACCATCAAGAGCACGTTCCGAAATGCGCTGTAATTGTAGAGGGTAAGGAGTGCGTTTTAATAAATGTAGTCAACACACATATATATAATTGAGATCGTTTATGCATGTATATTTGTTATCTAAATGTTCATGTAATGTCGAGGTGACGATGGAAAAGTTGAGCACTCGTATGTTAATTAAAGAACTGGCGACACTAAAAATTGATTGCATATTATTATATAAACAATCAAAATATAATAAATCAAATTTTCTCAACTAATCACAAAGCTAAAATATTTGACTGTTGAACAAACTAATTAGGCACTTATTTCAATGAAATAAAATAAGCTCTCTATTGTCATAATTTTTGCTTTATATGAAAAAAAATAATGCTAAATTAAACAAGTAAAGGTGTCTAAGTTTGGGTGTAACCAAACATTATATACTCATTCGCTTCAATTGTACATTTCATTTCAGATAAATTACTTTTCTACATAACACGTGGCACCACCCCATTTGCTCTACAGTAAAACTTGATAAGTGAAATATCATTGATTCGAAACCATTTTTATAGCTTATTATTCTAGTCTACCACTCTTTTAAACTTGTTTTATATCTAAGTTGCAATGGTTTTTAACCAATCCCGTCCATTTTTACTAGAAATATTTTCTACTATAAGGAAAATTTGTGTACCCAATTTTATTATGGGCGGCCACCGTGGTGTGATGGTAGCGTGCTCCGCCTATCACACCGTATGCCTCGGGTTCAACTCCCGGGCAAAGCAACATCAAAATTTTAGAAATAAGGTTTTTCAATTAGAAGAAAATTTTTCTAAGCGGGGTCGCCCCTCGGCAGTGTTTGGCAAGCGCTCCGGGTGTATTTCTGCCATGAAAAGCTCTCAGTGAAAACTCATCTGCCTTGCAGATGCCGTTCGGAGTCGGCATAAAACATGTAGGTCCCGTCCGGCCAATTTGTAGGGAAAATCAAGAGGAGCACGACGCAAATTGGAAGAGAAGCTCGGCCTTAGATCTCTTCGGAGGTTATCGCGCCTTACATTTATTTTTATTTTTAATCTTATTACGATCTGTTAACTATTCTTCGAGTTATGGCTCACGCAATATAGAAAATTGCTTAGTCATAAAAGGGGCAGTGCCACACCTATTTTCATTAGTATTTTCCAATTTAATATTATAATTCAATTTAAAAAGTAAAATTCTATTGATACAAAGCTCTTTTTCGCTAAGATATAGCTTATTATTTTCGTCTACGACCCTTTTAAAAATCTTTTATATAAAAGTGGGTGTGGACTTTAACAGATCTCGTCCATTTTTTCTAGAAATATTTCCTGCCTCTCCGAATCCAATTTTATTGGGATCGGTTAGTTTTTCTTCGAGTTATGGCTCCCGAAACATAGAAAATTGCTTAGTCCTAAAAAGGGCGGTGCCACACCCATTTTTTAAAATTTGTAGTTTTTCCTATTTACTGTTATAAATCCACTTGGGCAATGAAATACCATTGATATAAAGCCCTTCTTTGCAAAGATATAGCTTATTTTATTCGTTCATCACCCTTTTAAAAAATTTTATATAAAATGGGCGTGGCCCGTAACCGATTTCGTTAATTTTTCTTCGAAGCATTCTTTATAGTAAAAGCATTGATATAAAGCCCTTCTTTGCAAAGATATAGCTTATTTTATTCGTTCACGACCCTTTTAAAAAATTTTATATAAAATGGGCGTGGCCCGTAACCGATTTCGTTAATTTTTCTTCGAAGCATTCTTTATAGTAAAAGCAACCTCTCTGCCGAATTTTGTTACTATAGATTTAACGATTTTTGATTTATTATTAATAATATTTGTAAAATTGATTTTATCACAAGTGGGCGTTGCCACGCCCATTTAAAAAATTTGTTTAAAATTTTTATCAAGAGTCTCAATATCAGTCAAAGCGTCATATTTCAACACTATAGGTGTATTATTTACTTAATGATCAGGTATTTTGTGTTTTCCAAAATGTTATATATATAAAAAGTGGACGTGGTTATCATCCGATTTCGTTCATTTCAATACCAATCTATTCTGGATCCAGATAAGCCTGTGTACCAAATTTCATCAAGATACCTCAAAATTTACTCAAGTTATCGTGTTAACGGACAGACGGACGGACGGACGGACATAGCTCAATCGAATTTTTTTTCGATACTGATGATTTTGATATATGGAAGTCTATATCTATCTCGATTCCTTTATCCTGTACAACCAACCGTTATCCAATCAAAGTTAATATACTCTGTGTGTAAAGCACGCTGAGTATAAAAACAAAATTTTATTTAATTGTCTCATCAACGCCCTAGATTGATGAAGAGTGTGATGGCTAGTACCTAGGACCTGCCTAATTGTTTTCTAGCTTTTAATATTATTATTACATAATGTAAGTATTGTTTTCAATAAAACCGTTTAACTTAACCTTTTGGTTTAAATTATTTTATTAATATCTCAATCTTGCCGCACCTAGCGGCATTTTTTTATAATGCGATTGATATTTCTATATGTATGTAATATTTGTTCCAAATATGAGCCAAATCGGACCACAAATACGATTTTTTGAATACCTAGATCCTTGCGGCACCTAGCGGGATTTTTTTATAGGTGGCTTTCTATACATGTATGTATTATGTGTTCCAAAGTTGAGCCAAATCGGACCACAAATACGATTTTTTGAAATATTACGATCCATGCGCCACCTATCGGATCTTTTCTTTATTATTGCATTGTCAGCGGGTTCTAAACTATATTCCAAGTTTCAAGTTTGTAACTCATCGGGAGGTTACTTAAGTTTTAATTACAAAATTCGTAAGCCGATGGCCGGCCGCTACACAGAGTCATGATAAATAAAACCGTTTAAAAAAATCACTCCAAGTTGTTCTTTCCACGTCGCCCATTCAAAATGCGATGCAATAACCTGTTACGTATGTAATAGCCTTCCCCTAAGCGGATTAGGGGCTTAGAATATACTCGCGGCAGGAATGCTTGTCGTAAGAGGCTACTCAAATACCAAAATGATTCAAAATGTTTAGTAGCGCAACCCTTTCAATGGGTTGCTAGCGCAATTTGTAGCTTCTTCAGTTCAATTGTCAACCTCACCCATCAATGGTGAGTCATATTTCTTTCGCAGTCAATACGAATGAACTTTAAGATCCTCGACGGACGACTACAATGTGGGGGCGGGTTGGCTTAAATGTTCAATTTGTGCAACAAAATACATTGAGCAACACCACCAGCCGAAGGACCTCTCCTAGCCGTTCGAACCAAATCAAGCTTAAGACAAGACGACTCCCTTTCGTGCCTTTTTTGTTTAACATAATGCTGGAGAAGATAATTCTAGCAACAGAACTAAAACGGGATAGCACAATTTATTATAATAGCGTACAATTACTGGAGCTTGATGATGATATTTACATCATTGGCCTGAAAAAACGCACTGTGAGCTCTACCTTCTCGGTTTTGAGATAAAGAAGCAAAAAAGGTTGGTATTGCGGTAAATTAGGACAAGATGAAGTAGTTTTTGTCATTCAAGAAAGGATCGGCGCATTCCTGCCTTAGCAGCCGAGTTACTGTTGACGGTTATAAGTTCGAGACGGTGAAGAATTTCGTCTCTTTCGGAAGCAGCATTAACAGCAAAAACAATTTCAGCTTGGAAATCAAACGAAGAATATCTCTACTTTGGACTAAGAAGGCAATTTAGAACTAAAGTTCCCTCTTAACGAACAAAAATCATGCTCTACAAGTCGCTCATCATATGCATCACCAGTCCGATGTATCGCTCTAAATAATTAACGGGGTTGAGAAAATATGAGAAGGCTCTTGGAGTGTTGGAAAGAAAATTTCTCCGGAATATTTAGTGTAGCGAATAAAAACTCGAAACTTCGCTATCTAGGTCATTTTATGCGAATGGACAAAGACGCTCCGGCAAAGAATATATTTCCATCGACACCGCAGTTTGCAAGCAGAGTAAGGTGGAAACTTCCATTTATTTGGGATAGGCAGGTGGGGGAGGAATTGACCTACTTTGATGCTCCCAATTGGTGTCAGTTATCGCTAAACTGGGGCTAATTGTTACGAAACGGCCAAAACCGCTTAGGCGCTTAAGCAGCAATTAACGATGATGAATCATCGTAGTTATGGGAAAGCTGAATTCACACAAACATCTTGTCTTGCTTTCGTTGTTTACACTTAATTTATATTTAAATTTAACCTGGCCACAAAGTGACCTTCAGCTATGTGGTAATCCTCTAGAATTTGAGCTATGGTTCCCAAAGAAGATTTTTCCTTATAAAATAAGAAACATTTTATTCTAACACTTAAAATTCCATCATTTCTACTTCCAACAGTTATTCAAATATACCTTTTTTGGGGACATCAACAAATTTCTGTGTGTTGATGCAACATGTTGCTAAAGATTTACTTGGAAGATTTACTGCAGAGGTAAAAATCTGCGGTGGAACTAATAGTGGAGAAATTGAAGTGGAAGTGTTAGTAAAAATTTTAGGCATTGTTCAGAAAACAAAGCAGTGGCTTTTCCAGATTTTTACAGTTTAAACAAAGAACACTCGCCACCCCTAATATTAAAGTGAAAAAAATTAATAAATTTTTCAGACGTGCTAGACTATAAGAAGTGAAGTCCGCTGTACAAAAAACACCAGAGTTATTTTTTTGTCAGAAATAGTTTTAATTTTGCTTTACTGTGCCATTACAAAATAAGATTATGTAATTAGCCAAACGTTGTCATAATTTGACCCTTTCTGCAATTATGTTACATTCACATAAAGTGGATGTGTCAAAAATAAACCCATTTTCTTATATTAACTTTCATTGCTAAAAAAAGGCTTCACAGGTTATGTTTATAGTATTGTTGTTTTTTTTTTTTTTTTAAAGGAGAAAATGTGCTAAATAATGTGACTGGAGCATGCCACTTAACAGTTTATAAAGACGATTCAACATATAATTTTCACAAATATTCAGTATCTCACAAGTTTACACATCACAGCTGTCATTAAACGTCAAACAGAAAACCAAGATAGTGCATGTCCAGTGTTAATCAGGAAATAATTACCTGGCCTTAAAAGTGCCTTAACGACAGTCAAGTGAGTTGAATAGAAATAAAAATGGCAGCGCTAATATGTATGTATAAGTAGCTATACATAAACATCTACAAGTGGGTGGGTGAGTAAGTTAGAGTTTGGGTTAGCGAATGAATGAGTGATTAAGTCATTTAATGGCTTTGTTTTAGGCGAGTTTCGAGGTTGAAATAAAAATTAAAATTTACACTTTTGGGTAGCAATTAAATAATTTAATGACCCGCTGATGTGCTTCGTGTTCGAGCCAAACTCGTAAACTCGACTATTAAATGAGCGAATTTAACAACTAAGGACGTTAACTGGACTTAAAGGAATGCAGACTTACTTTACTAAATGAAGAGATTATAGCTTTTTATAACGGAAATTATTAGTTTAATGATTTTTTAATGAAGTGCCATAAAAACTGAGTTGAGATTTTTAAAGAAAACGTACAAGAATGAAAATAATGTTCAACAGCTTACAATGAATTGGCAGCTCATGTGAAACAGTTTATAAGCACAATAAACCAAAAAAACACCTCTTAGTTTGTAACTAAATCCATGTAAACAAACCTCAAAAACTTTTTCGAAAAAAACGAGATCATTTAACAAAATTTAAAAATTTTTATTTGGAGTTTTTGAATTTCTTAGGCGCACAGTTTCGTAGCCCAACAAATTTTAGTATGGCAAAGTACGAGTTACGTTCGATCGTTCGAAATTCGCATTGATTTTTGACAATTCTTTCCCGAAAGTTGTCTCAGCAAACAAAGCTACTCGCCACTAATTTGTTATGAACAAAAACTTTGCAAACACAAGTGAAAAAGATTAAGCCGTAAGACTTTTCATTTCTTTCTCTTATCAAATATTTCTCTATAGCACTTCACATACAATGAACCGCACTCAGGCTCTATAAAGTCCAATCCATTTATACATATCCTGACAAATACATACGCCTATATTAATTAATTGATAATCCAAGAGAAGTTTGAAGTCATTAAGTGTACATGTGCTTTTTTCATTTGCTTTAATTTCTTTCTAAATTCATTAGGGCATATTGCTATTGTAAACTTAAGAGAGCATTAAATAGATGTGAAATGAAGAGGAAATAAGAGCAGACACCCTTATCAAGTCTGACTGACTGCCAGTGCGTATACGTAACATTAAATTGTATATATGTACATTAGACTGTGGCGATTTAGTTATCGTACCATCGGTTTTTCGAAGTTCCACTACGCATACCCAAAAAAAATAATTTTCGAGCCTGCGAAAAAAAATGGCGAAAGGGTAAATTTTTCGACCAAAACCCAAAAAAAATTTTTTTTTTTTCAAAAAACTGGGAACAAGAGCAGTATACGGACAATGCTGATATAAAACAAGTAAGGAAGGCTAAGTTCGGGTGTAACCGAACATTACATACTCAGTTGAGAGCTGTGGAGACAAAGTAAGGGAAATCACCATGTTGTAAAAGGAACCTAGGGTAACCCTGGAATGTGTTTGTATGACATGTGTATCAAATGGAAGGTATTAAAGAGTATTTTAAGAGGAAGTGGGCCATAGATCTATAGATGGACGCCATTTAGGGATATCGCCATAAAGGTGGACCAGGGCTGACTCAAGAATTTGTTTGTACGATATGGGTATCAAATGAAAGGTGTTACTGAGCATTTTAAGAGGGAGTGGGCCTTAGGTCTATCGGTGGACGCCTTTTCGAGATATCGCCATTAAGGTGGACCAGGGGTGACTCTAGAATGTGTTTGTACGATATGGGTATCAAATGAAAGGTGTTAATGAGTATTTTAAAAGGGCGTGGGCCTTAGTTCTATAGGTGGACGCCTTTTCGAGATATCGACATAAAGGTGGACCAGGGGTGACTCTAGAATTTGTTTATACGATATGGGTATCAAATGAAAGGTGTTAATGAGTATTTTAAAAAGGCGTGGGCCTTAGTTCTATAGGTGGATGCCCTTTCGAGATATCGCCATAAAGGTGGGCCAGGGGTGACTTTAGAATTTTTGTGTACGATATGGGTATCAAATGAAAGCTGTTAATGAGTATTTTAAAAGGGTGTGGGCCTTAGTTCAATAGGTGGACGCCTTTTCGAGATATCGCCATAAAGGTGGACCAGGGGTGACTCTAGAATTTGTTTGTACGATATGGGTATCAAATGAAAGGTGTTAATGAGTATTTTAAAAGGGCGTGGGCCTTAGTTCTATAGGTAGACGCCTTTTCGAGATATCTCCATAAAGGTAGCCTAGGGTGACTTTAGAATTTGTTTGTACGATATGGGTATCAAATGAAAGGTGTTAATGAGTATTTAAAAAGGGAGTGGGTCTTAGATCTATAGGTGGACGCCTTTTCGAGATATCGCCATAAAGGTGGACCAGGGGTGACTCTAGAATTTGTTTGTACGATGTGGGTATCAAATGAAAGGTGTTAATGAGTATTTTTAAAGGGCTTTTGATTTCGCCCTGCAAAATTTTTCATTTTCTTCTACTTAATATGGTAGGTGTCACACCCATTTTATCAAGTTTTTTTCTAAAGTTATATTTTGCGTCAATAGACCAATAAAATTACCATGTTTCATTCCTTTTTTTGTATTTGGTATATAATTATGGCATTTTTTTCATTTTTCGTAATTTTCGATATCGAAAAAGTGGGCGTGGTCATAGTCGGATATCGGCCATTTTTTATACCAATACAAAGTGAGTTCAGATAAGTACGTGAACTGAGTTTAGTAAAGATATATCGATTTTTGCAAAAGTTATCGTGTTAACGGCCGAGCGGAAGGACAGACGATCGACTGTGTATAAAAACTGGGCGTGACTTAAACCGATTTCGCCCTTTTTCACAGAAATAAGTTATCGTCCTAAGAGCTAAGCCTCTACCAAATTTCACAAGGATTGGTTAATTTTTGTTCGACTTATGGCATTAAAAGCATCCTAGACAAATTAAATGAAAAAGGCCGGAGGCACGCCCATTTTGAAATTTTCTTTTATTTTTGTATTTTGTTGCACCATATCATTACTGGAGTTGATTGTTGGCATAATTTACTTATATGCTGTAAAGATATTAACTTTTCTTTTAAAATTTGAATTTAAACAAATTTGTTTTAAAAAGCGGGCGTGGTCGTTCTTCGATTTTGCTAATCTTTATTAAACAGACATATAGTAATAAGAGTAACGTTCCTGCCAAATTTCATCATGATATCTTCAACGACTGCCAAATTACAGCTTGCCAAACTTCTAAATTTCATTCATTTAAAAGTGGGCGGTGCCACGCCCTTTGTCCAAAATTTTACTAGTTTTCTATTATGCGTCATAAGCTCAACTCACCTACCAAATTTCATCGCTTAATGCGTATTTGGTAATGAATTATCGCACTTTTTCGATTTTTCGAAATTTCCGATATCGAAAAAGTGGGCGTGGTTATTGTCCGATATCGTTCATTTTAAATAGCGATCTGGGATGAGTGCCCAGGAACCTACATACCAAATTTCATCAAGATACCTCAAAATTTACTCAAGTTATCGTGTTAACGGACAGACGGACGGACGGACATGGCTCAATCGAATTTTTTTTCGATACTGATGATTTTGATATATGGAAGTCTATATCTATCTCGATTCCTTTATACCTGTACAACCAACCGTTATGCAATCAAAGTTAATATACTCTGTGAGCTCTGCTCAACTGAGTATAAAAACGAAAAATTGAGATCGATAGGTATTAATAAAAGAAACATAATGATATATTTTTTTTGTTGCGCAAACAACAACAACAAAAGTTATTAAAGGTCAAAATTTATAATAAGCTTTTTTTTAATCTAAATTACTTCTAAAGTATTGAACCGATTTTCAAAATTTTGACGTCGTTGGATATGTATTTCCAATACCTTTCATTTGATGTATATAACTGCAAAGAATTTCCTGAAATAATATAATTTTTTAAAAAACATTTCAAAATTTTTAAAAACTTTATTTTTTTCAATTTAATTTCTGTATTAAATATATGAAAATATAGTTTGGTAGATGGGAAATAATTTAGGCTTTCATTTAAAATTATATATAATATCCTTAGTCCTATCAATGCAATACCAACTGTCCTGTTCCTGGTATACCAAAACTTAATTTTGGGCAAATTAACAGCAATTCTGCGCAGAACACTTGGTATTTGTTTCCTTTATGTGCAGAACAACTTTCCGATTTGGCGGCCTTCGGCCGCGCTTATTTAAATAACCCTGGGCTACGCCATGCCAAGTCCGGGTGGTTGCCTGAACCGTGGCAACATGCCACGGTACGCACTCTTTTGCGCGTTTTTAGGTACAGCCTAATAAAATTACAACAAACAGCATATGAAATGAAAGGTAATTTTACTACCTATACAATGAAAAAAAATTTTGAAAATCGGTTCGACACTTAAAGAGAAATTTAGATTTAAATAATTGCTTCATATGAACTTTGACCCTTAATTACTCCTGTTATTGTCATTTGCCCACAAACAAAATTGTGTAGTTATACTCACCTTGACCATGTCTATCAATCCTCATACTTCATTTTTTGATTCTGGAATTGTCCGCATACTGCACTTAAGCCAAAAACTGCTATCGACAAAGTTTTTACAACAGTTTTTTGAAAAAAAAAAAAAATATTTTTTGGGTTTTGGGGAGTGTCGAAAAATTGACCCATTCGCCATTTTTTCTTTCGCAGGCTCGAAAATTATTTTTTTGGGTATGCGTATTGGAACTTTTTTCCTGAGCCCAAATCCTATCGAAAAGTCGATGGCGCGATATCGGTTAACTTTCGTCCATCCAAATCGGCCCAGGTTAATATACATACCTGAAAAACTATATTCGCCTTACGTATATACCAACACAAATATGTACATACATATATATACGGCAAGAAGCACTCGTAGGAGCACCCAGCAAAATAACGCTTAAAGAATTCTATGAAATAAGGAAATTTGGCAAAAGCGATGCTCGCTCTAATGGTAGCAAAAAAACAAAAAAAAAAATCTATATAATAAGGTATGGCAGGCAATAATAATTTACCGATTATTTTGCATCAAACTGCTATTTAATCAATTTTAATTTTAAGTAGATATATTTTTGAAAGTTATTGATGTAAATAGCAAAACGCTGCATTTTATTTCAATTATTAGCAAAGACCTCAGAAATGGCGCTCTTACGGAAAAAACTATTTGCACCGTTGATTTAATAGAAACGGTGAAAAATAAGCTCAATGAAAGGGTCTCTCACAAATCTCTTGTACAAAAACGACACGAAGAAGTTGGTGATTTAAATCACCCACAGTAAGAAATGACTTTTCATTTCAATTTTCAAGTCCTAGAACTTAAACGATTTATTGTCTATGCTTGGGATGGAATAGAAAAGAAATATGTATGGACTTTTAAAAACATATTGCCCTTTAGTTGGAACCTTGTTACCTGCTGAGCCCTTTTTGGCTAGACCTGTGATACAGTCACCGAGAAACGCATTACGCGTTAATTACTATGACGCTGAAAATACTTGTTTTATCTATAGTTATATATGTTTGTATATCCATCGAGCGCCGTGTTGTGGTGGAAGCGCGCCTACAAAAAGTCCTTGGTTCAATCCCCGGATAGAGTCACATCGAAAATTTAGAAAAAAGTATTTTCAGTTATAAATAAAAAGATGATAAACAAATTTTAAGGACTACCTTTATATAAATGGACCAAAAAATAGAAGGCAAATTTTCCTTTAATACAGACATAGTTTTGTTGAATTTTGACTAAAAAAGTTTAACAATAGCTCTTGTAAAAGCATTTTGGGATTTAAAACTATAAATGTGGAGCGCAATCTTTCAATTTAAGGCAAACCATGTACTTGGGATTAACTAATTGATTATATAAAATTTAAACACGCGCTCTACCTTTATAATTTTAAATCCCAAACTTCTTTTACAAGAGATATTGTTAAAGTTTTTTAAGAAAAAAAAGTTTAAAAAAAAAGTTTAAAAGAAAATTTGCCTTCTATTTTTTGGTCCATTTATATAAACGTAGTCCTTAAAATTTTTTTATCATCTTTTTATTTTCAATTTTTTAGTACTTCCTACAAAAAGGCAATTGCAACTTTGATTAATAATTTAAGTAATTCCTAAGTGAAAATTCTTATCTTTATTTATATGTTCAAAACAGCAAGATTTAAGAGAGTTAGTGGAATTTTCGCTGACAACACTGGCGAAAACAGCAGAATTCAAGAGAATTCCACCTCGTTTGTCAGCTTCTTAATTTGCAAATCGTGGTGAAATACGTATACGCCTAAAAGTCTAAAAGAATCGTGGTGAAAGTCGCGTACGCCTAAAAGTATGCAAGGACGTGCATTGAGTTGGGCCTTCAACGAGGTGGAATTCTAAAACGCTTGCAGCACTCAGGAGGCTAGCCATGAAGGTATGGCCTAATCTTCTAAATAGTTCGACTTGTGCGTTACGTAGCTCAAATTTTTTGATCAAGCACTGCACTGTCACCGAGTTTTAAATTACATCATGTTTCAAGTCTCTAGATATCCAGGAAGTTAGTAAAAAATCGATTGCAAGATTCCTAATTTAAAACTAATTTTTTCAATATCTCAATCGATGGGTCACCTAGCGGAATTTTTTTGATAAAATATTGCATTTTCACCGGGTTCTGACTTACGGCCCAAGTTTCATGTCTCTAGCTCATTGGGAAGTTACTCGAAAATCGATCGCAATATTCCCCCCGTTTTTAAAATATTTGCAGTTATCTTGATTAGCGCGCCACCTAGCGGAACTTTGTTTTCTACAAGTTGTATTGTCACCAGCCCGCTAACTAAATGTCAAGTTTCAAGTCTCTAGGTAACCGGGAAGTTAGTTAAAAATGGATCGAAAACTCCTAAATTAAAATTAATTTTCCTAATATCTGGATCCTCGCGCCACCTAGCGGAATTTTTTGATAAAATCTTGCATTGTCACCGGGTTCTGACTCACGGCTCAAGTTTTAAGTCTCTAGCTCGCCGGCAAGTTACTGAAAAATTGATCGCAAAATTCCTCTTCTTTTTCAGAGATTTGTAGGTATCTCAATTAGCACGCAACCTAGTGGAACTTTGTTTTCTATAAATTGTATTGTCACCGGGTCTCGAACTATGTGCTAAACTAGGTAATCGGGAAATTAGTTAAAAATGTATCGAAAATTCCCAAATTAAAATTAATTTCCCTAATATCTCGATCCACGCCCCACCTATCGGAATTTTTTTGATAAAATCTTGCATTGTCACCGGGTTCTGACTCACTGCCCAAAGTTAAAGTCTCTAGCTCACCGGCAAGTTACTGAAAATTCGATCGCAAAATTCCCCTCGTTTTTCAGAGATTTGTAGGTATTTCAATTAGCACGCCACCTAGTGGAATTTTGTTTTCTATAAATCGTATTGTCACCGGGTTTCGAACTATGTGCTAAGTTACAAGTCTCTAGGTAATCGGGAAGTTAGTTAAAAATGGATCCCAAATTAAAATTAATTTTCCTAATATCTCGATCCACGCGCCACCTAGCGGAATTTTTTTGATAAAATCTTGCATTGTCACCGGCTGAAGTTTCATATCTCCAGCTCACCGCGAAGTTACTCAAAAATCGATTGCAAGATTCCCCTCGTTTTTTAAGGATTTGTAGTTATCTCAATTAGGGCGCCACCTAGCGGAATTTTGTTTTCTGTAAATTGTATTGTCACCGGGTCTCGAAATATGTACTAAGTTACAAGTCTCTAGGTAACCCGGAAGTTAGCTAAAAATAAATTGAAAGTTCAAAAATTAAAATTTATTTTCCTAATATCTCGATCCATGCGCGGAATTTTTTTGATAAAATCTTGCATTGTCACCGGGTTCTGACCCACGGCCCAAGCTTCAAGTCTCTAGCTCACCGGTAAGTTACTCAAAAATCAATTGCAAGATTCCCCTCGTTTTTCAGGGATTTGTAGATATCTCAATTAGCACGCCACCAAGCGGAACTTTGTTTCCTACAAATTGTATTTTCAACGGGTCTCGAACTATGTGCTAAGCTACAAGTCTATAGTTAACGGGGAAGTTAGTTAAAAATGGATTGAAAGATTCCCAAATTAAAATTAATTTCGTAATAACTCGATCGATGCGCACCTATCGCAATTTTTTTGATAAAATATTGCATTGTTACCGGGTTCTGACTTAAGGCTCAAGTTTCATATCTCCAGCTCACCGGGAAGTTACTCAAAAATCGATTGCAAAATTCCCCTCGTTTCTCAAGGATTTGTAGTTATCTCACTTAGCGCGCCACATAGCGGAATTTTGTTTTCTGTGGATTGTGTTATCACCAAGCCTCTCAAGTCTTTAGGGCACCGGGAAGTTAGTTAAAAATGGATTGAAAAATTCTTAATATCTCGATCAAAGCGCCACCTAGCGAAACTTTTTTGATCGAATATTGCGTTGTCACTGGTTTCTGACTCACGGCCCAAGTTTCAAATCTGTAGCTCACCGGGAAGTTACTTAAAAATCGATCGCAAAATTCCCTGCATTTTTTCAGGGATTTTCAGGCATTTTCGTTTATTTTGATTCGCCTGACACCTGGTGGCATTTTGTTTCCCACGAATTGTAGTACCATCGACTCGCAAACTGTGTTGTAAGTTTCAAGTCTGTGGATCAGCGAGAAGTTAGTTAAAAGTCGATTGCAAAATTTCCATTTTAAATATTTTGTGGTATTATAATTTATATAATTGGTCGATATTTCGGTTTCAATCTCAAACCATCATCAGTAATAAATGAATGTGCTTGATCGACATAAAGTGAATCAGAGATCACCATACTCCAAAACTCGTACTTATCTAATCTAATCTCGTAGCCTCACATATTCTTGCAACATGGCATTTAGGCCACTGAATTTATTATCACCATTGCTACGGGCGCTTTCGCAAGCCACACTAACGGAGTCTGCAGATGACGTTTCGGACATCATAAGTGACATATGTCCGCTAACACTAAGCTATGGATCAGGCGATTCTAAGGGATCTGAGTTAGTAATCAGAAACGAGAAAAAATTGAATATAAATCTATTAATAGTTTTACAGGCAGACCAAAGGCAGTGTAGGTCAACAGCTGCCGAATCTGTTGTTGTTATTATCAAAATAAAAATATGTTTTGTCTTGCAATTAGCTAAGTGATTAATCAATGGATTTTTTATATTTTTGCAATCCGTACATGTAGTACTTGATTATTATCTTCGAAAAATTCACTTTATTTACTTTATAGTCTCCTCGTAAGAGTTTTATATTATGAGTCCGGCTTCTACGTGAGGTTATCTCTCAGACGACGATGCTCCATCATAATTCAAAATTATAGTCCAACTCATTTAGTTTACTTTAAATTTGCATATATATATATTAAAATGATGGTTCCAAAGTGTTCTTCGGCCATGTATGCAGAATATTTAGGTGTTTAAAATTTTGTTCCTAAGGATTATTGGTGTTTGAAAAATTAGTACCATTTCATACTAACACTTGAGAATGCCATAATTTTTCCTTCAACCACTTTTTATAATTCTACCCGACGGTACCAAGTAGTTACTACGTGTTGGTGCAACATATTGGTAAAGATTTGCTTGGCATTTTCACTTCAAGGGTGAAAAAAAAAACTATGGAAGGGCTAGTCGTTGAGTGTTGAAACATAGTTGTGTAGGTTTTTTATCCAACCGTTTTAAAAAATGAAGGTATCACTGTAACACAATTGCAGATCGTAAAATTGCTTGTGTTGTTTTTTTTAAACCACCACAAGACACAGCAGGTAGAATTGAAATTGCCCGTACCCAAAAGTTCGACCCAAAGGGGGGACATCAGAATTCGTTTTAGAGGTATGGTTCCTTCCGCACAGTTTCTTATTTTGATCCCTAGAATACGATTTTCACAGAGCAATGAGCGATATCAAAATCATCAGTATCGAAAAAAAATTTGATTCAGCCATGTCCGTCCGTCCGTATGTCCGTCCGTCCACCTGTCCGTTAACACGATAACTTGAGTAAATATTGAGATATCTCCACCGAATTTGGTACACGAGCTTATATGGATACAGAATAGATTGGTATTGAAAATGAGCGAAATCGGATGATAACCACGCCCACTCTTTATATATATAACATTTTGGAAAACACAAAAACCTGATTTTTTAGTAAATAATACACCTAGAAAGTTGAAATTTGACGTGTGGACTGAAATTGAGACTCTTGACAAAAATTTGAAAATTTTTTTTAAAATGGGCTTGGCACCACCCACTTGTGATAAAATCAATTTTACAAATATTATTAATCATAAATCGAAAATCGTTAAACCTATCATAACAAAATTCGGCAGAGAGGTTGCCTTTAGTATAAGGAATGCGTTGAAGAAAAATCAACGAAATCGGTTAAGGACCACGCCCACTTTTATATAAAAGATTTTTAAAAGGGTCGTGGACGAAGAAAATAAGAAATATCTTTGCAAAAAGAGATTTATATCAATGGCATTTCATTTCCCGAGTGGATTTATAATAGTAAATAGGAAAAACTTCAAATTTTAAAAAATGGGCGTGGCGCCGCCCCTTTTATGACTAGGTAATTTTCTATGTTTCAAACAATACAAATTTTCCCTATAGCAGGAAATATTTCTAGAAAAAATGACGAGATCGGTTAAAGACAACGCCCTCTTTTTATATAAAAGATTTTTAAAAGGGTCGTAGACGAAATAATAAGCTTTAAATTAGCAAAAAAAATCTTTGTATTAATAGAATTTTACTTTCTAAATTGAGTTATAACATTAAATTGGAAAACAGTAAAACTTCTGAAAATGGGTGTGACACCGCCCCTTTCATGACTAAGTAATTTTCTATGTTTCGGGAGCCATAACTCGAAGAAAAATTAACGGATCGTAATAAAATTGAGTACAGATATTTTCCTTATAGCAGAAAATATTTCTATTAAAAATGGACGGGATAGGTTAAAGACCACGGCAACTTAGATATAAAACAAGTTTAAAAGGGTCGGAGACTAGAATAATAAGCTATAACTTAGCAAAAAATAGTTTGAATCAATGATATTTCACTTATCAAGTTTTACTGTAAGAGCAAATGGGGTGCCACGTGTTATGTAGAAAAGTAATTTATCTGAACTGAAATGTACAATTGAAGCTCACGCTGAGTATGTAATGTTGGGTTACACCCGAACTTAGACACCTTTACTTGTTTTCTCAAATATCAATTTAGCTGGTAATATTATTATCGCTTTTATAATTTTCCTTGGCACTTAACGCTTTGTGTTGCCAAGACAAATCTTTGAGAATTTATATGTAATTCTTAATCTATTTCTCTAATTTCGGATTTAAAATTGAAAATTGAAGCTTTTCTTATTAATTGTGTAATTAGTAACTAAGCATAAGCTTATGGGTGGCCGAAAAACAATTCTGAATTTTTGGTATAGTGAAATTATTCATTACTCTGAACATCCAAAATTATAGTAATTATTAATTGTTCTGAACATCCGAAATTATAGCCTGTTGAAATTTTAATTCTTTAATCTACTGTAAGCAAGTGCAACATTTCGACTTAATTTCAGCGAGCTCTCAAATTTTAAAGATGAATAAACATTTTTTTTTTGCCAATCCTAATGTGTTTCTGATTATATGAAATTAGCGTTCAAACTTTCTTGATAAACAAAATGCGCCTTTGAATCATATGTTTTATTAAGTGACCCGAAAAAGTCCGGGTCAAAAAATTATCTTATGTGAAAGCTTATAATCCCGGGTATCCCCATAGCAGTTTCATGAATCCTTTTATATTTTTCAGACCTCTTTTGAAAAAGAACAAAAATAAAAGAAAAATCCGGCTTTTATTTCATTTGAAATCTGTTGGTACACTTCAAAACTTATGATACTAGTAATGTGAATTTATCATCGAAAAATCATAACCAACTCTCTTGGAACCATACTTATACTTTTCAGAATAAAACTGCATATCATTTTTTGGCCATAAAGATTCATCCAATTGAGATATTGCGTTGATATTTGATGCACCGCTGGAGAAACAAGAAAAACTCTGTATAAAAAAGTTTGTTTCATTGTGATGCGCCATTCCGTAGTTATAGTGCTGGACTTTTATTCTGTCCTTAAAAAATAAATGTCTAGATTTAACTCCTGTTTTGGGACTTATTAGAACATTATTCTCTGACTAGGCGTCTGCTGATCGCTTTTGGCAGGCATTTTTGGCAGACATTTTTGGCTTGTGCTTACTAAGTCATTTTGTCGAAGCGTAACACTTTTTATACTCAGTTGAGCAGAGCTCACAGAGTATATTAACTTTGATTGCATAACGGTTGGTTGTACAGGTATAAAGGAATCGAGATAGATATAGACTTCCATATATCAAAATCATCAGTATCGAAAAAAAATTCGATTGAGCCATGTCCGTCCGTCCGTCTGTCCGTTAACACGATAACTTGAGTAAATTTTGAGGTATCTTGATGAAATTTGGTATGTAGGTTCCTGGGCACTTGGGACGGCTATTTAAAATGAACGATATCGGACAATAACCACGTCCACTTTTTCGATATCGGAAATTTCGAAAAATTGAAAAAGTGCGATAATTCATTACCAAATACTCATTAAGCGATGAAACTTGGTAGGTGAGTTGAGCTTATGACGCAGAATATAAAACTAGTAAAATTTTGGACAATGGGCGTGGCACCGCCCACTTTTAAATGAAGGTAATTTAGAAGTTTTGCAAGCTGTAATTTGGCAGTCGTTGAAGATATCATGATGAAATTTGGTACCAACGTTACTATTATTACTTTATGTCAGTTTAATAAAAATTAGCAAAATCGAAGAACGACCACGCCCACTTTTTAAAAAAAAATTTTTTTAATTCAAATTTTAAAAGAAAAGTTAATATCTTTACAGCATATAAGTAAATTATGCCAACTTTCAACTCCAGTAATGATATGGTGCAACAAAATACAAAAATAAAAGAAAATTTCAAAATGGGCGTGGCTCCTGCCTTTTTCATTTAATTTGTCTAGGATGCTTTTAATGCCATAAGTCGAACAAAAATTAACCAATCCTTGTGAATGGTAGAGGCTTAGCTCCTAGGACGATAACTGTTTTCTGTGCAAAAGGGCGAAATCGGTTGAAGTCACGCCCAGTTTTTATACACAGGCGATCGTCTGTCCTTCCGCTCGGCCGTTAACACGATAACTTGAGCAAAAATCGATATATCTTTACTAAACTCAGTTCACGTACTTATCTGAACTCACCTTGTATTGGTGTAAAAAATGGCCGATATCCGACTATGACCACGCCCACTTTTTCGATATCGAAAATTACAAAAAATGAAAAAAATGCCATAATTATATACCAAATACAAAAAAAGGAATGAGACATGGTAATTTTATTGGTCTATTGACGCAAAATATAACTTTAGAAAAAAACTTGGTAAAATGGGTGTGACACCTACCATATTAAGTAGAAGAAAATGAAAAAGTTTTGCAGGGCGAAATCAAAAGCCCTTGAAATCTTGGAAGGAATACTGTACGTGGTATTACATATATAAATAAATTAGCGGTACCCGACAGATGATGTCCTGGATCACCCTGTTCCACATTTGGTAGATATCTCGAAAATGCCTTCACATATACAACTAAGGGCCACTCCCTTTTAAAACCCTCATTAATGCCTTTAATTTGATACCCATATCGCACAAACACATTCTAGAGTCACCCCTGGTCCAGCTCTATGGCGATATCTCGAAAAGGCGTCCACATATAGAACTAAGGCCCACTCCTTTTTAAAATACTCATTAACACATTTCATTTGATACCCATATCGTACAAAAACATTCTAGAGTCACCCCTGGCCCACCTTTATGGCGATATCTCGAAAAGGCATCCACCTATAGAACTAAGGCCCACTCCCTTTTAAAATACTCATTAACACCTTTCATTTGATACCCATATAGTACAAACAAATTCTAGAGTCACCCCTGGTCCACCTTTATGGCGATATCTCGAAAAGGCGTCCACCTGTAGAACTAAGGCCCACACCCTTTTAAAATACTCATTAACAGCTTTCATTTGATACCCATATCGTACACAAAAATTCTAAAGTCACCACTGGCCCACCTTTATGGCGATATCTCGAAAGGGCATCCACCTATAGATCTAAGGCCCACTCCCTTTTTAAATACTCATTAACACCTTTCATTTGATACCCATATCGTACAAACAAATTCTAAAGTCACCCTGGGCTACCTTTATGGAGATATCTCGAAAAGGCGTCCACCTATAGAACTAAGATCCACGCCCTTTTAAAATACTCACTAACACCTTTCATTTGATACCGATATCGTATAAACAAATTCTAGAGTCACCCCTGGTCCACCTTTATGTCGATATCTCGAAAAGGCGTCCACCTATAGAACTAAGGCCCACGCCCTTTTAAAATACTCATTAACACCTTTCATTTGATACCCATATCGTTCAAACAAATTCTAGAGTCACCCCTGGTCCACCTTTATGGCGATATCTCGAAAAGGCGTCCACCTATTGAACTAAGGCCCACACCCTTTTAAAATACTCATTAAGAGCTTTCATTTGATACCCATATCGTACACAAAAATTCTAAAGTCACCCCTGGCCCACCTTTATGGCGATATCTCGAAAGGGCATCCACCTATATATCTAATGCCCAATCTCTTTTAAAATACTCATTAACACCTTTCATTTGATACCCATATCGTACAAACAAATTCTAAAGTCACCCTGGGCTACCTTTATGGAGATATCTCGAAAAAGCGTCCACCTATAGAACTAAGGCCCACGCCTTTTTAAAATACTCATTAACACCTTTCATTTGATACCCGTATCGTATAAACAAATTCTAGAGTCACCCCTGGTCCACCTTTATGTCGATATCTCGAAAAGGCGTCCACCTATAGAACTAAGGCCCACGCCCTTTTAAAATACTCATTAACACCTTTCATTTGATAACCATATCGTACAAACACATTCTAGAGTCACCCCTGGTCCACCTTACTGGCGATATCTCGAAAAGGCGTCCACCTATTGAACTAAGGCCCACACCCTTTTAAAATACTCATTAACAGCTTTCATTTGATACCCATATCGTACACAAAAATTCTAAAGTCACCCCTGGCCCACCTTTATGGCGATATCTCGAAAGGGCATCCACCTATATATCTAAGGCCCAATCCCTTTTAAAATACTCATTAACACCTTTCATTTGATACCCATATCGTACAAACAAATTCTAAAGTCACCCTGGGCTACCTTTATGGAGATATCTCGAAAAGGCGTCCACCTATAGAACTAAGGCCCACGCCTTTTTAAAATACTCATTAACACCTTTCATTTGATACCCATATCGTATAAACAAATTCTAGAGTCACCCCTGGTCCACCTTTATGTCGATATCTCGAAAAGGCGTCCACCTATAGAACTAAGGCCCACGCCCTTCTAAAATACTCATTAACACCTTTCATTTGATAACCATATCGTACAAACACATTCTAGAGTCACCCCTGGTCCACCTTACTGGCGATATCTCGAAAAGGTGTCCACCGATATACCTAAGGCCCACTCCCTCTTAAAATGCTCAGTAACACCTTTCATTTGATACCCATATCGTACAAACAAATTCTAGAATCAGCCCTGGTCCACCTTTATGGCGATATCCCTAAATGGCGTCCATCTATAGATCTATGGCCCACTTCCTCTTAAAATACTCTTTAATACCTTCCTTTTGATACACATGTCATGCAAACACATTCCAGGGTTACCCTAGGTGCCTTTTACAACATGGTGATTTCCCTTACTTTGTCTCCACAGCTCTCAACTGAGTATGTAATGTTCGGTTACACCCGAACTTAGCCTTCCTTACTTGTTCTAAATAACATTATGATTATTTATACAGATATACACAAGTTGTATATGTAGCTCTTTCATTAGTATGTATTTTTCTTGTTGGTGAAGGCTGGACTTCAGAATCTAATCTGTTTTTAAACATTTCGTCATATACCTATTAAAAAGAAATTTATTCAGTACGTTGCCGTTACTAAAAAAATTTTTAGGGAGTTCTTAATTTGCAGAACCTGACTTCAGGGAAATCAGTAACTGGTGTTTAAAGTTTCTAGTCGGGAAATATATTCAAAGTAACAAATCAATACTAGTTCGCCAGTAACTAGGTTGTCTCTAGTTTTAAACCAACTGCTTATGTCTTCTTTTTTAATATTTTATATACACATGCTTATAATATACTATATACAAAAAAACTGCTATTAGCTATAAGGGGCTTCATCTTTGAATGTGCTTTTCTTCCCCACGCTTTAGTTCGTTTCCTATACGTAAATTCTATAGCATATAGGTATGCCAATTGACAGTAAAAGCGTTCTACTGAGGCAATCATTTCCCGATAGATTCAACATAGTACATTAAGAATTCTAATTGTCGTGCAACTTATATTTCAGTGAATTCATATTTAACATGCCTAAGCCGCTCAGAGGGAAATATCAAGGAGTCCGAAAGATTGCTCGACAGTTTTGTAATATAAAATGTGGAACATATTTCAAGTTTTTGCCTTTAACAGAACTGTCTTAAAATGAGAGTGCATATTTTCAATGCAGGTATTTAAGGTGTGGTTCGGAACTATCAAAAAAGGGAATGAAATCGTATTAAATGCAACGTGAAGAATTTCTGTGTGGTTTGGAAGTAAAAAAATAGTGCCAACATATGGAATAGATCATTATAAGCGATTTTTTAACTATTTGGGATCTTTCAAAGAAGTGCCAATAAAAGAACTAGATCCAAATAGGAATTTTGTATCTAGCTCGGAACTGTAGGAAAGGTAACGCACCGGAGACAATTTATACCGTCTAGGAAATCACCATTTTGAATATGCCAATTGAAAACTTGTCAAATACAAAAAGGCCGAACTATGTAGTAGGTGTTCCGAATGCACTAGAAGTATAACAGTTTTTAACTAGATATTTTCCCTACAGAATTACTGTACTAGTCCCAATGCAAATATATGTAACGTTTTCAATGCTCAGATCTGATTTCATGCATTCAGAAAAAAGCAATCCTAAGTTTGGTTTTAGTTCGATGAGATGTACCGCAGATAGAAAATGTGTTTATTATTAGTACGATCCTAACCTATTTTAAAGCTTAAATTAGATGACTAATAGTGAATTGACAACTAATGCAGAAATACCAGCCTGGACTATTTTACGGCCAGTGCCATAAAAAATTAGTTAGATTTTCTTCAAGGGAAATAAATAAATAATAGTGTACGCCAGTTTATTGGTAACCAACTTGAAATTAGTTCGTACTTAGTTTGTCTTCGCGCTGGGTATCTACATTCTCACTTAAATCGATATATTTAAAATAATATATTATCATATCTTCGCAACGTATGAAATACATTTTTTTTAAACAAAACGCAGAGGAAGTCTTCAAATTTTAATTCCTTCTATGCGAAGTTGTCGCCTAGGTTAATGAATAATTTTAGGAGAATAATGCAGACTAGTATCGCCCGTGGTCGAAATTCGACCAACTTGAATTTTTTGCAACTCACTCTATGCATCCAGTGTTGGGGTAGTGCAATAATGCGTTAATAGTTGAGCAGTGAGTGGAAATATAGCAAACTGATCTATCTTACTTAAAGTTCTCATTAAAATTTTGAATTTGACCTAAGACGTTATAACCTTTGATTGTATTTTCTTAAATTTTCTACAAACTTTTCAAATGTAATTATAAGTTTTGGTATGGAGCTCCTTAAAAAAATATAACAAATATGTAAAATCAAATGAAATTTACATAGAATTGTGGTGAAATTACTTGAAATTGAATTGAAAATTTGCTTTTTCCACACCACCCGGGAGATATGCCGTTGGCGCGCTTTCGAAGTTAGTTTTGGGTGCTCGGTACCCCAGTAGGCCTATATCACCAATATAAACTACATGTACATATATCGCCCATTTACTTCAATAGTGTCATAATTCAAAAACACGAATTTTTAGTTAAGAAGGAAGAAATGTGATAAAGGAATTTAACCTATTTCACACCACCGGTTAGGTATGCAATTGGCAATTTAATTAATTATAATTTAATGTAATTAATTATAAATACATATGTAATATGTAAACGAAAACGCCAATTTCGAATAGAATAGAGGATATTTTTATAAAAAATAAAATAAAAATATAAAACTAAATTAGCATAAAAGACAATATACAAATTTTAATGTAATATCTTTGTAGCAAATTTATTTATTTTTTGTTCACTATAAGACATGCTATATCTAAAATGAGCATAAAATCTGGAAATGCAAAAAAAAATTGGGTCAAATTTGCAATTAATTGTTATAAATAAATAAATTTAGTGAGTTTGAACAAAAGTTGACTCATTATTTCTAATTTCATTTTTTTAAAGCACCTAAAATGAAAAACAAAGAATCTGTTTAATAAAGACCTATGCTTTTACGTGTAAGTAAAATTTGTCCAAAAAAATAGGCCGGTTAAGTTATAACTTCTCTTTAAAGTTTTTTTGTGCGCCAACAATTATTTTAGAACAATTTTTTAAGGATTTTGGTACAGACCAATATAGGTAATTGGCAACAATGGGAAACAATATTTTATTTCAACAGAAAATGAGCGAAGCAGTATTTCTGTCACCATTTGGCGTGTACAAATATATACATATGTAGGGATGAAACATTTGAGCAACGCGACAATTGAGAATTTGGAGCTATGTACTCAGGGGGGTTTGTGAACATAATGCGTCATACAGATGACAATTTCGATAGTTGCACAGATTTTCGAATTTACAAAAAACTTTTTCTATTAATTATAAACAAATAGAGTAATATTTGTTAACAAAGATAGGCCTATGCACTGCGGCTGATCAATACGAATCGATTCATATAACTTTTATATGATTTTACGTATGCTAAGTATGCGAAACAGCCTGTCAATTGATTGTATGGAAATTTTGTTAGCGTATTAATATATAGATATCCACGTAGCTTTGTAGGAAGCAGGGTTGTAAAATAATGCTCTCTATGCGAATGAAATTCAGTTGAAGTCGAAGTCAATGAAGACTAAAAAAATTAAGAGTAGACTATTTTTTGGAGTACTGACTTGTGAGTAATTTCAGAAAACTCACACACTTTATTCTTGTATGTATGTATGTATACAATTTGCAAATAATCATCAAAATAAATTTGTTTGTTTCAAAACCTCCTGAATTATTAGTAAATTAAAAACAAGTAAGGAAGGCTAAGTTCGGGTGTAACCGAACATTACATACTCAGTTGAGAGCTTTGGAGACAAAGTAAGGGAAAATCACCATGTTGTAAAAAGAACCTAGGGTAACCCTGGAATGTGTTTGTATGACATGTGTATCAAATGGAAGGTATTAAAGAGTATTTTAAGAGGAAGTGGGCCATAGTTGTATAGATGGACGCCATTTAGGGATATCGCCATAAAGGTGGACCAGGCCTGACTCTAGAATTTGTTAGTACGATATGGGTATCAAATGAAATGTGTTAATGATAATTTTAAAAGGGAGTGGTCCTAAGTTCTTTAGGTGGACACCTTTACGAGATATCGCCATAAAGGTGGACCAGGGGTGACTCTAGAATTTATTTTGTACGATATGGGTATCAAATGAAAGGTATTAATGAGTATTTTAAAAGGGCGTGGGCCTAAGTTCTATAGATGGACGCCTTTTCGAGATATCGCCATAAAGATGGACCAGGTGTGACTCTAGAATTTTGTACGATATGAGTATCAAATGAAAGTTGTTAATGAGTATTTTGAGAGGGCATGGGCATTAGTTCTATATGTGGACGCCTTTTCGAGATATCGCCATAAAGGTGGACCAGGGGTGAATCTAGAATTTGTTTGTACGATATGGGTATCAAATGGAAGGTGTTAATGAGTATTTTAAAAGGGAGTGGGCCTTAGTTCTATAGGTGGACGCCTTTTCGAGATATTGCCATAAAGGTGGACCAGGGGTGACTCTAGAATTTGTTTGTACTATATGGGTATCAAATGAAAGGTGTTAATGAGTAGTTTAAAAGGGCGTGGGGCTTAGTTCTATAGGTGGACGCCTTTTCGAGATATCGCCATAAAGGTGGACCAGGGGTGACTCTAGAATTTGTTTGTACGATATGGGTATCAAATGAAAGGTGTTAATGAGAATTTTAAAAGGGAGTGGGCCTTAGTTCTATAGGTGGATGCCTTTTCGAGATATCGCCATAAAGGTGGGCCAGGGGTGACTCTAGAATTTTTTTGTACGAGATGGGTATCAAATGGAAGGTGTTAATGAGTATTTTAAAAAGTAAATTTTGAGATATCTTGATGAAATTTGGTATGTATGTTCCTGGACACTCATCTCAGATCGCTATTTAAAACGAACAATATCGGACAAAAACCACGCCCACTTTTTTGATATCGAAAATTTCGAAAAATCGAAAAAGTGCGATAATTCATTACCAAATACGGATTAAGCGATGAAACTTGGTAGATGAGTTGAGCTTATGACGCAGAATAGAAAACTAGTAAAATTTTGGACAATGGACGTGGCACCGCCCACTTTTAAAAGAAGGTAATTTAGAAGTTTTGCAAGCTGTAATTTGGCAGCCGTTGAAGATATCATGATGAAATTTGGTAGGAACATTACTCTTATTACTATATATCTGCTTAATAAAAATTACCAAAATCGGAGAACGACCACACCCACTTCTTAAAAATTTTTTTTTTTAAATTCAAATTTTAAAAGAAAAGTTAATATCTTTACAGTATATAAGTAAATTATGTCAACATTCAACTCCAGTAATGATATGGTGCAACATAATACAAAAATAAAAGAAAATTTCAAAATGGACGTGGTTCCGCCCTTTTCATTTAATTTGTCTAGGATAATTTTAATGCCATAAGTCGAACAAAAATTTACCAATCCTTGTGAAATTTGGTAGAGGCTTAGATTCTAGGACGATAACTGTTTTCTGTGAAAAAGGGCGAAATCGGTTGAAGCCACGCCCACCGTCTGTCCTTCCGCTCGGCCGTTAACACGATGAGCAAAATCGATATATCTTTACTAAACTCAGTTCACGTACTTATCTGAACTCAATTTATATTGGTGTAAAAATGGGCGCAATCCGACTATGACCACGTCCACTTTTTCGATATCGAAAATTACGATAAATGAAAAAAATGCCATAATTATATACCAAATACGAAAAAAGGAATGAAACATGGTAAATGTATTGGTCTATTGACGCAAAATATAACTTTGGAAAAAAACTTGGTAAAATGGGTGTGACCCCTACAATATTAAGTAGAAGAAAATGAAAAAGTTTTGCAGGGCGAAATCAAAAGCCCTTGAAATCTTGGAAGGAATACTGTTCGTGGTATTACATATATAAATAAATTAGCGGTACCCGACAGATGATATTCTCGATCACCCTGGTCCACATTTTGGTCGATATTTCGAAAACGCCTTCACATATACAACTAAGGGCCACTCCCTCTTAAAACCCTCATTAATACCTTTAATTTGATACCCATATCATACAAACACATTCTAGAGTCACCCCTGGTCCACGTTTATGGCGATATCTCGAAAAGGCGTCCACCTATAGAACTTAGGCCCACTCCATTTTAAAATTATCATTAACACATTTCATTTGATACCCATATCGTACAAACAAATTCTAGAATCACCCCTAGTCCACCTTTATGGCGATATTTCGAAAAGGCGTCCACCTATAGAACTAAGGCCCACGCCCTTTTAAAATAATCATTAACACTTTTCATTTGATACCCATATCGTACAAACAAATTCTAGAGTCACCCCTGGTCCAGCTTTATGGCGATATCTCGAAAAGGCGTCCACCTATAGAACTAAGGCCCACGCCCTTTTAAAATACTCATTAATACCTTTCATTTGATACCCATATTGTACAAAATAAATTCTAGAGTCACCCCTGGTCCATCTTTATGGCGATATCTCGAATCGGCGTCCATCTATAGAACTTAGGCCCACGCCCTTTTAAAATACTCATTAATACCTTTCATTTGATACCCATATTGTACAAAATAAATTCTAGAGTCACCCCTGGTCCACCTTTAGGGCGATATCTCGAAAAGGCGTCCACCTATAGAACTTTGGCCCACTCCATTTTAAAATTATCATTAACACATTTCATTTGATACCCATATCGTACAAACAAATTCTAGAATCACCCCTAGTCCACCTTTATGGCGATATTTCGAAAAGGCGTCCACCTATAGAACTAAGGCCCACGCCCTTTTAAAATAATCATTAACACTTTTCATTTGATACCCATATCGTACAAACAAATTCTAGAGTCACCCCTGGTCCAGCTTTATGGCGATATCTCGAAAAGGCGTCCACCTATATAACTAAGGCACACGCCCTTTTAAAAAACATATTAACACCTTTCATTTGATACCCATATCGTACAAACAAATTCTAGAGTCACCCCTGATCAACGTTTATGGCGATATCTCGAAAAGGCGTCCACATATAAAACTAAGGCACACTCCTTTTTAAAATACTCATTAACACCTTTCATTTGATACCCATATCTTACAAACAAATTCTAGAGCCACACCTGGTCCACCTTTATGGCTATATTTCGAAAAGGCGTCCACCTATAGAATTAAGGCCCACGCCCTTTTAAAATACTCATTAACACCTTTCATTTGATACCCATATCGTACAAACAAATTCTATAGTCACCCCTAGTCCACCTTTATGGCTATATTTCGAAAAGGCGTCCACCTATAGAATTAAGGCCCACGCCCTTTTAAAATACTCATTAACACCTTTCATTTGATACCCATATTGTACAAACGCATTCTAGAGTCACCCCTTGTCCACTTTTATAACGATATTCCGAAAAGGCGTCCACCTATAGAACTAAGGCCCACTCCCTTTCAAAATACTCATTAACACCTTTCATTTGATACCCATATAGTACAAACAAATTCTAGAGTCACCCCTGGTCCACCTTTATGGCGATATCTCGAAAAGGCGTTCACATATAGAACTAAGGCCCACGTCCTCTTAAAATACTCATTAACACCTTTCATTTGATACTCATATTGTATAAACAAATTCTAGAGTCACCCTGGTCCATCTTTATGGCGATATCTCGAACCGGCGTCCATCTATAGAACTTAGGCCCACGCCCTTTTAAAATACTCATTAATACCTTTCATTTGATACCCACATTGTACAAAATAAATTTTAGAGTCACCCCTGGTCCACCTTTATGGCGATATCTCGAAAAGGCGTCCACCTATAGAACTTAGGCCCACTCCATTTTAAAATTATCATTAACACATTTCATTTGATACCCATATCATACAAACAAATTCTAGAGTCAACCCTGATCCACCTTTATGGCGATATCCATAATTGCGTCCATCTATAGAACTATGGCCCACTTCCTCTTAAAATGCTTTTTAATACCTTCCATTTGATACACATGTCATACAAACACATTCCAGGGTTACCCTAGGTTCCTTTTACAACATGGTGATTTTCTCTTACTTTGTCTCCACAACTCTCACTGAGTATGTAATGTTCGGTTACACCCGAACTTAGCCTTCCTTACTTGTTCAGTATGTTTTTTGTTACATTATTTTACTGTTTTTCGTTATAAGGCAAAAACGGTTCCACCATCGTATTGTCCGGGGTATTCAATAAATATCATGTTTAGCGCAAGCCGTTTATTAAAGAAACCTGAATAAGAAAATTTGTTCTTTGGAAGAAAGTTTAAAAGTAAATAAATATAACACATTATGTTTATTTCTATTAGTATTTAAATAACACAGGGAACCTATCGTATGACATTAACCCGGATAGAAAACTAGTTATCACAATAGTTTGGCGGCCACCGTGGTGTGATGGTAGCGTACTCCGCCTGCCACACCGTATGCCCTGGGTTCGCACCCCGGGCAAAGCAATATCAAAATTTTGGAAATAACGTTTTTCAATTAGAAGAAAATTTTTCTAAGCGAGGTCGCCCCTCGGCAGTGTTTGGCAAGCGATCCGAGTGTATTTCTGCCATGAAAAGCTCTCCGTGAAAACTCATCTGCCTTGCAGATGCCGTTCGGAGTCGGTATAAAACATGTAGGTCCCGTCCGGCCAATTTGTAGGAAAATCAAGAGAAGCACGACGCAAATTGGAAGAGAAGCTCGGTCTTAGATCTCTTCGGAGGTTATCGCGCATTACATTTATTTTTATTTTATATCACAATAGCTTTGAAATTTTTGTTCACAAAAAAGTAATTTAAACTATAACTAAAATTTTTTTTTACATTTACTCACCTCAATTCGATTGTCATCCAATTCCAACTCCGATAAAATCCACAGCTCAGCAAAAACTGTATCACCAATGAAATTTATATTATTATATGACAACTTAAGCACGTTCAAATTGCCCAACCCTTTAAAAATGTCACTAGTCAACACTGATATTTGATTATGCGCCAAATTCAAATAAATCAAATGTGACATCTCAACAAATAAACTATCGTGCAAACTTGATATATTATTATTATTCAGCAAGAGACGTTCACATTGCGGCAAATTACGAAATGCATAACGATCAATTTCAAATATTTGATTATGTTCCAAATTTAATTCACGCAAACGTATATGATTGGCAAATGCTTCCTGAGCCAATGCAACAATATGATTATTTGTCAATATAATACGTTCCATATACGAAAGATTTGCAAATGCATTGCTCTTCACCACATCCACTTGTGAATATTCAATAATTATACTTGACAAATTGATCAACGATTCAAATACCATAGTTGGTATATAATCGAGCCGTCCATGATTTTGTACAACAAATTTCAATTCACGTAATCTTTTTTGTTGAAAGAAACGCGTCCAAGTAGTATCATTTTGTAGTAGACCATCTGAAAATACCCAACATTCTGCTTTTTGTACGGGTACATGATTCTCGTCTGGTGTACAATAGCACATAAGTTTCATATCACGACGACGCACACAAAAACCAGTTGTATCGACAGGACCCGTATATGAGCTGGTGCTGCCGAAAGTTTGACCCGCATAATTACTGCTGCCGCTGCCACCATTTGCATAGTATGTGGATGACGCGGATGTGGAAGAGGCAGCTGAAAGGCGATCACTACGTCGACGTCCTTCTTTGTCACGTGAACGTGATGCTACAGGCTCAATGAAGAAGGCAAAACAGGTGACAATGATTGCAAATGGAATGAGACGCTGACAATGTGTTCGCCACATTTTGTTTTAGTTTTATATAAAAGCTTAAGTTTGTGTGCGATATTCGTTCAAAAAATAGAGATGAGAGCGTAATTTTCGCACGATGTGTATAGTGGGTTTTGAAGGTGGGTAGATTGTTTGGTTGTATAGTTGATTATTTAGTTTCTCACTTTACTGTTGGATTTCTTCTTTCCACTTCACTAATTGCATATAAAAATACGGTCACATAAGCTTTACGCGTTAATCTGCAAATAAAATAAAAGGAAAATAAAGTGTTAAGATGACCTTAGCAAATGTATTAAAATATCAGTAAGAGATAGTATGTATGGGTGGTGTGATTGTGCAAATTATTAAAAAAAAAATCTAAAAGTTTTTTGTGATACACAGGTTTACGAATATTTCATATACACAAAACCTATAAAAATGTTTAGAAAATTTGTTTTATACAAATTCAGACTTTTTTTAAATTCTATGTTTTAAATGTTTTATGGCTTTAATATTTCCAAAAACACAACATTTATTATTCTTTTTTTTTATATATAATATAAGATTTTTGTACTGTAACAAGATACTCATGTGAGGCCTCTTTATAGTGTATACTTCAACGTATTTGGAAATAGTTCAAGGATGGGTCCGTTTTGTGTGTGTGATTTCTTGATAGACTCAAGAATATTTATCGCCTATCTAAGAGCTAGAATAGTTTTTTAACGATTTTCGTCATTCCTTGTAATTTTTGGTTAGAAGGCAAACTGTTTTTGACATTGTGCCATCTTCAGGGTTCTATTTCATTCTGTCGTTATCTTGTTTTGTTGTAAGTTCGTTTGTTTTGTTCGTTTACGTCATGTATGTATAACAGGTGTATAGTTCAAGCGTATTCGCAATCGCTAAGTGAGTGTTTGGTTTATGGTTGTATGCGATTCGTTTGAAGGCAGAAGTTAGTCATTTTAATTTTTTTTTTCTGGGGTTTGGTTTCGTCTTTTTGTTGCCGGTTCAGCTGCCTGGACTTTTCTTTGTATACTATTTGAAGCGGTTGAAATGTGGTGTTTCTTTGCTGCTTGTTTATTACGCCTCCTTGAAAAATTTTCTGTTTATAACTTTCCATGTTTTCAAGTTTATTTTCGGCCTTTATGTTGAGTATGGAGAAGTTTAGCTTTTTTATTATCATTAGTTATAAGACCGGTGAGTTTCAGATATCCTACACAAACTATCATCACGTATACGAATCACAATATCGTGCCTGATAAATTTATGTTAGGATATGAAACCAGCTACTTCAGTTGTAATACTTCTGAGGTATATTGTTATGAGCAGAAAGGTTTGCTGAAGCTTTATTACCTTTTAAAATCTACTGACGAAGCAGGTATCATTCCAGTCTCTGCTTTTAACGTTCCTTTTAAATGTAGGTCCAATATGTTTTATACCGTCTGCATCTGCAAGTAAGGTAAGTTTTTACTACGAAGCGTTTCATACCAGAAAAATATTGGGCGTATTTGGCAAACCACTGCCGAGGGGCGACCATGCTTAGAACAACTTGCTTTTGTTGAAAAAAACTTGTTTTAAAGTTTTGATGTTGCTTTTGCGATTTTTTATGAGTTTAAAAAATTACAAACGAGTACGATGAACAGAATGAAAACAACAAAAAAAAAAAAAGAATTGTGAAAAACAAACACATCAAATATTGAAGGTAAAACACTTATATATATTACAAAGGGTGTTTCTAACTCTATGAATATTTCTTACAAATATTTGAGACTTTAATTTATATTATTGTAGTGAATACATATCAGCACTTGGATACATCACTAAGCTGCTATTAAATAAATGCACAACAACAGCAAAGCAAGTAGCCACACATACATGTAAAAATCAAAGCAAGCCGCCATACATACAAGTAAACAGCGAAGCCAAAAGTGAACAGTGTATGTCACATACATACATGCAGTGAGCAGCTTAGAGCAAGGAAGGAAGAGAAAAAGTCACACATCATATAATCATCACCTAAGAGCAGAAGTCATTACTCACACATATACTCGCATCTAACTAGAAGACAAACGTGGATATCAGATAAAGAAAGAGATATAAATAAGCAGCTTTTCGAGAAAGCTGTTCGCAAAAAGTCTAGACCATAGCATAAATTGGCGAAGGAGGTAATTGAGAGTATAACAACAGCGCAAGCTGAGAAGCAACCAGTCAGTTTGGTTTCAAAAGTTTTTAAGTGATGTACGCGAGTAAATTAATTGTGAAGTACTACTACTACCAAATTAGTTTTATCAATAAAGAACATTTTGCTATACTGAGTATTTGGGTTAAAATGGTCAAGAATTTCTAAAATTCGTTAAAATATGTATAAATAATAAATACTACATGAAAGCGCCCAATTTAAATTTATAAACACATTTTGTGCTTCCAATGCGATGTGCCCCACTCGTCAAAAATTTATACGGGCCTATAATTTTTTACATTTATTTTTGTTAAAAAATAAAGTTAAGTAAAAGAGAAATTTGATCTTAGTTTCTCTTTAAATACTATCGTACAGCCAATTTTACAAATAATTCTATAGTAGTAAACTGTTGCAGCCATTACCAAGAAAATGACATCTTGTCTCATTTTAACAACGTGTAACTGTATAAATTTAATTATCTTTTATATCTGTATCTATAATAATTATTTCTGAATTCCTTTTGCCATAGTTGGTAATACAAAAAGTCATTGCATAACTAAAAGAAAATATTAGGAGCAAAATTTAAATGAGAAAGAAAAGTTATATATAAAAAGCTAACATCAAAGCCATAAAAGTTAACACAGTTGCAACTAGAATTGATTGCTCCACAACTTGCATACATTTTATTGCCACTTAAATTAAACAGGCGTATGAATTTTTGTGTATGTAAAACCAGTGGTTATTCTTCTTTTGTTTCCTATTATAAATATAATTTAATGCTTCAGGCATAACACTCAAGTATGAACGCCAACATTTGAACAACTAGAAAGAGGTCGCAATGCGTCTCGCGCAAAGTATCAAAGTCACCACCACTTTAACACAACTTTTGTTTTTAATCCTACACCTAGTTGTTGTTTTATCATGCTTGCAATTTAAGTTATTTATTTGCACTATAATTTTTATTTATTTAACACCACCCGCAGTGCAATAGTGGACGCGCTGCTCTTCAAATGCGGGCGAAGGTCTGTTGTTCTTGAAAAAGGATACTACAGCCAAGTCTTTTATACTTTCTATGCTTCGTTTTGTATACTATTTTTAACAAAGTTATAAATGTACAAATGGACTTTTATATTTTTATATTGGCAAATAGTGAAATTTCTACTATTCGGGTTGATCCTTTGTGGGGCGGGCGGAGAACATTTTTGTAGTACATACATACATATATATTTAACCATATCATTGAGCAGTACGCGATTTAAACCAAGCCTGATCTCGAAAAAGATATAATTCATTAGAGCACTGAAATTGTGCTGATATTCTGCCATAGAAATGTTTTCCTCAATTTAGTATATACATTTTTTTTAATTTTGCAGAAAATTTCTATGTCTATAAAACGTTGTTTATAGAAAAATGTGTTTGTTTTGAGAAAGAAAGTCCTATGGCAAAAAATTAATCCCATTTTGAAAGAATTTTTTTATTGTGTAGTTTATTGCATATGATGTAAAAATGCAGTGTCGTATGAGTTTATAATCCTGGCTTTGTCTATAATAGTTAACTTGGCTTTATTCTAATATTTTTCTGTTGGATAGTTATTACCAAATTAGAACCTTTACCATATATTCTTTAATGGTTGGAGCCTCCATTTCCAACTCACCCTTACTTATGTGACCATCTACGCCCATATACATAAATGAGGACCCAATATAAACGTTACTGAGTCTTCAAACTCCCAGTTGAAAAGATATATATGAACAGATGAACACTTTGGCTCCTCAGAGCAGGTTATATATATATTTTTATAAAGATAGAAATTATATCTATTTTATTCCTTCTGATGTAAGTAAAGTTTATTACTTAAAAGTCCTTTTGCGTCACACTAAAGTCTGAACTTAATATTTTATTTATTTACTGCTTCTACTCGCATACAAATTTAAATACGTACATATGTGCGCATTATCAAAGTTACATTTCCATTTGAAAGTTGTTGTATAAAATTTTTTTTTTTTTTTTTTTTTTTGAGGAACCAATTTGAATTTTCACTTGTTGGCATATAAATTGATGCTACCTGCTGTGTGGAGTTAAAAAATAAACCAACGGCTAGGGGGTTTAGAATATACCCAAATATTTCAAGGGGTTGTGTAGCGCAACCCTTTCAATGGGTTGCCAGCGCAATTTATAGCTTTTTCAATCCAATTGTCAACTCACATACCCCTGACGTATCCTGTTTCTTTGTCAGCGAAGCCCTTCTTACTGAGAAGGAGAAATCAAATGTTCACCTCCGAGGAGGAATAAGCCAACATGTTGCTGCTATACAGGCGAGAAAATAATCTATCCGATGCTATCACTAGGAATAAAGCTGCAGTGATGCAGGAAAGTGGACGAGGGAACTAATTCCCGAACTGGATCCATTTTTAGAGATGCCACATGAAGAAGTCAACTTTAACGTGACACAGTTTTTAAGTGGCCACGCCTACTTCCAGGAAGATGCCCACAGAATGGGCAAGGTTGAAAATCCGCCTATTTTATGGGTGCATTGGCGATGCACCCCGAAATATTTTTGCATGCGATCACTTCTCACAGGTACGGAGGAGCTGAAAGTAGCACTAGGCGATCTATCCCCGGGCAGTGTCATCCATAAGATTACCTGCGGGAGTTACAAATGGGATATGGTGAACATATAAGTGAGGAATATTCTCCTCGAGAAACGGCCAGTTGATTGGTTAGCCGAGTAACGTGAGAATAGCCAAATAGCTCACATAGCATGCTTTCGCACCCGAAGTAATTCAGGTGCGGAAAATCGAAAAATGGGCGGGCCGCGGGAGGTAAGGTTTTAGTGGTTAGCCCTTAGGGATTAGTCCTACACTCGGAAAGTCTCGTTGCGACAGAGCGTGGCATTGAGGCTTATCTACCTTTACTGTTAACCATTTCCTCCCTCCGCATAACACAAAGTTCCATTAGAAATGATCTGAATTGACGAAATTTTATAAAAAATTGCAACTCCTATTTTTCTGTTCGCTGCTGTATTTATTTGACAACTATATATTTCTTAAAACTTATTAAAATATAAAAAAAAGTGTAAAGCTCGATAACCTCCGAAGAGGTTTAACGGCGAACCTTTCTTCCGATTTCCGTCGTGCTCCTGTTTTAATTTTTCCATCAAATTCGCGGGACAGGACCTAATTGTTACCGACTTCGAACGGTATATGCAAGGAAGATGAGTTTTCATTGCATAAATACACTCGCAGAGCTTGCATAAAATTGCCGAGGAGCGACCCCGCTTAGAAAAACTTTATTTTAATTGCAAAAATTTGCTTCTAAAATTTTGATGTTGCTTTGCCCGTGGCGTGAACCCGGAATCTTTGGTGTGATATGCGGAGCACGCTACCATCACACAACCAAGCTGAGAAAATTTGCAACTATAATATTTCAAATGGATTTTAAACAGAACATAATTTTTGAATTCGTATTACATACAACCTACATTAGTTATGCAAATGAAATTCAAAACAGAAAAATCTTTTTTTATTCGAAGAATATTCAACTGTTTCTAAGTTTAATAAATTGCCCAGTTGCTATTAAAAAAATTCCATAAAAAATTTCATCTAAAAATTTCATATGAAAACTTTAAAAATTAATTAGAGTAAAATTCCATACAAAAAAAAAGCCCATAAAATACCTTTTAACTTATTGAGCCTCAGAAGTCATCGAAAAATAAATGACCAACATAGAACTTTGACTATAATTTTACAAATAACAATTCAACCTGCCACATATAATAAGCAATTGCGGTAATAAATTAAACGAAACAAACATGCCGTAAAAATAAATTGAAAGTTGAAATGACTTCGAGGACGAGTCAACCAAAATGTGTAGCCACTATTGGAACATTATTAAATTGAAATGTATTTAAACGCAAACAAATAGAGAAATGGCATAGCAACTAACTACTGAAGAGTGAATAATTTTAAGTTGAAAATGCAAGTAGGCAGGTAAGTGGCTGTTGTTTATACCCACATAGCTTATGGAAGATTGATTTAAGAATAAATGACCACAATGAGACATTTTCGACTCCTTTTGATGACTAAAAACTGTTTAATCAATTCTGCGATCAAAAGAAGACTCGAAATCGACTCACTCTTATCAGTGAAATATGATTTATTGAAAAAGCAACAACAAAATTTAAAGCGATCACAAAAAATGATTAAAATAAGATTCCAAATAGACTCTTAAATGTCTCGAGAAAGAATCGCAAAAGCTTTAAAACACACTTAAAAATTATTCTCACAAGACTCATAAATGATGGTAAATATGACTCGAAAAAGACTAAATACTGATTAGAAATATAGGTTAAAAAGGCTCACCAAGTGTAGCCGCACGTAGGGTACCATTTTCTCCCGACGAGGGAGTCTTTTCTGATCAGAAAATGAGCGCATATATGCTTGTTTTGATCATGCTGGAGACTCGAAAAAGACTCTAATATGATTAATAATTTAAAAAAATGTTGGGTGGGTAGAAGCAATTATGTTTGAAAATAAATATTGTAAAATAAATTGAACAAGAGAACAGAAGTTGCTTATTTCGATAGTTATTCCCAATGAGTGTGTTTAATGGCCAAGTAAGTTTTTTAAGAGGTGCATCGATGTTCTATACGCAGATGAGTCGGCTCGTCATCGTATCGTACCTGTGAAAAAGTCTTGTAGCACACTTGTTTAGGTTCATCATATTCTTGTTGTTGTAGCAGTGTTTCGCCCCATCCAGTAGGTGCGACCAATCACAAATTGTCATCAGTATCCTCTAACGGGACTCAAAGGTAAAACTTACTGTTTCAACATGGAAAATCCCGAGTCGCTCCTATATATAGAACCGGCTGCCTTGGGAAGCGTGAAATTTCTTAAGCTTCAAGCACATACCATAAAAACTCGTAAGTCTGTGGATTCGGCTATTTAAACAAATTTAAATTTGACAAAGATTTGGTTTCAAAGTTCCAAGCTTTTCTAAAAGCTTGTGAAGAGAAGGAATCTTCGACTTCCTCTGGAAACAAACGAAATACCAGCTCGTGGGGAGAACGCGGCGGGATGTCACGTACTAATGTACAGCCCAACTTGCCACCCGTAGATGCAACCTTTCATCAACCCGGCAAATAATATTTGTTAAATGTTTGTCGTAAACGCCGAGCATTGAGAAGAACGATTCTATTTATGAGCACGCATACTCTCCTGCACCGTCGGATGAATTCAGACAGGCCAAAAGTTTCATCAACATGTCAGGGTATTCAGATAGTAGCCTCTAATATTTATACACGTGTTATTGCGCTTAGCCCTACCTTTGGCGAAGTAGTTCCAAAGTGCGCCAGTGACTAATATCTAGCAACAATCCTCTATGCCCGGCTGCTGCATATTCACCACCATAATTAATTCACCGTAAGCTATAGCGAGCTTGAGTTCACCTACGCCGTACTCCAAATAGGGGCCACGACTGGAGGTTATACTATCCCCAAGACCTTTGCTATGTATTTAGCAGGCTTTGGAAATACTATTATACCGGGTGGCCGCGAACTTCTGTTCCATTTCAAAAAGCCAACGTTAGTCGATGGAACTGTGGCCTTAAGTGGTGGATGAGAGATAGTCATCCCAGGGTATCTCGGTGCCATTAAAGAAAACGTAGGTGAGTACATGACGTACCCGCGCTTGAGTGTGTGCACTCAGAAAATATTACAAGACTTAGATCGTGTTCCTAGCAGCAACACAAATTGGAAACTAGCAATCCTAAAGTGTTATAAAATATATCGTCGCCTTAGAATGCAACTGCTAGAAGGTGGCGGACGTACGTTTGAGAGTAAAAATTTCGGGGGCGACGTACGTTGGGTTCTAACCCAGAACAGCCCGAACGATGTAACCATCTTTTACACGTGACACACTGGTAAGAGTATGACCGTCTTGGATAAATCCTTTTCCGTAATATGCAGCAGAACCACAGCCTGGGACCGGCGTAAGGTTCAATACCTTCCCGGAGCAGGAGAGTATGGAGCAGTTCAGCTGCAAGGAACTGCTCCGAAGACGACAATTTGTGGGAGGGACGCAACAAATTAAATGGGGTTACACTGAAATGACAGCTCTTGTTCGGGAGAAAAAATCCCGAGTCGCTCCGGTACATATGTACAACCGGCTGCCTCGGAAGCTTCATCATCATCATTAATAGGCTCTTAACCGACTAAGCGATTTTGACCGTTTCGTCACAAGTCACGCCAGCTATCTTTGTTTCGCGATAACTTAGTGTATATTTCCCTTTTGTCCTGCCACCAAACTGTGGTGCTGATTGCAATACTCCATTTTCCATCGACACTATTCATGACTTCGAGCGGTACATCTGGACAGGTATGATGAGCTTCTTCTACACTCTTTTCCAGTTTCAGTTCGGAAAGTTGCAATAGAACTTCGGAAAATTACAGTTAAAAGAAAATTTAAATTGAAGTCTGGAATTTCTTCTCGTAGTTCAAAAAATTACAACTGAAGTTCAGAAAATTATAATTGAAGTTCAACTGATAATTCTGAGCTTTAGTTGTAATTTATGAAATTAAATTGTAGTTTCTGAACTTTAATTGATACTTCTGAGCTACAAATGCAGATTTCTGAACTTCAACTGAATATTTTGAACTTCAATTGTAACTATCTGAGCTTCAGTTGCAATTATCTGAACAAAACTGAAAAAGATGAAGGGTATGATATTCATTCGTCGAGAAAGGTTTTCACTATTCAAATGCCTATTTAGTACAAAACAGCATTTTATGGCAAGAGTTATTGTCCGTTGAACATTGTTTACGCTGTTAATGATGGTTCCAAAATAAACGAAGCCCTTTACAGTCTGCAGTTTATATCCATAAACAGAGACCTGGCTGCCAAGGCGCCAATGCACCGGAGGATGCAAGGACATCAACCAACCAAATAAGCAGGGCATCGTTCAAGCAGCGAACACCACGGAAACAAACTTATTGGTTTTTCTGAACCCTTTAATGATAACTCATTTTTTAATCATCAAAGAGATTGAAACCTACTTAGCGATACATTTTCAACGCCTTTTGCAATCCTTTGCGTTAACTTTAATGCTTTTCCTAGGATATCTTTTTTTTGAATGATAATATTCGAATTCCAAATGTAATTAAGTTTATAGTGGGCGAAAATTTTTATTCAGAAGGGGAATTTAATAGCATGAGAGCAACAACTTTCAAAAGACTTAGATGGTTTAAACATTGAAGGGCCCAGTGACCAATTTCTCATTTGCCGTGGGAGTTAGCCAAAAACAGGTTACTTCAACACAGAAATAAAAATTCAAAGAGGGATGAGCCCACATTATACTTGATTAAATACTGTTAACCAGCATAATTTTTACTGTATGTACGTTAAAAATCACTTAAATGAGTAAAAGCCAGCAGAAGTAAGTGTTAAAGTAGCAGTGACAATATTGCCTTCCCCTCAAGCAATACTGACTGTAATAACTCAACAAAAATACTAAGAACTAAGTAATATATTCAAGAAACCAATTCTATATAATTCCATCTTAAAGCTACATATGTATGTGTAGTTGTACTAGATTCCTTAAACCACATTCAAGATATTTATATATATATTTTGTTTACAGCATACACTTGAATGAGAACAAATTTGTAAGTGCGATTATTAATGTGTTTTTGTTGTGGTGTGTGCGTGGGTTTTGTGATATTCACTGCTTGACGTAGAACAACTGCAGAGAAAAGCAATTTGTCTTTCTTCAATGATTTCGATTAAACTTTTGCATATCTAATATAGTGCGCTATACAATAGACGAACGGGAAATATGTGCAAATGTATTCGTTTGTGAGTAGATATATGTGTTTTCTAGTAAACAGTGGATATAGAATTGTATATTTTCTTACAATACTTGATAAAGAGCCCAATACCTCTATATGTTAGCGTGATTATGTATGTATGAGATAAGATGAGTTAAACTACTTCAAAATTAAGTTTGAATCTCAAGCCACCTAGTCAATTTAGTCTATGAGCTCTAAAGTCGGTGAGGTTTTGGACAAATATATACATACCTTACACATCGAAAGACGATTCGAATGCAAATGAATGATACGGACTCCTTCTATAAGAAATAAGAAAAGACAATCGATCGATGCCCACGCCTGGATATTAAAATCATTCTGATCGATTTTTACTCCAGGCAAGCAAAGGATATTTGGTCCAACAGTCGCAAAACTTAGCATCCACGATGTAACATCTCCTAAAGAGTTAAGGATGAATATCTTCGCCGCGGCCCAAAACATTTTCAACAACAATACCAATTTCCAGCACACTTTTTCACTAAGAGCAATCTGCGACCTGACAATTAACCAATCAGTGGCCGCATATTTCACTCTCATTACATACCACCCCTGCTGACACCATAGTTTTCCAAAATATCTGAAAAATAACTGGTACGATGAAAATTGTAGAAGAGGGGCACTGCCTTTAAGGCCACGATGCGTACGGGCGCCGTAATACGCGGTATATTATAGCATTATCGTGAGGCAAAGAAGGCAGAAAGATGCTTACTTCGAAGGAAAAAAACGTGAGGCGGAACGGCATGTGTGCGAGGAACTTCAGTTTCTCACTGATAGGAATAATAACTAAAAATTCCACCAAAAAATCTGGTGGATGATGTTAGGTTTTAAGACTGGGGCAGCTGCTTGCCTTAATTATAATGATGACCTGTAAATGACGTACAGAAAATGCTTAAGTTGCGGAGGGAACACTTCTACTCATTACTAGATAGCGAGGAAGAAGACGAACCGAGCTGTTCGAAACCAAGTGAGGCTTCAGACATGCGACATGCTTTCGTGCGAATTCCTTAACTTAATTAAGCATATCTAGCTACAGGACTAAATAAGAGCGGCCACCGTGGTGTGATGGTAGCGTGCTCCGCCTACCACACCGTATGCCCTGAGTTCACACCCCGGGCATTGCAACATCAAAAATTTAGAAATAAAGTTTTTCAATTAGAAGATAATTTTCTAAGCGGGTTCGCCCCTCGGCAGTGTTTGGCAAGCCCTCCGAGTGTATTTCTGCCATGGAAAGCTCTCAGTGAAAACTCATCTGCTTTGCAGATGCCGTTCGGAGTCGGTATAAAACATGTAGGTCCCGTCCGGCCAATTTTTAGGGAAAATCAAGAGGAGCACGACGCAAATTGGAAGAGAGGCTCGGCCTAAAATCTCAGCGGAGGTTATCGCGCCTTACATTCATTTTTATTTTTTTTATTATAAGAGCGTACAATTACTGGCGTATGCTGATGATATTGATATAATGGGCCTAAAAAATGCGCCGTGAATTCTACCTTCACTTGACTTGACAAAGTGACGAAGATTGGGTCTAATGGGAAATGAAAAAACCACGAGGTACTTCCTATTTTCCAAAAAAGAGTCGGCGCAATCGCGTTTTTGCAGGTACGTCACTGTTGACGGACATAAATTCCAGACTGTGAAGGATTTCCTCAATTCGGAAACCAGCAATAACAGCAAAAACAATGTTATTATAGATTGTTTGTAAAATTATGGAGTTTTTCAAACCAATTGCATATCAGTCAGAAATTACTAGTTGTACACTAGTTTTTTTCCAACGAGCTTAAATTTTTACTGCAGCCAAATATATTACATATTTGTATGTATGTGAGTTTGAACAACTTCTATGTGCATACTTATTCGCCAATGTATAGATGGAGATGTCTTTGAGTTTGCAGCGACAGTCAGAAGCCAAACACCAGACTTATTGTTCGCGAAGTAACCTATTTACTGAAGTTACTTGGGAGAGTTTTGTAGTGCATACAAACACATGTACATATACAATTTATTTAGCCTATTTAAATAAGATGCTAATATTTTATTTTTTATGTATACAGTAAAATATATCCAAGTATTTACAGCTTAAACACAGTTTTTTTAATTGTTGGTATTTCATTTGATTTTAAAGTTTATACAAAATAAAAAAATTTGGTTAACTCCAAGCTCCAGTTTAGGAAATCGTAGCCCATCCCAACTTTACCAAATTGTCAGAGTGGAGTTCAGGAGCCATCCTTAAGGCTTATTAATATGTTTATATTACCTTCATTTGTATGTATGCTTATTTGTAACTCTCTAGGCTAGGCGCGGAAAGGAGAGTTAGACCGATATAGCGGCAATTATTGAAGTGGTTAAATAACTCGCTATAAAACGAGTTGTACTTAATAGCGAAGACACGTACCTATTTGCTACGGTTCTATCAACATAAAATATCTAAGTGGAGTGTAGATACTAAAACGGCACCATATTTGCGTGCTTTTTAGTTTTTTTTAAACTATACTTATATAATTTTATTTCCAGATCAACCTAGTCAAGCCGCAATATATTTCGGTTGAGTCGAGGCCGTTTTTTGTTGTTGTTGTAGCGATATGGCCTTGGGGAGTGTTATCGACATTGATGGTCCTTTGTCGGATGCAGATCCGGTATATTCCGGTAACAAGCACCATTGAAACACCAGCCCGACCATCTCGGGAAGATTTAGTACGACCAGATCAAACCTTCAATTTCATACCGCCCTCCCATTCCCTAGATCTGTGGAGAACTTTGGGTCGACAGAGCCTCGGCTGTTAAAGAAACAGGATACGCCTC
Organism: Eurosta solidaginis; assembly: GCF_040869045.1. Taxonomy (NCBI): domain Eukaryota; kingdom Metazoa; phylum Arthropoda; class Insecta; order Diptera; family Tephritidae; genus Eurosta; species Eurosta solidaginis. Next base: position 164,440,071 of record NC_090323.1, on the reverse strand, counting down.
GGGTAGGTGGGGGTTGCGCTACACAACCCGTTGAATTTGTTAGCATACCTGCCGCGAGAATATTCTAAGCCTCCTGACCCACTGGGGGGGGGGGGGGGGGGGGGGGGGTCTAGCACATCAGCTCCGATGAAAGACTAGAACGGAAAAGGCTAGCTCATAATTCTTTTTTTTTTATTTAAATTATTACTAGATTCAGATGACTTCACCTCAGTACAAAAAAAAAAAAAAAAGCAAAAGATCCACCAGAATATTTGCGATTTTCTTCCTAACAAGAATTCCCACATCGTTAGAAAACCATGACTTGGTTGCTCCTGCATTCAAAATCTTAGAGTAGTTCGTTGTTAGATTCTCCCATAGCATGCCCCGCTTCACACCGCTGTGAAAGTCCTTCTTACAGAAGTCTGTTAATAAGTAGGGCGAGAGACGATTCGACCGACAAACCAGAATTAACTCTTTTTGTTCAACTGACGACTCACCTTGACAACGTAGCGTAGAACTCTTTAACGGATGAACTGTACTGTGTATATGAAGATCGATCATTCGTTCTAATGTTGTAAACAACAGACCGATCTGTTTAAAATCCTTGAGGGAGCAGAATGGAAATATCTTTGAACATTTTTTGAAATCTGGGAACTTGACTCGACTTGAAAGAGACGACCTTGACAAAAGCCAGCTGGCTGCAAGTAATCTCCAGAGATCTTTGCACAGCAACGTTACTTTGCACAGTAAAGCACTTTTTTTAGCAATATCAGGCGGTAAGGGAAAGAGTTTCTGTGCAAATTGAAAAAATGCTGCCGATTAGAAAATTCAACCATTCCTTACCGTCCATGCCATCCGCTTCTCTGACGAACCCAAGTAAGCACGATTCTCCTACAGACTTTCTACTTCTCAAGTTTTCTTTCTCTGTAGAACTCCCGCATGACTCTCCGTATTTCTTACTATAAATATTCAACCCTATTTTTTGAAGATCCTGAGGGTGGTTTAGTTCTCCTAGCTCAGTTGAAAATATATCTGCACTTGTTTTACAAATTAGTGTGTCTTATAATTTCAGTGTCAACTCCCAACGGCGTTTATTAAGTCACTGAAGTTTTTCAAAAAAGTTGTTCGAGCCATTTGTGAGATTTTTAATTTCGCTCTAAAAATAACAGTATATCTTTGAGCTTTTTGTTTAACTCGAAAACCAATAGCTACGTCTTAGGTTTTTTTCTTTTTGAATAAATAATTTCGGACTTTATGAGAAGAGCTTCTTCGGCTTATTATCGATTGTCAGCTATTATAGCCGAGTTTTGGGTCTGTTATCGACGGGTTAGAGTATCATCGAATAATGCTGAAGTTTATCGGTATCTCTTTCACAACAAACTGATGAGTACTCGTTATCAAATCGATAACGCGCCGATAAAAAATTGGTATTTCTTAGATAAAAAGCGATGACAAATCAAGTACACGCCGATAATAAATTTCCAACACTCCGTTAACAAATCCATAAATTTTTAAAAAACATATCGATAATTTTTTGATAACAAATGTTAAACGATAATATATCGACGAAAAACCGATCAAATTATGATGACAAATCGATAGCAAGTCGGTAGCACTTCGATAACAAACTGATAGCATTTCGATATGAATACGAAAAGTTTCGATAATTAATCAGCTACTTTTCCGTAACAAATCGATACAAAATACATAAACGCTGTTCAGAAATTCGAAATACTTCTCGATAACACATTCATAACTTTTCTATAAGAAATTGATATCGATCCTACAACAAGTAGATAACTTTTCGATAATAGTTCGATAACAAATCGATTGGCTTTTGAAGACAAAAAAATATAAAATTTTTGAAAGTAAAGCGATAACTTTTCGATAATGAGCCGATAACAAATTGATAAGACTCCGATAACAAACCAATAATTTTTCGATAATAATTTGAATATTTTCGATATAAAGCCGATAGAAAAAAGTGGACAATTCTTCTATAACCTTTGTTATCTACAGAAAATTTATAACACTTGAATAACAAATCGCTAACTCGTTTATACCTCTTTGATAACAGTTATTTAATAAATCTTTCCTTTCAATTTCACAGGCGCCAATTGCTTCTTCACTCTGACTGGCAGGGTGGAGCCGTATGAGAAGTCCACGCAAGTGGGGAAAACTTCTGACCGTCATTCACCTGGAAAAGGCCAGAGTGATTAGTTTGTACTCACTACTTCCGGCCAAGTATCCTCTGGGTAGACACTGAACATCCATTTAGTGGTGAGCTAATGTGAGACGGCGACAACCGTATCAATTCCGACACATACGTTATTCGCTACAGTTTAGAGGCTACTCTTACGCTAACATTCTGTATTACTTCATATAGTATACCAATATCGCGCACCTGCATTTTCATTTTATATATATCCACCACTTACAGAGACTACGCTACTACATTGTAAAACTTACGGCTATATTTCCCCCTACCGAAAGCAGGCCGCATGGTGTTTTCAAAAAAACTTTTTTTGCTTTTAATTTTGGCCAAAATAAGTTACTAAGTATTGGATTTGTCTCAAGTTATTTTGTAAACCACCTAAGCTGTGTTTGTGTCGTGCTCACGAACAAACAAACTTAAGTTAGAGTTCAGCATGAACCTCTACCATTCAAAATTGAACTTTTATCAAAACTTAACCTCAAATTGTATTTTGTTGATTTGTTATCAATTTTTGAAACTTGAAGCAAGGAAATTGCACTGTTCATCAAATCAATTTCCTATGCGAAGACTTAATACCATAGTGGAAATACAAAGGAAATCTTTTGAAAGATATAAGCTCTTTAACAAGTTTGCTCCACAATATACCAAAGTCACATATACACTATACATATATGTACGTATATATAAATCTATACAAATAACGTTTTGTGAGAGTATTCACACAAATTGTGATTAAATGTATATGCGGCCGAAAATCGTCCAAAATCACATGCAAAAGTGCAAGTTTTACGTATAAAAAGATTTTGCTGACAGTCACGCATATCCTGTAAGCCAATAAATATTTTGTAACCACATTAATACGCACACAACTTCTACTAAATATTTATGAATGAATATGCTACTTAAGTATTCTAACACAAATTGATGCAGGCATTAAACTATGTGTGTATGTTTGTTTGTTTGTTCATATGTTAACAATTTAGTATAGTATGCCGTGACGTATGAGTAATCTGCATGGAAATTGTTTTCAATTTTTGTCATTTGACAAATGGTGACACTTCCGCTGTGTCAAACCTTAAAGTGCTAACCGAGAGTCTACTCTAACAGATGGATGGACAAACTTACCGACTAGCTGAGCTTTTATGTATACGTAGCTAACAGTAGAAAGTGAAGCGAAATAAATGAAAGTGTATATGTAGATATTATATGTATAGTCGTATAAGCAACCTAGTAAACGGACATGCATGAGCGTACACACATACGAATGCGCACGCTAACACTCACATACATAAAACTATCATACATAAAACTGTCACTCAATGTGTATGTATTAAGTTTATGAAAGTGTTTGCCTTGTATCTTGGTAAGCAAACGGATTTCGCCAACAGTTACTGTCAGTAGTCAAAATAAATTGAAAACATGTAGAAGACAAGCAAGCATTATTACCAGTAGTAAATTTACAAGACCCTTTAGAAAGTATTTAGTTAATGGTGAAGAAATTCATGACAGTTTATTTTCTGAAAATAATTCAAATGTTGGTTCTTTTCCTATTGGTGGCCAAAAATACTTCCAGCAGGGATATCAACGTGAAACTTTGGTCACGGCTTTACAAAAATGGGAAAATTATTTTTTCAAATGATTATATTGGTTTTTAGCTTTTTCAGCATCTGAACCGCATTCCAAGCACCAAATATCAAAAATAAACCAGCGCGATAGTTCGCATTGGTAAGATGTGTCTATCCCAAATACAATGTTTAATAGGATTAAATAAAAAAATTAAAGTTATTAAAAGATCTGGCATACATAACAATAACAAAACAACAAAAACACAGTTTACATACACACAAGTTTACATTTGCATATCGACGACCGGATAAAATAATTTCGTATGTTACATGTGAGCACATATAATATACGATAATAATTTATTAGGGTGACGCTATCAGCAAACTGTCGCAAAACATAGTTAGTGGCAGAAAGTGGCAGCTGATATTAACACTTTAGAATCTTAAAACTTTGACTAATAATTAGATACAAGTCCCAACGTGAGCATCGGCTAGGAATCCAACTAAAACTTAAGATGAAATTGAAATATTTGTGCAAATAAACACTAATAAAGGCACTGATGAAATCTTAAATAACAAAAAAACACAACAAGGTAAAGACACTAGAATTATTTGAAAATGAAGTAAATGCCTTTGACTTCAATACTCATTTTTATTTATTTCAATACAATGATATTTTATGTATTCTTAAATAGCTTAAACTTGGACTTTATTTTTAACTTGCCCACACTGCAAAAACCAACTACACGTAATACCATACCTCACTTTTGAAGCTATTCTTAAAGAGTACAGTTCGAATACAACAAAAACAAATATACCTTTTAAAAGGCTGTTCTAATAAGAGATACTAACGACACATTTGGTGACAAACTTTTCATTTTTATTTTTTTATTTTTGGCCTATGGAACCGACCACTGTGCGAGGGTAACATTTTTTTCCAGAAAAGAAAGCGCTATAATCAAATTGTGCAAGGATGTCAAAGAAATATATTTTGCTCTAAAGAATAAATACTAAGGTCAAGCGGACTCAAGTATTATATATCCAAGAGTGTGTTTTTAAAGTATAAAATATGTTTGAGAATGTTACGCAAATTGCACGAAAATGGCATTGGTTAAATTCTAGTAGTAAATCAAAAAAAAAAAAAAAAAAACAGAGTCCTGTGTGCTCAAAAAAGACTTACTAAACAAAGCTAACACACCACGAGCTCCAATTTTCATTTGAAAAATAAGGTTAAAAGGTTTGGTTATTCAAGTCTTGTATACGCGTAAATTGTATACATCTTTGCTCAAGGTACGGGGAAGACTTTAGAAGTTTAAAGCTATTTTGGGGAGTGGTATGCTATATGGGATACTATAGAACGGAGGCGTATATGTAGTAACTACACAGTAGCATAATGTGTGAAAAATGTACGTGAAAAGGTCTATACGAGCGAAAACAGACAGAAAATCAATTAATGGAAATTATCGAAGACAGACAGCCAAATCCATCATTAATACAAAAGATGAAGTGAAACGATAAAGGAGAAAAAGTAAATTTTAAGAAAAAAGAAAACAAAAACAGGATAATAACAATATCGACAATAATATGGATGATGACGACGATGTTTGTGACTACCGTCACGTGTTCGAAGCCAATACAAGGCAAGCAAAAGAAAGTAAAAAAGAAAAGAAGGGAAGAGGAGAGAGAAGGAGCCAATGCTCATGGCAAGACTGAAGTCTCGGAACCAAAGCGTGACGATGTTATTTATATATTTGCTATTGAAGTGTTATAAATTGTGGAAAGGTAATTAATTTTTTATGGGCGAGCTATCGAGAAGTTATCGATATATTATCGAAACATTATTGATTACTAACAGTTATCGAAACGTGTTCGAATTATTATCAAAAACTAATCGATTTACTATCGGAAAGTCATCGATAACACGATAACTATCGAGAAATTATATATTTGTTATCGAAAAGTTTTTGATTACTATCTATAATTTATCGAAATGTTACCAAAAAGTTATCGAGTTATTATCAAAAGTTTATCGTTTTAGTATCGCAAAGTTACCGACAACCCGATAACGGTCGAGAATATACCGATTTACTTACGAAAAACTATTGCATACGTAAAGTTACCGAATGGTTACCAGAAAGTTATCGAGTGAGAGAATTTTTATAAAAAAATTTATCGATTTACTATCGAAAATTTATCGATATATTGACAAAGGATTATGGAGAAATTACCGCGTTGTTTCTAAAAAGTTTTCGATTTACTATTCATCAAAATATTATCGTTATCGGGAAACTCTAAAGCTGTAATCAGAAAATTTTCGATTAATTTATAAAAAATATGATATTTACATATAGCTTATTGATAAATTACCAACAATTTGTAATTTATCGGGAAATTACCGCTCTTATTTGATTGCTATCGAAAATATATCGACTTGCTATGGAAAATTTATCGATTTGCTCACGGAGTGTTATCAATTTGTTATCGGCTAGTTTTTGATGTGTCGTCGAAAAGTTTTCGATTAGTTAAAAAAAAGTTTCAGACTTGTTATCGATTTTTTATCAAAAAGTTTTCGATTTTATCGCAATGTTAGCAGTTTTTTACCGCAATCTTATACCGTGGTTATTAACAGCCCATCGGTTTCTGATGAAACATACACGAATAAACAGTCATTATAAAATTATAAATAAGAAGTCAACAACTTCTCATTATAGGCTATGACCGATTAAAAGTCGACGAAGCTCTATTCAAAAAACCCGAAATTAATTGCTTCTGGTAAATTTTCATCTCTTTAGCTTCTACTAACTGGGCCAACTCTAGTTACTTCACTATTATATGGTACTCATCCTTTTTTTTTCAAGACAAGAAGTGCAGCATTACTGGGTTATTTTGGTATACCCAGTATTTGGTGTCCATACACACATAACTAGAACCGATAAAAAAAGCAACAACAAGTCAGCAACATAAACCGCAAAGAGCACAAACAAAATAGCTTTAAGTTTCATCAGCAACGGCCAAAGCTCCACTAGAGGCAGCCGTAGAATTGCAGATGTTGCTATTACTGGTGGTGATTTTGTTTCTTGCTGTGGGTGAATCTTTTGACATGTCGAAGCTGTGCTCTAGGACAGTTCATCATCATGCCATAGCTAAAAATTGTTGCTGTTACTTTTTATGCTCTGGTACTTTGCGCTTAGACGTGTGTGCGGTACACATACATATTTATGTGTGTGTTACTATGTCGTACATGCTCAGCAAAAAATGTTATAAGCACTTGTTAGTTACAAGGAATGGAGAGATAGCGCACTCAATACGCATTTGTGGCTTATATGAAAAAGTCTTGTAAAACTTTGTTGTACATCGCTCATAAGCATTTTAAATGGGAAAGGTTATTATTCAGATGAACCAATTATCTCATGAAGCTAATACAGAAAAAATCAAAGTACTGTACACTAAACTGCTGAAATGATATGATCTAAAAATGTTTAGGCTTCATGTTGTAATCCGTTTGCTCAGTTGAAATAAGTCATAATTAAGGTGTACATTTTTTTGTAGGGTACCTCTGTCATCGCTTGATTTTTGAGTGTGATGGTGATGATGATCATAATGTCATTGATGGTTGGTCGGAATCTTCGCATGAGCTGCGCTTGATATAAAGCCAAGCGGTGTATCATCATCAATCATGATGACATAGTCAGTAAAACCTATAAGCACGCACGCCCGCTCACTTACACACATTCTCTCACTAAACAAGCATAAAACCTAGCTGGCATTTTGTTGGTATTTGACTGCTACATTTATTTTATAATTTTTTGCTGTTTTTGTTTTTTCCCACAATTTATGAATATTTCTCGTTCACGTAGATACATACATATATGCATTTTGCTAGACACTAGTCATATAGTCACTATGTGGAATTTCATTTGGCAGCTAAGTTACGCATAAGCACGCGTGCATATGGCGGTTAGACTTTGAAATCTGTAATAGACATATATCCATATAAACATAACCTAGAGATATTTATACAGACAGCTATGACAGTTTGTTATGGCAGGCGATTTGTAACAAATCGCCAAACTGTCATGCAATTCAATTTAATTTAACATTTTGTGAATTTTGCTTTTTTTGTTTTTGCTCTGCGCTTAAAAGTTAAATTGAAATTAGCACATTTATATACTGCTTTACTGAATATATGAATGTCAATTGATTTAATTTCTTTTTTGTGCAAAATTGTATCTCGTTGTTATTTAACTGCTTGAAATTAAGATGGCGAAATCATTCCAATTATTAATTTTGCTTTTGGAAAGAAAAAGTGCGGATAAAAAAATTTTGTTGGGATAAAATATTGACGGACCCAAAGCTCTCCACACCATTCATATGACAAAGCATGAATCCTTTTCATTTTGTTAACTTATAAAAATATGTATAATATTGCTTTCTAAATACTGACATTTAGGTTTGTACATAGTTGGAACATATCACTTACATCAAGAAAACCCGACCACTCTTTTATATGTAAATTTTGTTGAAATATTGGTCTCAATACCAAGAAGTTAGAAGTACATACATTTGTTTAAGATCGGGTGTTTCCCTTGAAGACATAAACAGCTCCGAAAATGTTATCAGTTGTTACCTGATGGAAAAACAAGTAAGGTAGGCTAAGTTCGGGTGTAGCCGAACATTACATACCCAGCTGCCAAATTACAGCTTGCAAAACTTTTAAATTAGCTTCTTTTAAAAGTAGGCGGTCCCACGCGCATTGCCCAACATTTTACTAATTTTCAGTTCTGCGTCATAAGGTCAACCCACCTACCAAGCTACATCGCTTTATCCGTCTTTGGTAATGAGTTATCGCATTTTTTCGGATGCATAGAAGTAACTGGTTTTCAGCACGAAACATATTCGAAAAACGATTTTGTTCCAAAAAATAACAGCCTTCATCCAAGTAACCGGTTTAAATCAACAAAAAAAAAAATTTAAGCCGCAAGGCATCTGCAAGTCAGATGAGTTTTCACTGAGAAGCTTTTCATGGCAGAAATACACTCGGAGCGCTTGCCAAACACTGCCGAGGGGTGATTCCCTCTTAGAAAAATTTTTTCTAATTGAAAAAAACTTTTTTCTAAAATTGTGATGTTGTTTTGCCAGGGGCGTGAACCCAGGATCTTCGGTGTGGTAAGCTGAGCACGCTACCACCACACACGGCGGTCGTTAAAACAACAAACAGATATCAAAAATGTCGTTGATTTTAACAAATAATCGGTTTCAAAATAAGTGATCGATTTTTATAAGCTCGCTTGCTATAGCATTTAATTATGATTAAGATTTTCTGGGTCCCGGGCAATAGTGATATCCCGGAAAACTCTCAAGCAGATCTCTTAGCCCTCATCGGTGCAATTGAACTGGATGAAGATGGCTTGTAGGGGGATTTTGGCACTCCGCTGACCACATTGGCTGCACCTGCATAGATGGGCCTCGAGTCAACTCAGCATTTGTTGAGGACACCAGATCTTGCAGGGTAGCAGGATCCTTTTGGCACTACAGGGCACTGTCCAATGGGAATCCATGTGCCACGTCTCAATATACTTGAAACCCTATCCTGCTGCAGCTATATGGAAGATGATGAAATGTAATCATCGAGTTACTATATCGTTGATTGCTCAGCTTTTGGCAGAATAAGGCGAAAGTATTTCGGTTGCAACTCATTTGGATTTGTCCTAGGTTTAGATCGGTTTCTTTGGAAACTACGTCGTTGCTTAAGTGGCTACTTCACCGTTATTTTATGTTATAACACAACTGACCTTCATGCTGTCAAAGTGAGCTTCTCCTTCCAAGGCAGCTCTCACCAAACTTAACCTTGCGAAGCGTTTGGGATGTTGTTCGATGCGCTATTTTCATGTCCGTGTAAAATTCATAGAGCTCATCATTTACCCTTCTTCTATTCCGGCTGTCGGTAAACGGGACCATAAGTCTTCCGGAGAAGTTTTCTCTAGAGTTCTACAAGGCAGAACCTACAACGCTTTTTTCTGTCAAAAATGTATCATGCACATACAATTTATATGAGAGCAATAGAAATTAAATTTGCTACGTAAAAACCTAACTCGTTATCCAATTTTTTAGCGTAGCGCATATTTATTTTGGTTAGCGCAAAAAAGTAACCTAGGTTCGACCTTAAAGCGAACGCAGTGCATTCCTATTAGGTTGGCCTTCAAGGCCCATAAAACTGTGCCGAATATTTGCAAGTTCTCTATATTACTTTGACGATAGTTCATAAATATTGTTCAAAAACAACAACTATGTGAACAGACGAAGTAACAACAGTTACGCATACTTTCAATCTGTAATGTTGTACATATTTATATGCATGTGCGAAATATTACAAACTCAATGAGCTCAAGACGACAAAATACACACGCCACAACAAGAAAACAGCGAATATGAGAAGGAGAAACGAGAAGGGAATAAGTAATTCTTCAGGAAGGCTGTTAGCTTAAAGTGACGAGATAACTGCGTAGTATACTTATAAGTAGCGCGATCTAATGAATGATTTATCAGGTTGAAATTAATATGTCGTAAGTGAATACTTTGGATTATGTTGTTCTACTACCATAGTAGTGAAAATAGTTTGTGATTTGAACGATAACAGAAGGTAGAGAATAATCGATCATCAGCGTATGGCAACAACTCTACTCTCTAGCATACCGCGGTTAAGATTTGCTTCTAGCTCTACCTCCCCTTACATTAGTTTGAAAATCCTAGAAGATAGGAAGTCGTCGTGTCAGAAGCCACGTTAACTTTCGAACGGCTCGTAAATATCCCACCAAATTCTTACGGTTAGCTATTATCATTTGGCAAAGACTTATTAGCTTTTCAGGGAAATACTCAGAACTTGATCTTGTTGATTAATATCTGCAAGTAGTGTATTTCACATAAAACGCCATATAGAACTTTATATTCAATAAAATCAGCAAATTTTGCAGTCTTTGGCATTGCTTCCGTAATCGATATTGTTAATGATTAAGCAAGCAATTATGTACTGCTTTATCCTTCACAAAGAGGATTCAATATTTTGCACACGTGTCGCGGCATGTTTTTAAGATTTTTTACCTTTGCAGATATCTGAACAGATGTACGGGTTTCACTTCCTCACGATCCATTAGTTGATTTCAGTTACCGTTATGTGGAATTTTGTATCGGGTTATAATATCCCTTGAGGTTTATCATTTGGAAATAAGTGTTTTGCCCATAACATCAATACGAAAAATTTAGCTCCGGTCTTTAACCCTTGCAAAATTGAAATCAAATCATCTGGTCCTCGAATTGAGGAGCTATGTACCTCTCACAGAGCATTATTCTGAAATATCAGCCCTTGGACGCACCAAGGCACATAAAATCGGCTGAAATGCAATTTGGGGTGGTAGACTGAAGTAAATAAGCAAACAAGCAAGGAAGGAATGTAAATATACGACCGATCTCTACTATTTTTTGAACAACGATAAATGCTATATATGTTGTCATTTTGTGAAATTTAAAGGCTTTAGTTCTTGAGATGATACTGAAATTTCGAAAAGCCTTTCACCCGAACTTACGGTTGTAAACGATATATACTATTTATATTATCCATTTCTGATGTACGTAATCATTTGGTAAAATTGGAAGCTAATAAATGTTTAATGGGCGCAGATATTATCATAAGCTTCAGATCTGGAAAATCGGTTGCATGTGTTACATACTGTATTACCAGACAACAATGCGTGCTATATATGAAAGAATCTAGTAAAATTTGAAGTTTTTATCCCATAAGTTTAGGAAGGTATGAAAAACGTTTCTTAGTGACGTTTCTTTATATTGGATTTTGTCAATGATAATGCCAGGTTGCGCGAGGTGAAGACACTAGAAAGATCTGAGAGATAGCAGTTTATTTTAGAAACTAATTCGTCAACTGAAGGGACAGGTCCTGTTGCCATAATCGTGCAGTCGTTGGCATATGAAATCACTGTAACTCCTTCTGGTGGGGGAGAAGAGATCCGGCACCTGCCAACACAGCCGTTCGGATCAGACAAGCATAAGCGGGCCCTAAGCCAAATCCACACATAATCGTTAAACGGGTTTTCCAAGACGTGCCCAGTAAACCCTGTTATTAGTATGCAATATCCTACCCATGCAGAAGAAGAAAACAGATTACCAAGGGCGACACATTTTACCCTGGCTCAACTTCGTTCAGGATACTGTAACAGGTTAAACTCTTACTTGTCCAAAATCAACACCGATATATTTAATGTACGTCATGCACGCGATATGTCCCCACATCACACCAACCATCTTTTAAATTGTAATGTGGAACCTACGCCTCTAGCACCAGTCTCCCTATGGTCCGCCCCTGTTGTAACAGCCAGTTTTCTTAGGCTTCCGTTAGAGGATTTTGTTGACAATTTGTTAGTGGTCGTGCCAATGGAATGGGACGAAGCACTGTTAAGACAACAACAACAAGATATGACAAAAACTTTTTGTTCTGAAAGGTCGGTTGTATGGTTCGGCCGGTTCTGAGAAATGTCTAGCCGAACACATAAATATACCCGCTTAGCAAATTTTATAAAGATGTCTCAATATTTGACGCACTAGTTTGCGTTCAATTATACAGACAGACGGATAGACGGAAAGACAGAAAGATGGACAGGGATAAATCAACTAACCATGTCAATCTGATAAATTTGGTGGGCCTATCCCTTCTCCTCTAAGTATTTACAAATTTGGGGTTCGTGATAAACTTAATACAACACTTCTTTTTCATACAAGGTATAATAATATACTTCTCCGTTTCTACTTTCCACGATTTTATTTTCATCGCTTAGAACAAACAAAAGCTCTCCGCAATATTTCATTAAGCTCATTTCACATTTAATTCCGCTTTTCTTTTTTTTTCATTATCTTTGACTTAACTTAGTTAACCGATATATCCAAAAGGTACTCAATGACTAGCACACGTGTGACCAATACTGAAAATCAAAAAACAAATTAGTTTCGAGAAGTTTGTTTACCGCAAATCACCACAAAGCAAAAAGTTTTATTTACCCATACTTTTTCAGGAATATTATTAATTCCCTTACATACTTATGTTCATATGTATGTATGTTCGAATCCACACACCTCACTGATATTCTTTTTTCGCATGCATATCCGTGAAAAACAAAAAAAAAATATATATTCTGATGACACATAATATGTAAGTAAATAAGTCAATATCACAGGCGTGTTTTGGCACGTAGAAAAGACTGACGACAGTGCATAAATATATAAATGAACGCCATTATAATTTTTATACTCAGCTGAGCAGAGCTCACAGAGTATATTAATTTTGTTCGCATAACAGCACCCCGTAAGGGCATAAACTAATCGAGATAGATATAGACTTCTATATATCAAAATGATCTGGGCGAAAAAAGAAATTCATTTCATCCGTCCGTCCGTCGGTCTGTCCGTAAACATTTATGGTGAACCCCCAGGGTGGTTCCAGAGGGTGTGCCACTGACATCGGTGGGTCGGGCCTCCAAAGTTAGTGGGGGTCGGTCATACATTTGGACTCGATTGGAGCACTCTAAATGGGTCAAAGTGGGATTTTTCAAAATTTGCCCCTACCCTAAATTTCGACCCAAATTGGGGGGGGGGGGGGGGGGGGGGGGGGGGGGGGGGAATACAATTCGTTTTAGAGGTATGGTCCCTGCGGCAAAGTTTCTTATTTTGATCCCTAGAATCCGATTTTCACAGAGCAATGAGCGATTTTTAAATCGACCCGCCCTAATATTCATGTCTACAAATATAAATATACCAGAGATTGTATTTAACGGTTAAAGAGAAAAAGCCATTCGGTTTATGGTTATGTAAAGAATTGTTATTCCTCAAAATTTATACCAGAATAAACATAAAAGGTCCCGTTCGTATATTTTTGGAGTCATGTAGGGACTATTTCCGAACCTTTCGTCTTAGAATAACCTCGAAACTTTTTTTGTTGTAATGTTAGGGTAATTTCGGGACTGTTTTGATATCACTTTGAGATTTTTTTAAGAACAACTGCTATTTCGAAATCAAATTGGGAAAGTGTTAGGGAAAATTTCGGGATTATTTAATCGACTATTTTGGGAAAGTTTCTTTACTAGTTCGGAATTATTTCGAGACTACTTTGAGTTCGTTATGGAGTCATCTTGGGCGTATACTGGAGCCATTTCGAAATAATTACGGGACTATGTTTATGGGGTTTATTTTGCTATTATTTCGAAATCCTTAAGCAGGGCTCGGAAAAATTCGATTATGAGTAGTATAAAGTATATAACTTTTATTATTGTGGGGTTGTAATCGGCATATTATTGTTTTTTTTTTTTTTTATCGACGATTTATCGTCTTGTTAGCGATAACAACAGCTCTCGAAAAGTTAACGGTATAATATTTGTGAAAAAACAACGTATTATGCACTAATTATCAACAAGTCAATTTCAAAACGAAAAAGTATACATTTTTTATCCCAATGCTATAGATATGTTTTTGAAAAAATATTGATTTGATTTGTCATCGTAAAAGTATTGCAAATTTATCGATTTGTTATCGTAAATATATCGTTTTATTGTCTAAAAAATGTCGATTTTTTATCGAAAAAATATCGGTTTGCTATCAGAAAAATGTATTTTGAAATATATCGATTTGCCGTCGAACACATATCGATTTGCTAATATATCGAATTGGTATCGAAAATATATCGATTTGTAATCGAAAATGTATTGCGAAAATTATCGATTTTTATCGAAAACAAAACGATTCAATATCGAAAAAAATATATTTGATGTGGAAAAATATCGACTTGTTATCAAATATTTCGTTTTGATTTCGAAAATATATTTATTTGGTATCGAAAATATATCGACTTGTCATCGGAAAAGTATTGTTTTTCTATCGAAAAAATATCGATTTGTGATCTTATAGTTATCTAGTTGTAATTTATATTTCTTCGGTAATCAGTATTTTCGTTCACTAGATACCCATTCCCTTTATTTTGCTTGCAAAACGGTAGCGCTCCGTGAGAAGCCGAGACCAGCATTACCCGTTTATAACAATTATTTAGAGAGTGGCCATTAAATAACGGTTTTGTTTTGGGAACTGTAATTTGTGATGTCTTATATATTCTACCAGTAATGTTAATGCAAAATTGTACAACACCAAATTCACCGGCTCTCTCGTGAAAATTCAGATCCAAAGTGCTTTGAAATATGTTCTTTCGATGTATGAATATTTTGCTAGCAGCTTTACTTAAACAACATATGTAGATATCTCTATATATATTTACATACATATTTACATAGAAATCTGTGAATAAAAAGCTCCAAGAGACAAAGTTTCCACAGTTAATATTAAAACTCATCTTCACGCTTTTCTTTTGTTTTTATCTTGAAAAATTTGTTATTTGTTTTTGGTTTTTTGTTTCAATTCGCTTAGCCATATAGGAAAATATGCATCTGTCAGAAATGAAATATGTACCCTTATATTGTAAGAAAATAGTTTGCAAATATTTTTGCAATTTCCATAAATTCTGACAATGACAGCTGTAATGTAAATAAATATATTTACACCTTAGCAGACATGGTGACATAAAAGCGTATAAACGGTGGCCACTTCAGTTCTTTGTTTGGGAATATATATCAACAATGTGCTACAGCGAAAATCTACACATTTATACATTATCTATAACAAAATTTTCGTCGATTTATCTCTTTGTTATTGGCCTGTTATCGGCGGGACTTCTTTCGGTCTCTTATCGAGGGGTTAAAATATGCCATCGATCTTATATTGAGGTTTTTCGGTATCTGTTTTGTAGACATCAAGTGCTTCTTTGGACTGAACAGGCAATTGAAAAGTAAATTTCTCGTTCGACGAACAAAAATCACGCTCTGTAAGGTAAAGTCTGCTCATCATACCTGACCTGATGTATGGCTTGAAATATGAAAAATGAACGGAGAAGATGAGGTGGCTATTGGAGAATTCGATAGATAAGTTCTCCGCAATAGTTATGGTCCCGTCCCTGATGCCACATTTTTTTTTGATGACGAGTGCCTAACTTTTTAATAACATGTCGATAATTTTTAGGTAATTAATCGATGAATTTTCAATAGAAAATCTATAACATTTCGATAGCATATCGATAAATTTTTACAACAAATCGGTAATATTTCTGTAACAACGATAACTTTAAGATAAATAATCGATAACTTTTCAATAACTTACCGATAATTCTTCTATAAAAAAAAAAACGAAAACATTTGTTTTCGAAAGCAAATTGATAACACTTTAATAACAAATATATAAATTGTCTATTTCTCGTCAATAACATACGCATCACAATCAACAAACTCGTTGACGAGAAATTTATAACAAGACCATAAGTAAAATAATAGAAATACATGAATATACGAGTCACCTTTTAAAATTACTTTCAATGGCATATTGTCAATGTGATAGCAAGGTAACTAAAGGTACAAACCTGTATACAAATAGCATTTAAACTTATAACCAGCAAAGGTACTAAGCAGCTGTTTCACGAAGTAGATGAGCCAAGAACTAAACAAAACAAAAAAGCTAGAAGCTGTCATTATACATACAACAAGAGATAGCTGCTTATATTGGCAGTCAACGAATTTCATTTTCATACTAACTTACATAATTTCAAAAAAACAAAAAAAAAAAAAACACGACATGTGATCTTTGAAAATTCTTTACATATTTCTTGATAAGGCAATTTTATGCAGATGATACTTCACACACAAAAAACAGCATAATAAAATTTTTTATCGAGACAGTAAATTTATGCGGATATCCTTATGCATGAATATTCATACGAACATACATAAGGGCGTGTAAATAAGCACATAAATAAATTTGACTATACAGCTAAGTAAATAAATAATAAGCAGTCCCAAGTTGACTTTGAACTTCACATTCACCGAAAATTTGTGAAGCGGGGTTATACAGGGCGTATGAGTAATTTTGTTCATTTTAAAAAGGTGCTTTGAAGTGACATAGACAACATAATATATGGCATGGCAGTCTCTTAATTTTTACTGACAAAAATGAGTTCTCATGAAAAATTGCAGAGTTTTTTTAGGTCGTAATTCATGTAAATTTCTGATTGAGCTCCCGACTGTTAAACTGACATTAGAGTTAAGGCGATAACAAAGGCTGATGAGCTGAATGTCATTTTAAATAGGGACAGCATTTTTTCAAGAAAAAAATCAGTTACTAAAACTAGAAACTAGTCAAAAAAATATGTTCACTTAAACATTGTTACCAAAGGAGGGAAACAAAAAATAGCCCCAAAACCACTCCGAAGCAACCCGGAGGATTGCTTTGCAGATAGCTATGAAATAATGAGAAAATGTTCCCGGAATTATACCAAAATTATCCTGTAATTAGCAAATTTATTTTTTTTTAAATCTAAGTGAGCCATAAATGTATGGCGAATTTTTACAACAATAAGCGGTTATTAAATAAAGGCACAACAACAATAAAGCAAGCTGCCACTCTTGCGTACGTAAACAAATCAATCATCATTTACGCACATACATACAAGACAACGGAGAGATAATCACAAACACATGCAATCATCAGCCGAAGTGTACTCACATATACACACGCATATGACTACAAATTACAAATATACATGTATATGGCTGGTAACCAAGTATGAAGTTCCCGAAATTACTAGACCTTAGGAGAAATGGGTGAACGAGGAAACTGTGAGTATAAAAGCAGCGCAAGCTGAGGCAAGACTAATCAACTTTGATTTAAGTATGCTTTTGGTTGTGAAGTATAAGTGTTATTGTGAAGTACACTCAAAGTAGCCTAAAAAAGACCATTTTGCATTATTGAATATTGGAGTTATTTATTCAACAGTTTAGTGATTCGAACGTTAGCAGAAAGTTTGGAATGGGCGGAATTACCCAAAATTCGTTACAATTGGTGTCACAAGAGGAATTGTTGAATAAATTCCTAATATTTTGAATACAACTTAGACACGGCAAAGTTGAGTGAATTAAAGATCCACCAACTGAAAAAGGAGTTGGAGAACCGTGGATTGAATACAACCGGCAATAAGATCGAACTTCAGGCACGGCTACGAGAGGTAATGGATTGGCGAGCAATTAATGTGGACGAGTATGTCTTTCATCCTAATGGGGACGACACATTAACAAAATTGGAAGAGAAAAACGCAAGTCCGAGTCCAGTCGCGGCGAGAATAATGCGATATTGGCTTTGCTATCATAGATATCGACAAAAATGGAAACCCAGGGAACACGTATAACAGAAAGTATGGCATCTCAACTGGAATCACAGGAACATCGAAGATTGAAGCACAAGTAATGCGTATTTCAGAAATGTCGACCCAGATTACATCCAAGATGGAAACTCAACTGGAAAAATAGAAGACGTATCAAAGCTGGAAGCGCAGGATGCAAAAATCGCTCAACTTTAGGCAGAAGTCGATGATTTAAAAGGTCGTATGGAGAAGTTGCAACCGAATCGCCCAGCAGTTTCAGCTAGTAATCCAAAGATAGAAACAGCAACCTTTGACGGTTCTGTTACTTTCCAGGTATTTAAGCTACAGCTTGAGAACACCGTAACAGTGAACAACTGGAATGCTGAAGATAAAGTTGCTGCACTCTTCGTAGCATTGAAAGGACCAGCTGCCGAAATCTTATAGACTATTCCACGGTATGAACGGATCAGTTATGACGCATTGATGGCCGCTGTCGAGAGACGTTGCAGAAGCGAACACAGGAAACAAACCTACCAAATAGAATTGCAAAACCTCTACCAAAAATCTAACGAAACTTTGCAGGATTTTGCTTCAGACATTGAAAGATTGGCTTATCTTGCAAATGCGGACACACCTTCGGAATACACTGAAAGGGTAAAGATCCAGAGTTTTATAAGTGGCACGTCGAAACAAAGCGAGCTACATATGCAAACCCAAAACCTACATTCACAGAAACAGTATCCCATTCACTGAATAACGAAACTGCCTCACTATTGAGTAAACCAACGAACAAAGGCCATCGTGTAGAAGTCGAAAGGGCAGATTGGGTAGACACAATTTTGGAAGCCCGGAAGGGATCACAACAGAAAAATGCCGGAGTTATGAAATGTTTTAAGTGCGGCAACCCAGCACCGGTCCTAATAATTTCAACAATGTGAGTGGCCGTAAACGCAGCCACCCAGTCGTTAAACTAAAGCGAGTCAGACGCAAAAGGGCGACAGCCGGCTCCCTCAATTGAATGCCCCATAATCTCTATCTCGCAAATTGGAAGAAAGTCGAGCAATCTTACTGTCGTAGGACATGTGGATGGAAAGGAACGTTTACTGACTGTAGATATGGGTGCATCTCATTCCATCATTCGAGCGGATTTAATCAACTAGAAGATAAGACCATTGCATGGAGCAAGATTGCGTACAGCTACGGCAGAAGACACCACGTTTCTCGGAGAAGTAGCATGTGAAGTAGCAATTGGGAACGTCACGGTACTACATAATTTTATAGTGGCAGAGATTGTTGATGAAATCATAATTGGAGTGGACTTTTTAAATGACCAAGGCATCAAGATCGACATGCAAAGCAAGACGATGCGATATAGGAACATGGATATACCACTTAATTTCGATTACGAGAAAGGCTACGGCAATAAACGAGCTCAGGTGGAAGAGAATCAGAAAATACCACCAAAATCGGAGGCAGTAATCTGGCCAAAGATTGATGGAGATTGTGGGACAAACAAATTGTGGGTTTTCGAGGCAGCAAACAAATCAACACCGAATTACTTGTAGGAAATGCTGGTCTGAAACTTAGTCCCAAAAGTTGCTCCCTTTTCAAGAAGTATTTTAGTTACTTGGGTCATAAAGTAACGACAGAGGGCACCTGCATCGCGAATGAAAAGATAGAAACAGTAAAGGACTGGCCAAGACCACAGAATCTTCATGAGTTAAAAAGTTTCCTTTGGCTGTGCATATATTACCCCCGATTTGTACCAAATTTTTCAATCGTAGCCCATAGCCTCCACGAGCTTACACGAAAAAATAAAGCTTTGAAAGGGCGTTTGTGCACTCCCCAATGTTGGCATATCCAACTCCAGGAGCAACGGTTATTCTAGATACAGATGCGAGCAGATATGCCATAGGAGGCGTTTTATCACAACTGGTCGATGGACAGGAGAAGGTAGTTGCATATTACAGCCGATCTATTGAAAAACAAGAGAGTAACTATTGCGTTACACGGGGAGAGCTGTTGGCTTGGCATTGGTAGAGTGCATTAAACATTTTCACAAATGCCTCTACGGGCAACGATTCCGCGCCAGGAGAGATCGCGCAGCGTTGAAATGGCTCCTGCAGTTCCGTAATCCAGAAGGTCAATTGGCACGGTGGCTCGAGCGACTACAAAGCTATGACTTTTCCATTGAGCATCGAAAAGGTAGTAGCATTTCCATAGGATGCTGATGCAATGTCACGAAGACCATGCAGTTTGGAATTCAAACGCTGTCCGAAAGCAGATGCTAAGGAAGACACCATAGATGTCCGGCTTATGACTATAACGTGTTCGTATGAATGGGACATGGAACAACTAAGGAAGTGTCAGCTAGAAGATACAGATCTGTCACATGTTATGCAAGGGCTCAAACGAAACGAAAGACCAATTAGAGAGGAGATGTCAGCAGAGAGTCACATTGCGAAGTCATATTGGGCGCAGAGGAACAGTTTAGAATTCATATCCGGTTGCCTAAATCGAATATGGGAGAGTGAGGATGGTCAATGCAAGAAGAAACTGATAGTTGTACCCAGGAAAAGAATTCCTGATGTTCTCAGTGAGCTACATAATGGTCAAAGTGGAGGTCATCTTGGAATTATGAAGACGCTTGAGAAAATTAAGCAAAGATTCTATTGGGTTGGTTGCCGTCAGTCGGTAACCGAATAGATTGCCAACTGCGAGGTTTGCAGCAGAACGTAAGGGCCCAAAACACGAAATCATGGCCAGATGAAGCAGTATATTTCAGGTGCACCATTTCCTACTAGCAACTGCGGAAACAACTACGTACTGGTGGCTATGGCTTATTTCAGCAAATGGCCAGAGGTATACCCAATCCCAAATCAAGAAGCGGAAACAGTAGCAGAAGTGTTTACAAGCGATTGGGTTACAAGGTATTGTGTACCAATGGAGTTACATTCTGACCAAGTCAGCAATTTTGAATCAGCGATGTTTCAAGAAATGTTTAAGAAATTATGTATTCGAAAAACACGGACAATTGCATTGCATACTCAGTCCGACGGCATGGTGGAACGGTTCAATAGATCCTTGGAGGAGCACTTAAGGAAAGTAGTAGACAAGTTCCATAAAGAGTGGGATACAGACATATCATTATTCTTGATGGCTTACCGGTCGGCAGTGCATGAGGACCAAACCCCTGCAAAATTAATTTTTGGCAATGACCTTCGACTGCCAGCTTATTTGAAGTTTGGGAAATGCCAAGAAAGCCGTTGGTGTCTTGGAGGATGAGATGAGGGAAACACACGATCTTGTAAGAAAACGAACCAAGATTATGAGTGACAAGATGAAAGGCAGATACGATAAAGCAATTTTTTCGGAAGGTTTTCAGGAAGGAGATTTGGTGCTATTATACAACCCACAACGGAAAGAAGGTTTGTCGCCGAAATTGCAGTGTAATTGGGAAGGCCCATACAAAGTTTTAAAACGGATCAATGATGTAGTTTACCGCATACAAACCATTAGCAAACGACGAACCAAATTAAGGTAGTTCATTTGGAAAGCCTGGCAGCGTTTAGATCAGGAAATTGGTTGATCGGGACGATCCGACTTAGGTGGAGCGCAGTATGGCGAGTTTTAACATCACTAAGCGGTTACTAAA
This sequence comes from Eurosta solidaginis, assembly GCF_040869045.1. Taxonomy (NCBI): domain Eukaryota; kingdom Metazoa; phylum Arthropoda; class Insecta; order Diptera; family Tephritidae; genus Eurosta; species Eurosta solidaginis. The sequence continues at coordinate 164,418,370 of NC_090323.1, read as the reverse complement.
TAAAGGCACATACATACAAGGCAACGGAGAGATATTCACAAACACACGTAATCATCAGCCGAATTAGTATTCACATATACACACGCATATGGCAAAAAAATACAAATATACATGTATAATATGGCTGGTAAACAAGCATGAAATTCGCGAAATTACTAGACCTTAGGAGAAATGGGTTAACACGGAAACCGAGAGTATAAAAGCAGCGCAAGCTGAGGCATGACTATTCAGTTTTGATTTAAGCATGCTATTGGTTGTGAAGTATAAGTTTTGTTGTGAAGTACTCTCAAAGTAGTATAATAAAGACCATTTTGCATTATTTAATATTGCAGGTATTTATTCAAGAGTTTAGCGATTCCAACGTAAGTAGAAGGCTTGGAATAAGCGAAATTCCCCAAAATTCGTTGCAATATTTTATAAATGCGAAAGTTGGAATACTTGGATTTCAGAATGTTTCGATATAGGGATGTCCAGATATTGACTTTGTGACTCAATCACACCAGAACAGTTCTACTAATTCACTAAAATTTAGTTAACAGATATTTCGTTCTCAAAGAAGCTCCACGGCGAATATATTTTAAAGGCGGGCTCGTTTCGAAATAGCCCCGAAATTATACCTTAAATAATCCCTTAATGATTCGGAAATATGAGCAATATCATCTTGAAATAGTCCTGACTTAACCCAGAAGTCAGTCTAAAACTACTACAAAACAATTGCGAAATTATTTCGTTACTATGCCCAGAATTCTGGAAAAGACCTTTAAACAGTCCACAGATAGTTCCCAGCTAATTCTGAAAGAGCTATCTTAAAATAACTTTCCACATAGTTCCGAAGTAATGGCGTAAACAAACCGTAAATTATCCGAAGACTGTCCCAAAATTTCCGATGTGATCCTTAAAACAATCGCGAAATTATTCCGAAGTAGTTCCCAAACAAGGAGTGCATCAAAAGGCGTTTTCCTTTCTCGCTGATTCCTTGGTTATGACGTATACCAACAACTTCCCTCTGCCGAAGTTGTTTGTAAACGTTTTTTTTGTAGGTATGAGCAATGAGTCTCTCGGTGATTTTCTGAATGTATGGCATACATTTATAATTAGTTAGGAAATATTTGGTTTGGCGGAATCAGTTCTACTTCGCAGTCGCAGAAGGTATTCGCAAAGAATAATTATGGATCCAAGCTAACACCTAGATTAGGTTAGGTTAGGTTGGGTGGTAGCTTCCCTGATGAGAGGAAGCTCACTTGGACAACATGACGGTCCGTTGTGATACCACATATAATAAACTAAACTAACGATGACGTAGATATAACTACTTAGAGAATCGTTGGGTAGCAACGATAAAGTTCCGAATGATCCCGATCTCAACCTTGGATAGCTCCTCGGGAGATCCAAGTGAGTCACGACCAAAATACTTTCGCCTAGTTCTGGCAAAAGCTGGGCAGTCAAGCATAAAGTGATTTGGTGATTCCACCTAACACCTAGCGCGGCAAATATACTTTGTGGATTAGATTTGTCTCGTCCCTATGAAAGATTAGGCCGCAAAATACTGGTCGAAATAAAGTATTTATTAAACGGTATATATGAGTGTGCTTAATCAATGATACGAAGAAATATCAGAGCGCACAGTTAGAGAAAATGTAGAATATATAAGAGCTTCAAATGCCGGTTACTAGGAAATATCTACCAATATTGTACCAGAAATTTAGTTATTGACGTAGGGATTCCGAATCAAGACAAGAATGATGACTGAAACGATTACTAAGTCAATACCCTTGATCAAAAGTAATAAAGCACATGGAAATAATTTCCCCCAACCTGAGGTTTCATTGCACGGATTTTAGCAGTTATTTTCAACCATGAATCAATTCGTTTAAATTGATCCTTTTCATTGGCTTGAGCCAAATTAATATGTTCAATTAATTCAATTACAATAAATATTAGCCCTATGTGAATAAATAAAGTTGTTGTGGCAAAGAACGTCCTAGATTTCAATGACAGAATCAAGTAACAGGGTAAAGAATATACCTCATGAGAGTTTGAAAAACATGGTGCTGTCACACGTGAACTCGTTTGTGAACCCTAGTGTCATTTATCGCTAAAGAGAGATGACGGCCGTACTTTGGTATAAGACATCCAAAATCAAAGAGGCGACTATTCACAAATTTATAATGATCATATATTGTGTTAAAATTATATTTCTAAGAAACGTAAATCTATATATATATAAACGAATTGCTGTTCGCTAGTCTCGCTAAAAACTCGAGAACGGCTGATCGGATTTATCTTATCTTGGTCTTGAATTATTCGTGGAGGTCTAGGGAAGGTTTAAAAGGTGAGAAAAATTCGAATACTTGCCGGGAAAATACTCAAATCTAATATATAAAATTCTTCTGTCACGGTGTTAGGGGCTTAACTCCTCCGAAACGGCTGAACCGATCCTCATGAAATTTTCCCGCTATGTGCCTAGGGTCTTGAGATCAAAACGTGGACCCGCGTACCCCCTAGAATGTGTTTATACAATATGGATATAAAATGAAAGCTGTTGATGAGTGCTATAGTACAGGATAATTTTCATACCCCTGGGTGACTAGGGTCCTCGATATATAGGCCAAAACGTGGGCATGGGTACTCATAGAATGTGTTTATACAATATGGATATAAATCGAAAGCTGTTCATGAGTGCTATAGTACAGGATAATTTTCATATCCCTGGGTGACTAGGGTCTCGAGATATGGACCAAAACGTGGACCCCGGTTACCACTAGAATGTGTTTATACAATATGGATATCAAATGAAAGCTGTTGATGAGTGCTATAGTACAGGATAATTTTCATACAACTGGGAGGCTAGGGTCTCGAGATATAGCCCAAAACGTGGACGCGGGTACCTCTAGAATATGTTTATATAATATGGATATCAAATGAAAGCTGTTGATGAGTGCTATAGGACAGGATAATTTTCATACAACTGGGAGGCTAGGGTCTCCAGATATAGGCCAAAACGTGGACCCGGGTACTCCTAGAATGTGTTATATACAATATGGACATCAAACGAAAGCTGTTCATGAGTGCTATAGTACCGGATAATTTTCATACAACTGGGAGGCTAGGGTCTCGAGATATAGCCCAAAACGTGGGACCGGGGTACCCCTAGAATGTGTTGATATAATATGGATATCAAATGAAAGCTGTTGATGAGTGCTATTGGAAAGGATAATTTTCATACCCCTGGGTGACTAGGGTCTCGAGATATAGGCCAAAACGTGGACCCGGGTACTCCTAGAATGTGTTTATACAGTATGGATAACAAATGAAAGCTGTTGATGAGTGCTATAGTACAGGATATTTTTCATACAACCGGGAGGCTAGGGTCTCGAGATATAGCCCAAAACGTGGACCCGGGTACTCCTAGAATGTGTTTATACAATATGGACATCAAACGAAAGCTGTTCATGAGTGCTATAGTACCGGATAATTTTCATACAACTGGCAAGCTAGGGTCTCGAGATATAGCCCAAAACGTGGACCCGGTTACACATAGAATGTGTTTTTACATTACGGGTATCAAATTGAAGCTGTTGGTGTGTGCTATAATACAGAGTAAGTTATACACCATAGAGTGACTAGGGTCTCGAGACATAGGTCCAAAACATGGACCCGGATACCCCTAGAATGTGTGTGTATTATGGATATCAAATGAAAGCTGTTGCTGAGAGCTCTAAAGTTTATTGTGATATTCGATTTAGTCGCGTCAACCTGGAAAAACTGATAAATATGCATGCGAATCCGAAATAAAGACAAGAATTAATAATACCCCAGATACCTATTTACATACGTCCTATTCGATTTGCCTGACATTTCGTATATAAATTTGCCTATATTAGTATTTACGATGCATTTTTTCCGGGAAGTTTACCAGAGACGGACTGGGACTGGGATTAGGACTAGGACTGGGATTGAGACTGAGACTCAGAATGGGACTGGAACAAAATACATACCACCCTCTGGGACTGGCAATAAGAGATGAAGAAGAAGGAGAAAAACTTGAGAGAAGAGAAAAGAGAGAAGGAGACTGAGAAAGAGATAGAATGATACGAAGATGGAGATGAAGCGAAAAAGATGGAGTAAGGAGTGAATAAAAAGATTAGGAAAAAGTGTAGAGGGGTAGGGCAGAGTTGGACGGAAAAAGCTTATTAAAATGTATGCAGATAGGCCAAATTTAGGACAGAACAACGTCTGCCGGGTCTGCTAGTAAAATTTATAAATCAATTAGTACAACGTGTGTGGGAATTTTGTATAACGGAAGCAATGTGATATTTATTTTCCATTTTTAGTCAAAATAAAACATATTGGAAGAAAGTGCAATCTCTATTTCAACCAAAAAATGTTTGCCTCAATTATCAAATTCTACATACATACGCACTCTAGCTGTCTCATATTTTGCCTCTTTTTTACATTTCAATGTGATATTGTTGAAGACAGAATAATATAAATTGCAAAAACATACAAAATCATATGACTTCAACACATTGTATGTTGAAATGTCCTTCACAACCTACATACATACACACATATGTGGAAATAAAATTTTCTTGTTTTAACTTAAAATAAGATAACCATTGAATATTTTTATATGCAAATGTCAGCACATAAAAATATATGTATGTATGAATGAAAATTTAGAATTATATAGAGCAGATATGTACATAACCAACAAAAACTGGCATAAGTAGTTTTAAGCAATAGGCCATACTGGGTTCAATAGTGATAGGTAAACCTTAGAATAAGGTGCATACACCTGATAATAACGACTTATATTAAGGCATAATTACGCTACAAATAAGCCTTATCTTTAGTGTTGATAAAAATAAAAAATAAATGCTGCCTAAACTCAAACCGGGTACGTGATAAATAAAACCTAACTATAGTCGATACATTTTCGTAATAAGCAGGATTTTATTTTTATTTGAAAAACTAGAACACCTATAAAACTAGTTTCAATATAGCTATAAAATTACTGTTTATCTTTTCGAAGAACCAGCTATCTGAGCAGCTCTATTTCAAGTTTTTGGTGAACTGCCTTATAATATTTCCTACACATTGGCAGGAGCTACATACATGTTATATGCCGACACCAAACTACATCCGGGAAATGACATCTGGTAAATTAATTTTTGAAAAGAATATTTTCCTGCCTGATATGAGCTTTCTGGGCAGGCCAAACCACTTCCGAGGAGTCACATTGCTCAGATGTATTTAAAAATAATACGGAGCAAACTTGAACGTACGAACTGATTCTTAATAAAAATCTAATAGCTTTGAAATAATCAGGAAATAGTCCCGGAGTGATCTCGAATCAATACTGTAATTAGTAAAATTATTTGAAGCAAAATCTAAATAAGCCGTATCTTATAAATGTGAAAGTTGGGATGATCAGATATCAGGATGTTAAAATGTAGGGATGTTGCTTTAGAGACTCAATCAGAAGCCAGAACAGTTGAACTAATTTACTTAAACTTGGCTAACAGGTACCTCATACATAAAAAAACGGGGAATATGCTTTAAAGGGGAGTGTCCCAAAACAGTTTCGAAATTATACCTAAAACGATACCTTAATTGTCGGGAGATAATCCCGAAATGAGCGAAATTATCTTGAAATCAGTTGAAAACTATGTTAAAATAAATCCGAAACTATGCCACAAAAAAGACCAATGGTCTCAGTGCAGTCGTCAATAAATTCTCTTGTTACTGTGCCTAAAAAGTTTTGAAAATACATTCAAATATTCCCGAAATAGTTTTGGCCTGATTTCGAAAGCAATCTTAATATCAGCTTTCTGAGCGGGTCGAACCACTGCCGAGGAGTCACCCTGCTTGAAAAACTTTCAAAAAGTTTTTTTAGTGTTACGGGGAAAACTTAAACGTGTTAACGGACGTAAATTTTCGATGATAGCTTACCAATATATACTTAGACCACGTTTATACATGCACCTATCTACAATTAATGCTCAATAGAAAATCTACGCGTTTACTTTTGTTCCATCCGTAAATAAATAAATGTAATGCGTGATAGCCTCCCAAGAGATTTGCGTCGTACTCCTTTTTATTTTTCTTACAAATTGGCGGGACCGGACCTATTCGTTTTATGCCGACTCCGAACGGCATCTGCAAGTCAGATGATTCTTCACTGAGAGCTATTTATGGCAGAAATACACTCATAGTGCTGCCAAACACTGCCGAGGGGCGACGCCGCTTATAAAAATTGTCTTTTAAATGAAAAACCGTGTTCTTTTGCACGGGGCGTGAACCCAGGATCTTCGGTGTGGTAGGCGGAGCACGATACCATCACACCACGGGCCGCCTAGCCTAGAAACTAGATTATTATCTGTCGAATTGTCACGTTTTTTTGTTTTATTTCGCGCTTCCAATTAGAGATTACACTTTAGAGGTGTTAATTTTTCTACGCAAAAAAATCGGCTTTTTCATAATTACCGATTATAGAAGGGAAAACTTTATGTTGGAAATCTAGTTATTTAATTAAAGAATAATAGTTTAGTACGAAAATGAAGATAACCTCGCTAAATGTAAACTTTGTCTTAAATAAAATATTGAAAAAAGTTATTATAAAAATTGAGGAATTTAAAGTCAAATGACATCTTATTATATGTCATATGCAAGCCTGATTTTATATGTTATTCTACCAGGTTCATAAAACTTATAATAAAGTTATTGTAATCAATGTACTATCTTATTACAATGCTTTAAGTTAGCCTGATTCTTAGTGGATTATACCCCTTATGAAAAAGGTCCTAATATGGAAAGCAGCATCTTATAATAAGGCCTTATGTAAGCCTAATTATATTTGCTCCATAAGCTTTACGATATGGTTGTTATAGTACAACGATCAATATAACAATGTTATACTCTACATAATGGCTAATGATTATGTGTAAGCCTTATTTAAAATGAGCTTTAAGCCTGGTCCATAACGTTATATTTCAGATAATCCTGAGGCCTGATGGCATAAGTACAAAAAATAAGGGGTTTTATAAGAAGTACGCCATACAACTAAAATTCTTCATAGAATTGAGGCCTGGACCAAAAGCCTTTTGGCCATATGAAATAAGCCTTATAAAAAGCTCAAATTTTTTGGTGGGTATATATAAATGTATGCGCGGATGTTGACCAACGTTAGAACCAGCTATGGATTACTGTTTGATTATATGTGTGTATTAGGGCGAGTCGATTTGTGGGGAGGCAAAAACATCGCCCATTGCTCTGTGAAAATCATATTCTAGGGATCAAAATAAGAAACTTTGCCGAAGGAACCATACCTCTAAAACGAATTCTTAAATTTACCCCTACCTGGGGGGGGGGCGGGACATCAGAATTCGTTTTAGAGGTATGGTTCCTTCGGCAAAGTTTCTTATTTTGATCCCTAGAATACGATTTTCACAGAGCAATGAGCGATTTTTAAATCGACCCGCCCTAGTGTGTATGCATATAGCATCTGTCCTTCATACTAGGTTAGCAATATTCAGAGAAAATGATTTTTTTTGCCATATAAAATTGAAGTACCTATATTAAAATATATAAATAGATTATGCTTTTTATCGCATATATTTTTAGAGCTGAAAAATAAAACAGCTACAATAAATGAATGCCTTTTTTGAAATGGAAACGTTGGTTTTCTATTTTCAAATCCAATTTTGTCGTTTCACTTCAACACAGTTTTACAAATCTGCGTTATAATTAAAATAATAAATATCGAAAGCACTTTATAATATTGTTACGAATATTAGCACAACTAAGGGGTGCTGCTATCTCTAAGCCGATGCTAAGCAGTGACGTGAATTCACATCAATAATTCAATCATTACGTATCTACATAAACGAATCAATAATTGCGTCTACATATATGTACGTATACGAGCAGCGGAGAACCAATGCACAAACACATGCATATATCTTATCTGAGTTGTCACAAGAGAGGGCAATAATTTGTGCAAATATTACTCAAATGAGAAGTTATAAACGTAATTGTGGCTGGCGATTTTGTAGCTGAAACAAACTAGTAAGTTCTGGAATAGAAAAGCCTGGAAGTACGCAATGAGAAATCAAAAAGTATAAAAGGCGCGACAGTAGAGGCCAAGAGGAGTTTCATTTGAGCTATCAATCAGTTTGGTTATTAAGCAAGCTATTCGTTGCAAAGTTTAAGTGTTATTGTGAAGTACTTTAATAAAGGCCATTTTGCATTATTAAATATTGGAGTTATTTATTCAACAGTTTAGTGATTCGAACTCAGCAGAAGATTTCAAATAAGGGGAATTGCAAGTAAATTCGTTACAATATTTAATAATATCAGGAATAAAACTTTTTTTTGTTTTTTTTTTTTTGCCAGACATCGTCGCTACGCATGATTCAATACAAGGGATTTCGAATGTAGCCGTTTTTTTTTGAAATATGACATTACCACTCATGATTATAATTAGACGGAGGGGATATAGAGAAAAAATACGATTCCATTTTCAAATAGGTACTAAAGTTGAACAAAAATATGAAAGTTGTGGACTAGTGTTGCAGCGAATTTGTGTCTTATTGATGTGGAGATGTGGATTAACTATGGTAGGACAGGCAGTTTGTGGTGCCACGAACTAATAGGTGGATCGATTCCTAAGCAACCGATGATTGGTGGAGTCGAAGCCCCACGAATCGCAGAGGACAAATTGGTGAATTGGTGGATATCGGTGAGTAGGATTGGTGAATCAGTTATGTACAGATATCGAATCGGTGAATCTGTTCCCTAGCAACCGGTATTTGGTGCAACCGATACCCTGCGAAACGTAGGTGAGGGATTGGTGGATGCCGGTGAGTTGTCGATAACGATTCAGTGGTTCGATTCCCAAGGAACCCGTGGTTGTTGGAATCGAAGCCCGGCGACCCGCAGAACATGTATTGGTGGAGGCCGGTGGATGCCGGCGAATCGGTGATGACGAATTTGTGGCTCAATCACAAGCGACGCGTTGTTGGTGGAATCGATACTCTGCGAAACGAAGATTATGGATCAATAGGATTGGTAAATCAATGCTTGAGGGTTTACAGGTGGCGGATTGATGTAAATATACGGAAATATTTATATGGTGGCATTTTGGGTGCACACTAATTGATCAACATTTGAGACCAATGCAATGCAAGGTAATCGTTTCTACTCACGTTAACAATGTTTGCGGTATAGACAAACCTCGACGTAGGCCGCGCTTTCAATTCTACTATGAAATGTAAACAGTTTCTACTTAAGCTTAAGTTAATACAAAGATTATGAGAAGTATGCCAATTTGTGGCTTAGTGATGGTCGCGCATATGAAATGCATGCAAGTGATCACTTGCATTTTATCTGTGCATTCTCATTCGCTTGTGGATCGTGGTTACCGTGGAGGCCGTATGTAGTGGTAAATATATGAATGTGGGATGGTGATGCTACTTGATATCTATGATGCTACTAAAGGCGACATAACAAGGTGTACTGCGGTACCAAAGAGACAGCTGGCGCTTTACCCAGCTGCTCTATGTGTTTAGTGAATTTTTCTTAAACACTTAACTTTTTATACTCAGCTGAGCAAAACTCACAGAGTATATTAATTTTGTTCGCATAACGGTAATCCGTAATGGCATAAACTAATCGAGATAGATATAGACTTCTATATATCAAAATGATCTGGGTGAAAAAAGAAATTCCTTTAGCCATGTCCATCCGTCCGTCCGTCTATCCGTTAACACGAAAACTGAGTAAATTTCGTGTTATCTTAATGAAATTTGGTATGTAGGTTCCCGGGAACTCATATCAGATCGCTCTTTAAAATGAGAGAAATCGGACCATAACCACGCCTACTTTTTCGATATCGAAAATTTCGAAAAACCGAAAAAGTGCCATAATTCATTACCAAAGACGGACAGAGCAATGATAATTGGTAGGCTGGTTGACCTTATTACGCAAAATAGAAAGCTAGTAAAATTTTGGACAATGGGCGTGGTAATTTAAAAGTTTTGCAAGCTGTAATTTGGCAGTCGTTGAAGATATCGTGATGAAATTTGGCAGGAACGTTACTCCTATTACTATATGCGTAACAAATAAAAATTTGCAAAATCGGATTACGAACACGCCCACTTTTTAAAAAAAAAAATTTTTAAGTCAAATTTTAACAAAAAATTTAAAATCTTTACATTATATGAGTAAATTATGTCAACATTCAACTACAGTAATGATATGGTGCAACAAAATACAAATATGAAAGAAAATTTCCAAATGGGGGTGGCTCCGCCCTTTTTCATTTAATTTGTCTACAATAATTTTAATGCCATAAGTCGAACAAAAATTTACCAATCCTTTTGAAATTTGGTAGGAACATAGACTCTATGACGATAACTGTTTTCTGTGAAAATGGGCGAAATCCGTTGAAGCCACGCCCAGTTTTTATACACATTCGACCGTCTGTCCTTCCGCTCGGCCGTTAACAGGATAACTTGAGCAAGAACTGATATATCTTTACTAATCTTAGTTCACGTACTTATCTGAACTCACTTTATCTTGGTGTAAAAATGGCTGACATCCGTCTATGACCACGCCCACTTTTTCGATATCGAAATTTACGAAAAATTAAAAAAATGCCATAATTCTATACCAAATATGAAAAAAGGGATGAAGCCTGGTAATTGGATTGGTTTACTTGCTTACCTAATTGGCGCTTAACCGTCTAAACGGTTATGGCCGTCCAACAAGGCGCGCCAGTCGCTCCTTTGCTCCGCAAACCGGCGCCAATTGGTCACACCAAGGGAGCTTAAATTGTTTTCCACCTGGTCCTTCCAACTGAGTGGGGGTCTCCCTCTACCTCTGCTTCCATAGGCGGGTTCCGATAGAAACACTTTCTTGGCCGGAGCATCATCATTCATTCGCATAACATGGCCTAGCCAGCGCAGCTGCTGCGTTTTAATTCGCTGGACTATGTTGGTGTCTGCGTATAGCTCGTACAGCTCATCATTAAATCTTGTTCTGTACTCGCCAACGGGTAGAGTTTCATAAATCTTTCGAAGAACTTTTCTCTCGAACACTTCCAAAGCCGCTTCATCTGCTGTTGTCATGGTCCATGCTTCTGCCCCATATAGCAGGACGGGTACGTTAAGTGACTTGTAGAGTACGATTTTCGTTCGCCGAGAGAGGACTTTACTTTTCAATTGCCTATCTAGTCCAAAGTAGCTTTTATTGGCAAGATTGATTATTCGCTGGATTTCAGTGCTGATGTTGTTGCTAGTGTTGATGCAGGTTCCCAAATAATCGAAGTCTTTTACTATTTCGAAATTATGGCTGCCAACAGTAGCGTGGTTGACAAGGCGCGTATGCGCTGACTTTTTGCTCGATGACAGCAGGTACTTCGTTTTGTCCTCATTCACCATCAAACCCATCTTTACCGCTTCTTTTTCCAGTTTGGAGTAAGCAGAACTAACAGCGCGGGTGTTAAGGCCGATGACATCAATGTCATCAGCATATGCCAGTAATTGCATGCTTTTATAGAATATTGTTCCCGTGCGGTTAAGTTCTTCAGCTAGTATAATTTTCTCCAGCATGAAATTAAAGAAATCGCACGATATGGGGTCACCCTGTCTGAAACTTCGTTTAGTTTAGTGTTGCTCAACGTCATTTTGCGCAGCCGTATAAGTTTTTCGGGGAAACCAAATTCAGACATAGCGGCATATAGGCAGCTCCTTTTCGTGCTGTCGAAGGCGGCTTTAGAGACGACGAAGAGGTGATGTGTGTCGATTCTCTTTTCACGGGGTTTTTCCAAGATTTGGCGCATTGCGAAAATGTGGTCGATGGTAGATTTACCAGGTCTGAAGCCGCACTGATAAGGTCCAATCAACCGGTTCACGGTGGGCTTCAATCTTTCGCACAACACACTTGAAAGGACCTTATATGCGATATTAAGAAGGCTGATTCCACGATAGTTGGTGCATTTTGCAGTATCCCCTTCTTGTGGACTGGGCAAAGAAAACTTAGATTCCAGCCGTCGGGCATGCACTCGTCCGCTCATATTTTGCTAAGAAGCTGCTGCATGCGCCTTACCAACTCCTCGCCGCCGTACTTGAATAGCTCGGCAGGCAATCCATCAGCGCCCACGGCCTTGTTGTTTTTCAATCTGGTTATTGCTATTCTAATTTCATCATAATCGGGCGGGGGGATATATATTCCATCATCATCGATTGCGAGATCAGGTTCTTCATCTCTGCGCGGTGAATTGCTGCCTCCATTTAGGAGAGCAGAGAAGTATTCCCTTCATAATCTAAGCACACTTTAGAAAACATTTTGTAAAATGGGTGTGACACCATAAAGTAGAAGAAAATGAAAAAGGTCTGCAGGGTGAAATCAAAAGCCCTTGGAATCTTGGCAGGAATAATGTTCGTGGTATTACATATTTAATAAATTAGCGGTACCGGACAGATGATGTTCTGGGTGCACCATGGTGCACATTTTGGTCGATATCTCGAAAACGCCTTCACATATAAAACTAAGGGCCACTCCCTTTTAAAACCCTCATTAATACCTTTAATTTAATACCCATATCGTACAAACATATTTAGAGTCACCCCTGGTCCACCTTTATGGCGATATCTCGAAAAGGCGTCCACCTATAGAACTAAGCATCACTCCCTTTTAAAATACTCATGACCACGTTTCATTTGATACTCATATCGTACAAAAACATTCTAGAGTCACCCCTGGTCCAACTTAATGGCGATATCCCGAAATAGCGTCCACCTATAGAACTATGGCCCACTCCCTTGTAAGATACTCTTTAATACCTTCCATTTGATACCCATGTCATACAAACACATTCCAGGGATACCCTAGGTTCATTTTCCGAAATTGTAATTTTTCCTTATTTTGTCTCCAAAGCTCTCAGCTGAGTATGTAATGTTCGGTTACACCCGAACTTAGCTTTCCTTACTTGTTTAATATAATACACTTTCCGTTAGGGAGGTCTGAGACAAACATAGCCTTAAAGTCATTTGATCAAGGCTTGCGACGTAAAATTTAAAGGTTATTGAACATTCAGTTTTAAGACTATATATACATTAGGGTGGGTCAATTTTTATGGACGAAGGATAACCGATATCGCGCCATCGATTTTTCGATAGGATTTACTCTCAGGAAAAAAAAGTTCCACTACGCATACCCAAAAAAATAATTTTCGAGCCTGCGAAATTTAATTTTTTTGACTTTTTTCGACTTTGATTTTTAAGGTTTCTTTCATGACCTACTAAAAAAATTTTCATATGTATACCCTGTCCGACCCAAAAATGTTCGCTAAAAACGTTGTCGATAACAGTTTAAAAAAAAAAAGGAAAAATTTGGAAAATTTTACAATGAAATTAAAATTTTTTAGTAGGTCATGAAAGAAACCTTAAAAATCAAAGTCGAAAAAAGTAAAAAAAATTAAATTTCGCAGGCTCGAAAATTATTTTTTTTTGGGTATGCGTAGTGGAACTTTTTTTCCTTAGCCCAAATCTTATCGAAAAATCGATGGCGCGATATCGGTCAATAAATCGAATCAGTCTAATATACATACATATTTCTCTCCATAAAACTTAAAAATAACTCTTTTATTTCCTTTTTTATTGGATTATACTTTATTTCAGCAAATATGCTAGACTTCTACATACATACATATGTAAAGGCTAAAAAATAATCACATAACTTTTCTCGTTTAACATGTATAACTTTACTTTTGAATAATTTAACGTTATTCTTGCAGTTTCCTATATACTCGCACCAACAAACCTGCCACATCCTGAAAATGTATGCACTTTTTGTGTAAGTTCAAATTGCATTGTATACCCTTTGAGCTTTTGTACTGAATGGCAAACTCGTCGTCGTCGTCGTCGTCATCAAAGTTAAAAAGGAGAGCAAGCAATATTTCGAATGAGGCTTATTGCAATTAATTATGCGCTTTTTAGCTTTTGAAAAGTGTTGAATATATTTTATGCAAATTACCTCACTTAATTACAATCAAGTGCTCGTTGGCATTAGAGCATACTTCCCAAAAGTAAACAAATGGATGTGAGTAAATCTTTTTGTATGGTCATATATGTATGTTTAATATAGTATGAAACCATTCCATTTCCTTTTATGTAAAAAAACTATTTGGATTTTCGATCTCACCCGCTAGAAAATAGCGAATATCTTAGTAACGAATTTACACATATTCTTATGCCAATCTATAATGATTTAAAGGTTGCGCAAGGAAATTCTGAAAAAGGGAATGCTTAAACAATTCAAGTGTTCATATTCCTTTACTCGTTTTCAAAGCAATGTTTTTGTCTATAACTTCTCGCTTTTTTAAAATGACTCCAGTCCAAGAAATCTGTGCATTAATGACAGAGCTACAGACCAAAATATGATGTAAAAATAAAAACAGTTTTTATTCATTCATTGTATAGAAGAAAACGACCAACACCAGTCACAAAAAAAATTCTAAAAATTAAACAAAAGTCAATAGTATTTTCAAACTTGCACGTCATTAAAGTCGAATTGAATGAGCTACAAATCTGCGTACTCGAAGCATTTCTTAAAATTCATTATAAAAAGTTATAAATTTTGCGCTTAGTTATATTCTAAAATTTATTTAATATTTGACAAATTTTTGTAATTTTAAATGCATTTGAAACAAAAGTCTGTGTAGGTTATTGACATCGAGTGGGGGCCAACTCCGAGCAAAATAAATAAATTAGGTTGGACCAAAGATATGTAAAACCTCGCCCATTATACAATTTCGCATTCCTTGCGCAACCTTTAAAGCACTTTTGATTGGTCTAAAATTTTTCAAATACAAAGTTTAGGACGATTTCCTGGGGGGTGCCCAATTTGAAAAATAAAGGCCACCCTAATGTACATGTGGACGCTTGGTTCAGTATACTACAATTATGTTGAAACGGTTTGTTTACATAGCCAGATATTTGTATGTTATGCAGATTTATTATTAATATTTGAGTACTACACAATGCCACATAACATACATAGTTTGCATACGTAGAAATATGTTAATTTAATAATGTAAGTTTTAGTGGCAAGAGCACACAAAGTGCCCTTGCTGAATTAACTTTACGTCTTATGATTCTTTGGCAGTCGCCTTTTTTACACTTACTCTGGAACCAGTCATGTCAACGAAAAAAAAAAAAGAATCAAATAGAAGCACAATATTTCTCCTCTTGACGGGTATGCGGATATACAAAACTTGACTATTTTTAAAAACCTCATCTGAATATTATTTAAGCTAATAGACATTTATAGAGCGTAAACCAGCTAAGTGGGATAAATTTACAACAACTAATACTTCAACCATCGTAAGAGTGCAATTTCGAATCCTTCTGCCGGTATAAAGAGCTTTGAAGAGATTTACAAGGTATAATCGATACAGCTGTCGCCTTGTCCGTCCTGATGTCACGTTGCTTAAATTTTTCCCAAATTAAATTAAAATTGTATATTAAAAACGGCTTCAAATAAATGTTGTCATACATTTAAAAAGCAATGAGGGCAGTTTCCTCTTAATTCATACAGATAGACAATATAAGTTAATTACACTGGATCACAAATTCCAATTTTTTTTCTGCACCAGAGACGCCATTATGAAATTACTATGTAAAATTACTCCCTGATTCCGAAAATCAATGTTATTTTTAGTTCTATGGTAATGTCTGAGATATTTACGAATTACAGTTTTTTTTTCAAATTTTCAAAAAATTGGGTCCACTTAATCATATATATCTCAAGAACGAATTGCGCAATTTGAAAACGGTTTGAAGTCTTTAAAAGGTATTAAAATTTTCTATAAACTGTGCATACAACTTACCTTTTGCTGGGCCCTGTAGATTCAAAGATAACGAACAATCATTATGGATTTTTTCAATTTCTTTTGTAAGAATATAAAAAAATTTGTACTTTGCGAGGAGGATCTCGAAAACTTTTTATTTTTTGCAGATTTTTTTTTTCTCTCTAAGCCCGGTTTTATTAGAAAAAAAATAAGCTTCCACTCAACAAAATCGATTGACTAGTGCAAAAGTTATAAGCATTCAAGTAAATATATCAATTTTATACTTAAGTACCCTACTGGTACATATGTGTTAGTATTCGTATATCAGTTAGATACAGGTAGATTTTCGAAGTGTTATTAGATACAAAAAACGGTTAGTGTCGTTTTCTCAAACCCAGGTATATTTCAAGCAAGAGCATATTTTTAAGGCAGGAAGTGTTTTCTTTGTAGAACTAGGGAAACTTTTTGTCTAGGTAGGCTTGAATTTTTACTTGATCTAAGTATAAATAATAGTACTTTTAATATAATATGAATAAAAGGGCGCTAGAGTTTGAGTGTACAAATAATCCAGATATGTTCTCTTTCATCTGCGGTCAATTTATCTTTAAAAGGATGCGACATGTATTTTCAAATCCTTTGGAAGTTACATACTACCAGTATTTTGGAATTGAGCCTAAAAACAATGAAAAACCATGGACACCGAATACTGTGTGCACCACATGTCGAGTCGAATTTATTTTACCGGAAACCGGAACAAAAAGGTGCGTTGTAAAAATTAGGAATTTGCTCACTTTTAATGCATAGCTGACTAATTTCTGAAACTCTCTATTTAGGCGACATATGAAATTTATTACACCAATTAAGTGGAGGGAACCAACTTGCCATTCCACCGACTGCTATATTCGGACTACAAAAGTACTTGGGGTTGGAAAGTCAAGAAAAGTAACATATGCGAGCGTATCTACAGTGTCATTACCAGAACTAAACTCAAAGGAAGCTACATTGCCAGAATCAGTAGGTAGACGTTAGACCCACACGAAGTTTTATTCATATAGTTATTCTGTGGCACTCATTTGCCAATTTTGATGACGGGACCATCACCTGCATGCGCCTTAGCGGTGCGGCGGGTGGCACCACGAGTTCAGTAAACAACGCAGCATAACGCAGCAGAACTCTACCTACATATTTTCCGGATACAAAAAAAAGTACCTGGTGCGATTTGCCAACGGGTTTCTCTTCCAATTTAAGACTTGCTCTTTTTTTTTTTATATTTCATAGAAATCAGCAGCATGTTTTATGTGGAACCCTAACGGCAGCTGCGAAGTATATGAGTTTATAATGGAAAGCTTTTCAAGACAGAAATACACTTAGAGTGTTCCAAATCAATGCAAAAAACTTTTGTTTTTTAATTTTTGTGCGGATCACGCTACCACACACTATGACGGCCGGAAAATTACGTTTGCGAAATATTATCTTCTGCAAAATCTTACCTACATATTGTGACGAATATTGGCAACACTAAGGGATACCATCATCTCTAGGCCGATACTAAACAGTCACTTGTATGTACATAAACAAATCAATCATTATATATAATATACCTGGTAACCAAATAGAAAATTCTAGCAGAAGAAACACCTAGAAGCATGCGAACGAGACAGCAGAGAGTACAAAAGGAGCGAAAGCTGAGTAGGCAGTAATCAGTTTGATTTAAGCCCGCTATTGGTTGTGAAGTATGAGTGTTACTGTACTTTCAAAGTAGTCTAATAAAGACTGTTTTGTATTATTGAATATTGGGGTTATTTATTCAATAGTTTAGCGATACGAACGTTAGTAGATGGTTACCAATAAGCAGAATTTCACTAAATTCGTTACAATATGTATATATGTATCAAATTTTCATCATAAACAACTCATTGTATAAATAAATCGAAATGGGCTCAGATTTTTTTCTGCTCCATTCATGAAAGTTATGAAGCCTTCGGCACAGCTGATGACAGTCACGACCTTACTATTTTTGTTAACTCGATATATCAATCGAAATTTATACAATAACAACTTTAAAGCAATTTATAGATTTCAGTTCTACTTATAAAATTTACATTAACAACTTTTACATTCACATGCATCTCGCATACATAAAATTATTATAATAAAAGAAATAAAGGAATAAACAGATAAAATTATAGGTGCGTAAATTTATTGAGTGTAATGGCAATGATAAGCATTAAAAATTGTCTGCCTTTAACACCTTTTACCGCAATTTAATACACATTTAAATACAGACCAATACTTACATTGTGAGCATATACAAATAAGATTTATGCATCGATATATCTGTGGGAATTTGAAAAAAAAAAACAACGTAATTCGAGTTAGGATTAAAGTGATATTCTGGCTTCATAACGGAAATACGTTACAGATCTCCCTGTGTTACTTACTCATAGCCCTAGCGCCAAATGGCTGCTACAAAATATAGGAAGTTACAATGATGAATTGTGGCTAGCTTTTTAGATAAAGGTATCGCCATTATCCTAACTCGAATTAGGTTGTTTTTTTTTCAAATTGCCACAGATATGTATATGTAGGCACAAATACAGCAGCGAACAGAAAAATTGTTTTGGGAATTTCCAACAAATTTTCTAACAAAATTTTTAACATTTTTGTTTTCAATATGATCTTAGAAATTTTAATTGGGGAAATTGTAATTCGGATTTCTCTGAATTTCTTTTATTTTACAGTTTTGTAGCCTAATCAATTTTAGTCTAACAAGGACGCCAGGAAAATCTATAACCCATGATTCAATCACAAGTGGTTTTTTTTTAATGTCAACAGAGATTTTGCACTTCTACAATCAGGAGGGCTACTTTTACAAAATGAGGAAAGCGGGGAATAATTTTATTACCCTTCAGCGAAAATTGTAATAAAAAAGTACACTAAGTAGTATATTGGTAGTGATAGTAATTTTGTAAATACCAACTGATTTCGGGAATATTAATAATTTTTTACTTAATATTTTTTGAAACGATAAGGAGCTATTTTGCTTTTGTCATTTTTGAAGAACTTGTTTAAAGAATTTTATTCAAAATCGTGATCTCAAAATTTGTTTCGAAACCGTAATATCTGAGCATAAATTCATTACATTATGTTTATGGAAAATTTTCTGAGATAGGGCGTTCTTCAACCTGAATTTGAGACCGAATGCTTTCGAAAAATTTCCTGAGATAGGGAACATTTGAAAAATATTTTGAGATGGGGCGACTTCGAACTGACAGCCGATAAAGGGTGATACTCTCATGAGCAGGCGACATGATCTCGCAGAAAAAATGGTGACTTTCATAGAACTTGAAATTCAGGCTTTAACTTTGACTAAAGAGTTCAGCTTATTTTCGGTCTTGCTTCCTATTTATTCTGAAACTTCGGAAAGCTCTATTTCGTTAGCCTTTATCTATAAAATTCAGTGCCTGTTCGTTTGGGCACTTATAACTTTTGAACCAAAATATGGAATGCCATGAAATTATATTTAGTGATTCTATGCGTTCCTGGAAGTAACATGGGTACATCTTTGTGATGAAAGTAAAAAAGAAAAATCAATTAAATTCTTGCCAAACTAGCCATACGGTGATAACCAAATACCACGCCGGCGGGCTTAGTCTTGTTTGGAATATTCGGAATAATTTTGTTTGATACTACCTCATGCGGTTCGAATATTCCGAATATTTAAATAATATTCCAAGTATGAAAACGATTCTATGAATACTCAAATGTAGACGAATGTTTCGTACACAGGGAATGAATAGGCTAACACGCTAAAGAGTACAAAATTCCGTTATGGAAATTCTACTAATTACTAATGGAAGTTTTACATGCGACTATTTTCTGGTAAAAGTTTTTTGCGAGCAACCATGTGTTTATATTTTTATAGAGGTTTTGTATGTTGGTATTTTTCATACAATTTCATTTGCACTTTCCCAGTCCAGAATATGCTAAAACAAAAAAAGAAAAGCTCAAGGGAAGATTTTGTAAAATTTCCTATATTGAGCCTTGCTAGTAGGCCCTGATATATTTAATGCATTTACTTTAAAATCATAAAAATAATGCTAAGAAATTATGCGGTTCAGTACTTATTGCAATTGTAAATTGTTTGGCTTCTTTTTCTACTACTAATGTATTTCAAAAGTTTGCAAAGAAAAAACATTACTAATTGATGACAATACGACTGGGGAGCAAGATAG
The DNA here is from genome assembly GCF_040869045.1 of Eurosta solidaginis. NCBI lineage: Eukaryota > Metazoa > Arthropoda > Insecta > Diptera > Tephritidae > Eurosta > Eurosta solidaginis. The sequence goes on along the minus strand of NC_090323.1, from coordinate 164,398,279 downwards.
CTGCAGGTGTCAAAAATTTTGACAACAGAGCAAACCTCTTGTGATTGAATTATGTCTCTAACCAACTTTATCTGGCTAAAATATATTGAGATACAAGACTGCAGGAGCAGGTTCCGTTGCTATTTTTCTGTTTGCTACTGTATATATCAAGTTATAAATGATGGTTCATTTTATATTGTTTGTATATTAAGTTCCTAATTAATTACGTGAGTGAAAAAGGAAAAAAACATGCATGTTGATTTTATTAAAGTAATGATACAAAAAAAAAAAACAATTATATTTTAGTTCAAAAAAATAACCAGCATTTCATTGCTATTTTATCACAGAAACCGTCACTGACGCTTGAGGCTCACAGCACCTAAATTAATCATCCAGATAGGTTTCGTCATCTGAGCATCAGAAAATATTTCACGCCTGTAAGCAATTTTTCCTATTGTATTTATTATATACGACGTACTTTAAACTTCCTATTTACTCTTATTTTCCATAGTCATCCTCTTAACATACATTTCAATTAGTTTCAGCATGTGTTTATTGTTCTTATTTGGAAATTCGAACAGAATACTTACATAAAATGATATCTCATTTAACTTGTTTAAATGGGATGAATTTGCAAAACAAAAGAAGACCATAAATATCACTTCAACTAATTGAAAGTAAACTGCGAATAATTTAAATATGTTATATTTTATAATGGATCAAACGGCAGAAGATTGAGAAAGAAAAAGATACGCGATATAGCTCAGAGAAGTTTTAAGCCGAGCTTTCTTTCCAATAAGAGAAGGAGGGAAAGTGGGAGTGGGTGTGGGAATGATAGTGAGAGTAGTAAGAAGCAGTAGTGAAGTGGGTTTGAGAATAAGAGCGAATAAGAGAAGAAAAGTAAAAAGAAGTCGAAATGGAAGATAAAGTTGACTAGGATAGGATGAGGAGTAAAAAAGGGAAATATTGCTAGTTTAAAATGTATGAAAATTAAAAAAAAAATTTAATAGAGGCTCTTTGTAAGACTGAATCAAAATCAACAGTTTCTAGCGATTTCTGAAGTAAATTGAATTCAATTTACACCTATTCAAAACTTAAATTAATGGGCTCCGTTTATTTAAGGGTGAAGTTTACTGCCGTTTATGGAAGCTTTGCCTCCTGTGAGAATCCAAGCAATGTTATTAATCATTGACCAGCGTCAGGGTCAACAACGTTTTAATGAATGCCTAAGTATTCAGCTTTTGATAATGCATTCGATAGCGAAACAAGAGACTGTTGAATCTTTACCCCTCGCCTTGTTGTTGTAGCGAGAAAGACACGAAACGAGAGACTTTTGAATCTTTACCCCTCGCCTTGTTGTTGTAGCGAGAAAGACACTCCCCGAAGGTTTTTTGGGAGTGCTATTGATCTTGGTGATCTTTTGTCGGATATAGAGCCGGTAAGTTCCGGTTACAAGCGCTATTAAGGTACAAGCTCGACCAACTCGGGGAGATTTAATATGACCACATTGAACCTTCTAGACAATCACTCCCAGCATACCATTGTTGTATGAGGAACTTGGGATCGCCAGAGCCTTGCCTGCTAATGAAACAGGATTCGTCATGGAGTTTTGAGGTTGAAAATTAGGTTGGAGAAGCTGTAAATTGCTCTCAACAGTTTGATTCATTGGGGTATTTTATTCTTCTCATACGACAGGGAAACCTGCAGCAGGTCGATTCTTACCCCTACCCCCTTGCCCAAGACATATTTACTGTGTAATTTTTTTTTTTTTTTTTGTCGCGCGTAATCATGGCCTGTATTATATCAATGTTAATCCCAAACAAGTAAGGAAGGTTAAGTTCGGGTGTAACCGAACATTACATACTCAGTTGAGAGCTATGGTGACAACATAAGGGAAAATAACCATGTAGGAAAATTAACCGAGGGAAACCCTGGAATGTGTTTGTATGACATGTGTATCAAATGAAAGGCATTAAAGAGTATTTTATGAGGGAGTGCGCCATAGGTCTATAGGTGAACGCCATTTAGGGATATAGCCATAAATGTGGATCAGGGTTGACTCTAAAATGCGTTTGTATGATATGGGTATCAAATGAAAGGTGTTAATGATTATTTTAAAAGGGCGTGGGGCTTAGTTCTATAGGTGGACCCCTTTTCGAGATATCGCCATAAAGGTGGACTAGGGGTGACTCTAGAATTCGTTTGTGCAATATGGGTATCAAACGAAAGGAGTTAATGAGTATTTTAAGAGGGAGTGGGCCTTAGTTCTATAGGTGGACGCCTTTTCGAGATATCGCCATAAAGATGGACCAGGTGTGACTCTAGAATGCGTTTGTACGATATGGGTATCAAATGAAAGGTGTTAATGAGTATTTTAAAAGGGAGTAATCCTTAGTTCCATAGGTGGACGCCGTTTCGAGATATCGCCATAAAGGTGGGCCAGGGGTGACCCTAGAATTCGTTTGTGCAATATGGGTATCAAACGAAAGGAGTTAATGAGTATTTTAAGAGGGAGTGGGCCTTTCTGGACCAGGGGTGACTCTAGACTTTGTTTGTACGATATCGGTATCAACTGAAAGGTGTTAATGAGTATTTTTAAAAGGGAGTGGGCCTTCGTTCTATAGGTGTTCGCCTTTTCGAAATATCGCCATAAAGGTGGACCAGGGGTGACTCTAGAATGAGTTTGTACGATATGGGTATCAAATTAAAGGTATTAATGACAGTTTTAAAAGGGAGTGGTGGTAGTTGTATATGTGAAGGCGTTTTCCAGATATCGACCAAAATGTGGACCAGGGTGACCTAGAACATCATCTGTTGGATACCGCTAATTTATTTATATATGTAATACCTGCCAAGATTTTAAGGGTTTTTTTTTTCTCCCTGCAGAACTTTTTCATATTCTTCTACTTAATATGGTAGGTGTCACAACCATTTTATAAAGTTTTTTCTAAAGTTATATTTCGCGTCAATAAAACAATCCAATTACCTTACCATATTTCATCCCTTTTTTCGTATTTGGTATAGAATTATGGCATTTTTTTCATTTTTCGTAATTTTCGATATCGAAAAACTGGGCGTGGTCATAGTCGGATTTCGTTCATTTTTCATACCAAGATAAAGTGAGTTCAGATAAGTACGTGAACTGAGTTTAGTAAAGATATATCGATTTTTGCTCAAGTTATCGTGTTAACGGCCATGCGGAAGGACAGAAGAACGACTGTGTATAAAAACTGGGCGTGACATCAACCGATTTCGCCCATTTTCACAGAAAACAGTTAACGCCATAAAATCTATGCCCCTACCAAATTTCAAAAGGATTGGTTAATTTTTGTTCGACTTAAAAGTATCCTAGACAAATTAAATGAAAAAGGGCGGAGCCACGCCCATTTTTAAATTTTCTTTTATTTTTGTATTTTGTTGCACCATATCATTACTGGAGTTGAATCTTGACATAATTTACTTATATACTGTAAAGATATTAAATTTTTTGTTAAAATTTTACTTTAAAAAATTTTTTTTTTTTAAAGTGGGCGTGGTCCTTCTCCGTTTTTGCTAATTTTTATTAAGCTTATATATAGTAATAAGAGTAACGTTCCTGCCAAATTTCATCATGATACCTTCAACGACTGCCAAATTACAGCTTGCAAAAGTTTTAAATTACCTTCTTTTAAAAGTGGGCGGTGCCACGCCCATTTTCCAAAATTTTAATAATTTTCTATTTCGCGTCATAAGTTCAACTCATCTACCAAGTTTCGTCGCTTTATCGGTCTTTTGTAATGAATTATCGCACTTTTTCGGTTTTTCGAAATTTTCGATATGGAAAAAGTGGGCGTGGTTATAGTCCGATATCGTTCATTTTAAACAGCGGTCTGAGATGAGTACTCAGGAACCTACATATCAAATTTCATCAGGATACCTCAAAATTTACTCAAGTTATCGTGTTAACGGGCGGACGGTTGGAAATGGCTCAATCAAATTTTTTTTCGATCCTGATTATTTTGATATATGGAAGTCTATATCTATCTCGATTCCTTTATATATGTACAACCAACCGTTATCCAATCAAACTTAATATACTCTGTGAGCTCTGCTCAACTGAGTATAACAAGTAAGGAAGTCTAAGTTTGAGGGAAACCGAACATTACATACCAAGCTGTACACTTGAAATGCTGTTGTTGTTTGGTATGTGTGCTTAATAGTATTACAAGGCTGCGCAATAATACATCTATATCTATATAAATCTTATAAAATAAAGTCGCTAAATGCCATGTATGCACATAACTTCACACAGAATGCTTCGATTTTAAAACGGTTTTTTGGATTTGAAAGCTTAGCTACGTGAGATGGTACACTTAATAGAATTTGAAGGTATATGTTATAGGGGCGTGGGAAATTGCCAAAATGTAGTAAAAAATCATAAAATTTTTGTTTACACAGCTATAACTCATAAACGGAAGGATGGATTTGAAAAATTCTACTTTTCAGTAAAACTTTGAAATATTTACCTTCGTTCTGCATCAAAAAAATACTTGATTCCTTTCTTATATCAGCCAACTGTCTAAACAAAAGTAACATTTTTACCAAAAAATTCGTGTGTGTGATTGTTCGGTGTCAACTGTGCGAGCAAATTACTTTTGAGTGAGACATGATGCCACACATACGTGTATACACATAGCATTCGCTGCGTTATTTAACTTCGGCCGTAGGTTTATAGGTATGTATGTGTTTTCATATCAGCTTGACATACATATTTATGTACATACACAAATAATAATAAATGGTTTAGAATGCATACATCTCTCGGAAAATACTCTTTCGTTAAAAATATTGAACATTTCCTTAAAATGCTTAAACAAAAGTTTTATTTTTTGGTATTTTTGCATGTATGACTATCACTACGTAGTATAAAACAGAGTCGCTTTTTCTGTCCCTATTTCCGTTTGAATGCTCAAATCTTTAAAACTACGCAACGGAATTTGATGCTCTTTTTTTTAGTAGATAGAGTGATTGAAGAGGAAGTTTTGTATGTATAATAACATCCATTAAATAGTGGAGAAATGCTGTTATTTCTGAAGTTTCTAATGTGATGTATATATATCAGTGAGCTGCAATTATTCATGTTTTAAGGTTATTATTAGTGGACTAACCAAAAAATTAGTATTAGTGCGTACACAAACAAAGAATATCAAGCACTTATACCCCAGCGGGTTAGGGGATCAGAATATACACGCGGTAGGTATGCCTGTCGTAAGAGGCGACTAAAATACCAGATTCAAGGGGCTGTGTAGCGCAACCTTTCAGGTTGCCAGCGCAATATATAGCTTCTCCAAACCTAATTGTCAACCTCACCTATCCGCGGCGAATCCTGTTTCACTAACAGACGAGGCCCTGGCGACCCCAAGCTCCTCATGGAACTTGGAGGTAGGGAGGGAGGGAATGGCCTGAAGGTTTAATGTGGCCACATAAATCGTTCCCGAGATGGTCGGGCTAGCACCTTAATGGTGCTATGGCACCGGAGCGTACCGGATTTGTATCCGGCAAAGGACCATCACATCGATAACACTCCCCAAAGCCTTCGGGGAGCAACCTTATCGCTACAACAACAACAACAACATCAAGCACTTATATCCACTAAAACACATTTACATAGTCATGCTTCGTAAAATGAATAACCGCTCATAATCCACGAAGCAGTTCAGTACTCAATTGTCTTATTGAGCAAGAAAGTCAACTGTGTTATACGAAAACACTAATTTGAATCAGTATGACTAACAGTACAATAAAATGAATATAATCATATCAGTCTTCTGACGCTAGCAACACAACGATATACACGAAACTAAACTGAATACAGCGCTAAAGAAAAACCGATAATAAACGAAGTATGCAGTGTATTACACACAAAACCAACATGCTACTGAGTTAAAGTGACTATGATTTCAGTTTATACTCAACAATGTCATATATGTATGGGACATATGTGTTGCGGGGCATTCGTATGTATTTTCTATTTTATGTGCTAGTCACTCATAGTATTTGTACTTGACTAAGTACACATTTAGACACAATTTTTTGGCTCATGACTAAGTGCACTAATTTTATTATACCTTTCATGAAAATGAAATGGTATATTAATTTCGTCACGAAACCCAAAATTGTAAGTCCTTAAAGGAAAATAGATAAACCCACCATTAAGTATACCGAAATAATCAGAATGAAGAGCTGAGTTGATTTAGCCATGTCCGTCTGCCTGTCTGTCCGTCTGTCCGTCTGTCTGTTTGTTTCTTGATAAACTTTAGTGAGCAGGTGTATTTGGGTGTCCGATTAGACATTTGTCGGAACCGGCCGGATCGGGCCACTATAGCATATATCCTCCATACAACCGATTTTTCAGAAAAATACGATTTTTGTAATATCTTACTCAATTTAACAGATTGAAGCTTCAAACTTCACCATATAATTTCGTATATTGCACATATTGTTGCCTGAAAAAAATGGATGAGATCGGTCGTATATATAGTATATATCCCCCACAACCGATTGTTCAGATAAGAAACTTTTCGTAATTACTGCCCTCTTTTAAGAGCTAGAGCCTTCCAATTTCAACGAATGCTTACGTATATAGCATATATTGTTGTCTGAAAAAATCATACAGATCGATGGTATATATAGTATATATATGGTGGTATGTATAGTATATATATATAGTATATATATAAATTTTCGCAATTTTAGCCCCATTTTAACAGCTAGAAGCTTCAAATTTCACAGAACGCTTACGTATATGGCACATATTGTTGTCTGAAAAAATCATAGAGATCAGTTGTATATATAGTATATATCTCATACAACCGATTGTTCCAATAAGATGCTTCAAATTTCACCGATTGCTTACGTATATAGCATATATTGTTGTCTGAAAAAATCATAGAGATCGGTGGTACATATATTATATACCCCATATAAACTGTATTTTTTTGCCCTTTTTTTACGGCTAGAAGCTTCAAAATTCAAAACATTTCATCAAATAGTTACGTTTACGTCATATATTGTTGAAATACGTGATTCGTAGTCATAGTTTTTACACGCAGACCACAAAAAACCTGAAACTTTGCATCCTCACACAAAGTTCCTACCTATTTTTTATTTTATATTTATCTTAAAAATCGTTTAGGTATGTAGATTTGTTCACTAGATATTACTTATCTTATACATCCGATTATTCGGAGATTACGAACGGGATGAGATTATTGTTCAGCCCCATTCATGAAAGGTATGAAGTCTTCGGCATAGCCGAAGACAGTCCCGTCCTTACTTGTTAGTACTCAAAGCAGACCTCTGATATATATAAAAGAAAGTGGTATTAGTTACACTATGTATAACTCAAGAACGGATGAACAGATTTGGCTGAAAATTAGTGGAGGGGTAGCTTAGAACTAGGAGACAGAGATAGGATACTGCTTATCTCGTTCTGGCTAGGCTCTTGAGATCAAAACGTGGACTTGGGTAATCCTGTGATATGTTTGTCCAATATGGGTATCAAATGGAAGCTGTTTATGAGTACTTTGATATGGGATATTTTTCGTACACGTGGGTGACTTGGGTCTCGAGATATAGGCCAAAACGTGGACGCGTGTACTACTAGAATGTGTTTATAGAATATGGATAACAAATGAAAGCTGTTGACGAGCGCTTTAGTACAGGGTAGTTTTCATACCTATTGGTGACTAGGGTCTCGAGATTGAGGCCAAAACGTGGACCAGGGTAACACCAGGATGTGGTTTTACATTACGGGTATCAAATTGAAGCTGTTGATGTGTGCTTTAGTACAGAGTAATCTTTATACCCCTGGATGACTAGGGTCTCGAGATATAGGCCAAAACCTGGACCCGGATATCCCTAGAGTGTGTCTGTAATATGGATATCAAATGAAAGCTGTTGCTGAGAGCTTTGAAGTAATTTTCGTTGTGATATTCGATTTAGTCGCATCAACCTGGCAAAACTGATAAATATGCATGCGAAGCCGAAATAAAGACATGAATTAATAATACCCACATACCTATTTACATACGTCCTATGTGATTTGCCTGAAATTTGGTATATAAATTTGCCTATATTAATATTTACGATCCTTTTTTTCCGGGAAGTAGACCAGAGACGGCCTGGGACTGGGATTGAGACTAGGACTAGGACTGAGACTAGGAGTGGGACTAGGACTCGGAATAGGACTTGAACAAAATACATACCACCCTCTGGGACTAGCAATAAGGAATGAAGAAGAATGGGAAAAACTTCAGAGAAGAGAAAAGAGGGAAGGAGACTGACAAAGAGATAGAGTGAGACGAAGATAGAGATAGATGAAGTGAAAAAGACGGAGGGAGGAGAGAATAAAAGGATTAAGAAAAGGTGAAGAGGGGAGGAGGGCAGGATTAGACGGGAAAAGCTTATTAAAATGTATGCATATAGACCAAATTTAGGGCAGAACAACGTCTGACGGGTGTGCTAGTATGGTTCTATTCTGAACTAATTTTCGTTTAAAAGAAGCAAAAAGGATACAGGATATGCTAACAACAATGAGCGAGTAATAATTCAGTTTTCCTTCAGATATGGGGATTTTCCTACTGTTTATTTTAAAATAAAGATATAAAAGAACAACAAACATAAACACACAAGTGCCATTGTACTAAAAAGCGTTATTGAACGCTATACTTAAACCGCAATAACTAAAACCGCATCGCTGCAATGCTACTATGTGTTACATAGTAGCGGGTAGTGAAAAATTCAGGCTTTTGTTAACTGAGAATTGAAATTTTCTGTAGCCATTGTCCTGCTAAATGTTTATGGAAAAGTTTGACGAGCGACCCAGTAGTTTGAGTGAAAAGTGAAATTTTAGTTTAGTATTGTTGGATCGCTTAATAGTTACGCTTAATAGTTAAATAAAATAATAATTCAAATGCGCATTTTTCAAAATGTATAAAAACCAAAAAAGTTTTAATAAATATATTTGTAAATTAAAAGAGTGCTAAAACGGAATATTAGTTAGTAATATGACACAAATTTTTGTTGAAGAAAGTGACTCGTGTTGTTTTCTTGTCTCCAAAATCAAACGCGTTTTTTTTGTTCAAAACGTTAAAAAAAAGTTTTAAGGAATATATTTATCAAAGGAGTGATTTGTGTTCTTTGGCGTTATTATCAATATCGTGAGGAAGAAATCAAAATCCATTAAGAAGGCTTACAGCGCGGACAAAGGAACAAGGCGGTTGTAATTGCAGAAAATTCCTAACATTTTGAATTAAGTAAAACAAAATGTATTAATAAATATTTTATATACATAAATACATTACATATTTAGTTAAATTAAACCATATATATATATTTTTTTTTCTGGTAATCTGAGACGCGTCTCAGCTAGGAGAGTAATGCATGTTCTTCGGGGGAAGAATAATATAGACAACATTCATAAACTCAAAACACGTAAGACCACAGAACCCCCCGAGAAAATTCCCAAATAAGCTCTATTGAGCGTAATAGAGACACAATTCAGCATAGAGTCCGCCGCGAGAACTTAGAAATTCGCACTATAGAACAAAGTAGAAATACTTCCGGACGTAGACCTCGCCGTGAAAATCTAGGGATTCGCTCAGCTGAGCGAGTAATCGATACCCGGCAACATAGAGTTCGTCGCGAAAACTTAGAAATTCGCTCTGCAGAGTAAAGTCGTAATACCTCCGAACATAGGTCTCGCCGTGAAAATTCAGAAGTTCGGTTAGCTGAGCGAATAATAAATACACGGCAACATAGATCACGTCGCGAGAACTCCTGCAATCGCTCTATCGAGCAAAGTAGAGATACTTCTGAGCACCGATTCCGCCGTAGAAATCCAGCGAATAGACATCGAGAACAACTTAGAAATACTCTTGCTCGTAGAACAGTCCGTAGAAGAGCTCGTGTAGAAAATTGTAGACAAAGACATCAAAGGCAATTCCGAGTACATCGTCATAGAATAAATTTTCAAAATAGAAGAAATGAAAATGAGAGAAAATTAGGGTCGGGAGAACGAAGATAGAGTAAATTAATTAGGACTACCAGATTTTCGACAAACATATTTTTGGAATATTAAGAAGGGACCAACAGAGGTTTGCGTTTGCTGTGATGGGCTATGGTTTCCGTACCAAGTACGGTCCTTAAATTTCATTTTAACTTCTCAAAGTCATCAAGACTTTGCATCTGCCTTTTTTTATCTGATAAATTTCCCGCTGAAGATGGTTGCTATAGATTCTGTGTTACTTTCCGAAACGTAGTTGAAAGGAACACTCTTCCAAAGATGTACTTGTCTAATGGGTTAGATCTTCCAGAGCACCCAGAATGTCTGAAAGATCTTACGTCTTTAGGGGAACGCTTAATAATGCCCAGATTACCTTTTATGGCAATCCGCCCTTGGGATACCAAGGCCAAGGCTCAAAAAGGGGGCTGTTGTTAACATTCCTATTTCAGTTAACGAAATTGTTACTTCCCTAACAAGATAATTTGATCAAGCGCATGTAATCCAAATCCATTTAAGAAGACGTATGGAGTATAATCATGACTATATGAGTGATACCATACGGCCCGCTAAAATTATGGAAGCCTTGCGATATTTAGTGAATACCCCATTATATCAAGAGCACAATACACAAATTAACGAAGAGTGGGTTAGAGGTTTTAGTGATAATGAAGAAATTCCGCTTATTGAATCTATTGAAGATGTACCCGTGCTTCAAAATTTTCGTCATTGCCCAGGAGAGAATAATCCCTCCCTAGAACCTGCAATTGAAGAACTAAATCCAGGTGGCCTTCAGACTCTTCTCGATAATGTTCCAGTAGAAAATTTGGACATAAATCGTTCGATTATTGCACCGGGTGAAGGCCAAAGACCCCTGGATATCTTTCAAGATTACAACTCTGACGAACTGTCATTCGCAAGCATTTACGCTGGACAGAAGCGAACTTTCACAGATACATACAGCAAGATTGTTCGATCTGCGATTCCTCGCTACGATAGAATGGCTTGTACTATTCTTAAGTTTTTCTATAAATTCAAGAAGATATAACTGCTTCTGATTAAGAATAGTACATCGATTTGTCTACGAAAATTTAGAGGAAGCAATCGAGTTACGGCCACCGTGTTGTGATGATAGCATGCTCCGCCTACCACACCGAATGCCCTGGGTTCACACCCCGGGAAAAGCAACATAAAAATTTTAGAAATAAGGTTTTTCAATTAGAAGAAAATTTTTCTAAGCGGAGTCGCCCCTCGGCAGTGTTTGGCAAGCGCTACGATTGTATTTTTGCCATGAAAATCTATCAGTGAAAACCCATTTGCCTTGCAGATGCCGTTCGGAGTCCGCATAAAACATGTAGGTCCCGTCCGGCCAATTTGTAGGGAAAATCAAGAGGAGCACGACGCAAATTAGGAGAGCAGCTCGGCCTTAGATCTCTTCGGAGGTTATCGCGCCTTACATTTATTTATTTTATTTTTTTTTTTAATCGAGTTACGGCCCAAAATATTTTAAATGAAAATTTTGTTCAAAATTTGATACAGCATAACGATGGATATAGGGTCCCTAAAGGTGTTAGATCTTCCCCAGCCCACTGGTACGCAGAGAAAAAAGCAATTGCCACGATTCGCTAACTCGGTCTTCCAAACTTTTTTATAACGATGTCTGCCGCTGAATTTCATTGTATAGAATTACTTGTTATTTTGGCTAAAACTGTGGACTCAAGAAGTATATCTGAAGAAGAGACCAATAATTTACCTACACAGGACGATATCGTATGATTCGATCAGATGCAGTCACATGCCCTAGATATTTGGACTATCGGTATCGTCAGTTACTCAAACTTTTTAAAGAAAATGGAGGTATTTTCGACGAGCATTTTGTTGAGCACTTTTACTGGCGAATTCAATTCCAACAAAGGGGCTCACCTCACGTGCATGGCATGTATTGGGTCAAGAATGCTCCTAAGATCGATCTTAGCAAACCTGAGAATTTTCCAAATATGTCTCTACAGATGGATCCATAAGTCATTTGGAAAACTTCATTGAGTACCAAAGAAATAACCATAGTCGGCCCAGTACCAGGGAAATAAGAGGACAGCAAAGTTGCCGATTTGGTATCCTATATCCGCTCATGCCTTCCACCCATATATTATTCATGAGATTCAGCATTAATAACCGGAAAGTGCTTATATAAAAACCGGCTTTTAAGAACAGAATGGGCTTATAGAGATATCATCGTTAACTGGCACATATAACATAACCAGTTTAAAACGACACACATTTTTTTTACAGTTTTAGTTTTAAAAACTTCTTATTTTCTACGTCTTTATAATGACGTTTTCACCATTCTCGGCTAGAGCTAACTGACACTTTATTTGACAAAAATCGTCCGTACATCTGTCAAAAAAAGTGCAAGATAACGTTAAATGAAGGCGGTGAAAAGAGCCCTAACCAAACAAAATTTCACACGTTCAATTAAAATTTGTTTGAACAGAAAAATAAACAAAATGTGTATCCATTTTAGAATACAAGAACATAAAAACTATCTTAGCACTTGTTTACGCAAAATTTCGTTGATATTTTTATACTCAATTGCGCATTTTTTTTCTTGACAGTGTAACCGTTGGGCCTAGAAACACGTTTCCATGAACTGGTAACGATTTTCGGTTACATTTACACATTTTCGGCCAACTTTTCTATAACTTTCATGAAAATGAAATTGCCACGATCGTCAAAATTGTAAGTCCTTAAAGCAAAAGAGATAGACCCACCAATAAGCAGACCGAATAGATCAGGATGAAGGGCTCAGTTGATTTAGCCATGTCCGTTTGTATGTTTGTATGCAAACTAGTCCCTCAACTATTGAGATATGTTGATAAATTTGGTGAGTTGGTATATTTAGATGGCCGATTAGAAATTTGTCGGAAACTGGCGGATCGGACCACTATAGCATATACAACCGATTTTTCAGAAAAATGATTTTTGGCATATCTTCCTCAATTTATCAGATTGAAGCTTCAAACATACAGACAGAGGGACGAGCAGAGGACATGGCTAATTGAACTCAGCTCGTCATCCTGATCATTTCGGCATACTTATCGATGGGTCTGTCACGTATTTCTTAAGGACTTACAATTTTGAGATTCGTGACAAACTAAATATACCAATTCGTGAAAGGTATAAAACGTGAAAAAAGTGGAGACAGTGTAGATTCAAATATAAGATTTAAAATAAAATAAATGTAAGGCGCGAAAACCTCCGAAGGGATCTAAGGCCGAGCTTCTCTTCCATTTTGCGTCGTGCTCTTCTTGATTTTCCCTACAAATTGGCCGGACGGGACCTACATGTTGTATGACAACTCCGAACGACATCTGCAAGGCAGATGAGTTTTCACTGAGAGCTTTTCATGGCAGAAATACACTCGAAGCGCTTGAAAAACCTTATTTCTAAAATTTTGATGTTGCTTTGCCCGGGGTGTGAACCCAGGGCATACGGTGTGGTAGGCGGAGCACGCTACCATCACACCACGGTGGCCGCCATGAAACTTGCAATACAGACATAATTTTAACAATTAATAGCAGTCACTTTAACTCGGAAATATATTTATTAAAGCACAGCTGAAAACTAGACATGGGTATTTTGTACAAATTTGCCTTAAACAAATAATAAAATTATTGTTATTTTTTCGGTTCTGCGTCAAATTGTTAAGAACTATTATCAAAATTACCTTTAAAGGCTTTTTGTAAATATTTATGTCAGACTTGAACTTAGCAGACAATTATTTTCATAACATACACATGTATATATACACAACAAAATTTAGTGCAGTGTTAAAACTTTTCGAATTAATATCAACATTTTTTAAACGGTTTTATTTAGCTTGACTTGACAGGCAGGCCGCACGGTCGCATGCACGGCCGTTGTGAACGAATTTTGTAATTGAAATTTAAGTAACTTCCCGATAAGCTACAAGCTTGAAACTTGGAATATAGTTCAGAACCCGATGACAATGCAATAATAAGAAAAAAGTCGCCGCTAGGTGGCGCAAGGATCGAGATTTTCACAAAAATCGTATTTGTGGTCCGATTTGGCTCATATTTGGAACACATAATACATACAATGACAAAAAGCAACCTATGAAAAAAAATCGCCGCTAGGTAGCGCAAGGATCGAGATTTTCACAAAAATCGTATTTGTGGTCCGATTTGGCTCATATTTGGAACACATAATACATACAAGAATGAAAGCGACCTATGAAAAAAATCGCAGCTAGGTGGCGCAAAGATATTAGAAAAAATCGTTTTTCTGGTACGATTTGGTCAATATTTGGAACACATAATACATACATGAATAGGAAGCGACCTATGATGTCCGATTTGGCTCATATTTGGAGGACTTAGATTGTAACAAATTGTCAGGAAAGAGTCCCTGTAATAATGAATCACTAAATGAACTAAATAGAATGAGAAATAATAGGCAATTAAATAAAGACTAAAAACTTGAAAATAAAAAAATTTAAAAAAAATTTTTTAGTTAAACGGATTTAATGGAAACAATACTTACATGAAGTAATAATAATATTAAAAGCTAGAAAATAATTAGGTAGGTGCTAGGTACTAGTCATCATACTCATCATCAATCTAGGGCGTTGATCAGACAATTAACCGTTTAACTTAACATTTTTTTTTTTTTGATTATTTTATTCTTTATTATTCTAGCTTTCATGAAATGGTATATGGACGACGATATAAATTGATTTAGCCATGCCCGTCTGTCTGTTTGAACGCAAACTTGTCCCTCAATTTTTGGGATATCTTTATGAAATTTGGTGAGCGGGTATGTATTTGTTTCCGATCAGACCTATGTCGTAACCGACCGGATCGGACCACTGTAGCATATATCCTCCATAACACCGATTTGTCAGAAAAGGGTTTTTTTTGTAATATCTTCCTGGATTTATCAGACAGAAGCTCAAAATTTACTAGATGCGTTGCTTTCACACCGAACGTCGAGGATTCAGGACCCAGCAGACGTAACTTTACTCAATCTGCATAACTTTTAAGAAGATTTTACCTCTTAGTCTCCCTCTGGCTGGCGACAATCCTTGAGTTGAACCCTCCTAGAGGGTGCCGGCTGGTAATAGTCACTACAGTAACCCCGCTAGGGGAGTGTTAGCTGAGTTCAGGACGCAGGCCATTAGTGCTTTAGCTCCTTAATAGCTCTAGCATATGGTAGTGGCTCTTGAACGTGGCATCAATGTGGGGGCCGGACCGGTGGTGTTATGTGTTGCCATACCGATGGTCAGCCTGGCTGAGGGCCCCCTCAAATAGACCAGTCACTAACGGAGGCCTCTAGGAACCAGGCCACACCCAGTTGTAATTTTGGCCTTACCCAAGGTATAGCGGATCTCTGCCTGGGGTGGACGATGCCCTTCTCCGCAAATCGTGGGATTCAGTGATGGAGTTTAAAAGCCAAAATAAAAATAATTGTAACGAGGCCGGAACTCGTAAAAAGCAGGAAGGGATAACACCCATCAATCCGGGAGCTCGTGTGATGCAGGGCCCCTCTCCGGCGGGGCGTGGCTATTGCGGGTGGTGCGCAAAGGCTTCAGGCGGCGGCGGAGTCTTTCACATGGCCCATGGCTTTGGGCGGCGACTGGACCCGCTGCCTCTGCTAGTAAACTTCTCGGTAGGCAGTTTTCTACCGGGGGAGCTGCTAGCACGGGGGAGCCGCCCGCCCGACTGCCTCCGGCTACGCCAACGGCATACACCCAAAAGAAGGATAGGCCACCTCCATCACAGATGCGCAGTAGGCATAGGCATTATTTGCTCTATATGGCATTGCCTAGGGATGTTGAGGGGTTAGGGGCAGAAATTGAGTGGGCGAAATATATAGTGCCCTATTTTTAGAAGTCTGCTCCGGTGAAGGAACAAGCCTCCGGTAAGCGCAACCGTTCGATGGAGGTTGCGCAGAATGCTCCCAAGAGGTTTAGGGTCAAAGGCTCCTCATTGCTAAAAGTAGCATCCTTGTGGAGGTCTTTGGATCTAATCCTGAGAAGGAGCAGGTCTTCAAGGATAAATGGGACTAGATAAGGACCAAAATGGCCAGTTTTTCAGTCGCCTTGTTAAGGAAGGAACTTGGACCCCCACCTGCTTGCAAAGAGGTGGGTTGGTATTAGGGGCAAGTTAAGTTGGTGGCCTGCGATGACCACAGGTCAGCCGACTTATACGAAAGGCGGTGGCTAGATTGGGTGAGTTCTATCGTGGGGTGATGCTCATGGCTGTAGATTTTAGGGACATCCCATCTATGTCGAAAGCTGGGGTCTGGATTCCATCCCAGGATGATCCAGAGGGAGTCCTTGAGGTCATAAGGATCTTCAACCCCGAGCTACCTTGCTCTGGTTGGAGAGTCCTGAAGCTGGAGCATAGCACCAGGGCGATGCGTCAGGCGATAATCCTGCTCAACAAGGAGCCACTTCCTTGTTTGGAGCACGCGGATGGCGCTATTAAATTCGGTTGTGACATCGTGAAGATTAATATGTACTCCAACGATTTGAAGGCGGCCTATGATCCGGAGCTGGAGATAGAGCCTGAAAACGCGTAGAGCGAGAAAGAAGAGGACGCAGAACCTAACAAGGTCAGTCCGACGGATGACACGCTAGGCGGGGATGCGTCGTCGCTCTCCTCGCAAATGCTGGACAGACCCACTGCTTAAACTGGAGAGGAGCCAATGTCTGATGAAGACGGCGATTCGACAGTGGTGAAGGTAGTCGGTGCTCGGCTTAGTGCGAGTCCTACAAATAAACTTCCACCATCGTAAAACAGCATATGCTGCGCTGCTGGTCCATTTTTCCAGTCGCGTGGCTGAAATAGCCCTTATCCAGGAGCCTTGGGTAGTAGAGCATAAGATGTGTGGGCTGAAGGCGGCAGGGTTGGCGTTTGTAAGTGGTATCACACGTGGGAAACCGAGAGCTTGCATCTTGGTAAGATCTGATATAAATTTTCTTTTTCTACCCCAGTTTAGCGACGAGGATGCTACAACTTTGCCATTGATGGTCGGTGGTACGGATGTTCATCTGACGTCCGTCTACTTTCTTCACGAGGTTTCTGCTCCGACGGAGCTAGTCTGCAAGATAGCTCGAACGCCAATTGGCGTATCTTTAGTGAGGAGATTCAAAAGAGGCTCTCTGTATCTAGTGTTCATATTCCCCAGAAATCTGTATAGCTGGATAATATGGCTCACTTGTATACGAAGGCATGCGGGGAGGCTCTTAATAAGGCCTGGCCTAGGAAGAAATCTAGGGGTAAGACCAAACCACCATCGTGGAACCCGGACCTACACGATCGACACAAGAATTGTCGGAAAGCATTCAATCTTGCTAAAGCCTCGGGGGAGGCTGAAAAATGGGATGAATACAAAATGATGCTCGGGGATTATAAGAAACTGCTAATGTCGTCGAAGAGGACCTCCTGGCGGAAGTTTTGTAGCGAAATGGAGACGGTGTCTGGGGATCCAGGTTCAGGAGTGTGTCCCTGGATGCCTGCAAGGATCTGATGGGACATGGACGTATTCGGCAGAGAGCACCCTTCGCCTGCTCCTGAGTACGCACTTTCCGGGTGCTAGTGATGAAGAAATGATTCCAGGGAAACTCATACTGGACTATAATGCCGTTTAAGCCCTTCAAAGCACCAGGGCTGGGTGGATTGGCCCCAGTACAACTCCAGAAAAAAATCGAGCTGAGTTCTTTGTGGTTCTTTAACATCTTCAAAGGAGTTTGTGCTCTTAACCATATTGCACGGGGTTGGAACGATTCAAGGGTCACCCTTATACCAAAAGCTGGAAAGCTGGTCACCCGACTCCTAAAGACTTCAGACCGATATGTCTGACATCCTTCCAGCTGAATACACTCGAGAGGTTAATGGACTCCAGATTTAGGGAGTCCTTGGAGGGAAAGTTATCGACATCGTAGCATGCGTATATAAAAGGGAAGTACACAGAGACCGTTTTGAATGCAGTTATCTCCTAGATTTAGAAGTTCTTGGCATTCAAGGACCTTCTTGGACATTCCGCCCTCCTACCCCTTAGATCCATGAGGAGTTCTGGGTCACCAGAGCCTCGGCTGTTAATGAATCAGGATTCGCCACTGATAGGTGAGGTTGACAATTAGGTTTGGAGAAGCCATATATTGCGCTGGCAACCTGAAAGGGCTGTACTACACAACCCCTTGAATCTGGTATTTTAGTCGCCTCTTATGGCAAGCATACCTAACGCGGGTATATTCTGACCCCCTAACCCGCTGGGGGTTAGCTCTTGGTTCTTCTTGAGAAGGACGGATGCAGCAAGGTAATCGCATGTGCAGATGATCTCGCGCTGTTAGTTAGGTGACACTATGCGATTTAATGCAAACTAAGCTGAGACTGGTGGAGAACTGGAAGAGGAGTAAAGGTCTATCGGTGAATTCAGCCAAAACTGAACTGGTTCTCTTCACTAGGAAACATAAGATACCTGTGTTGCAGCTGCGGGTACTAGCGGGTACGACCTTGACACTTAGTGCCTCTGCCAAATACTTAGGAGTAATATTTGATTGGAAACTATCCTGGAAAGAAAACGCTCAGGAGCGTGTGGTGAAAGCAACGGTGGTACTGTGCAGCTGTAGGGGAGCTGTTGCACGAAGATGGGGATTATCGCCGGATATTACCCATGGCTCTACCTTGCTGTGGTTAGAGCAATCCTTCTGTACGGGGCTTTGGTCTGGTGGACTAGCTTAGATACAAAATCCTACCTACGAATATTGCAGAAAGTACATAGAAGTGCTCTAGTCTGCGTGGTGGGTGCTCTGCACACCACCCCTGCGGAGGCGCTGGATACTTTTTTAATGTGATGCCAATAAATTTAATGACCAAGCAATGTGCGGCCTTTTCTGCTATACGGCTGCGACAGTTATCCGGCTGTAGACACAATGTGGTTGCCCATGCAGCCATCCTTAAGTATCTGCATTCGCCTTCGTCGGACTATTGCGCTCCGACTGTGTTTTTCGATATGAATTACGAAGTTGTTATCCTGGATAGGGATTATTGGTCGAAGGAACCGCCGGACCTGAGCGATAGGCTGCAGGTATATACTGACGGCTCCAAACTGGATAAAACGGTGAACAGTGGGGTCTTTGCACCTAAACTAGGGTGGAATCTATACTTTAGCCTACCCGATCATTGAAGTGTCTTTCAGGCGGAGGTGGCTGTTATAAATAAGGCCATTGATCCAGTTCACGGCAATAATAAAATTTGTATTTACTCTGACAACCAGGCTGCACTAAAAGCGCTTCAATCGGCTACATGTAAGTCCAGGACAGTAGAAAAATGCCGCAAATCTCTTAACGAGATCGCTGAGCAAGCTTCCCTCAGTCTGGTATGGGTGCTTGGACACTCTGGGCAATGGCATGGCTGACGAACTTGCAAGAGGAGGCGCATCCGTTCCGCTTTCGTCGTCCTGAAAGGTATTGAACATGCCGCTCGCGAACTGTAAGCTCACTTTGAAAGGAATTTTTCTTAGAGATGCGGGTGTGAGATGGAACAATCTCGAATCCTGCTACCACTGCTACCACCAAGAAGTCTCCTTCTTCTTTGATGAGGGGATATATCTCTGGTGGTTGGACTTATAACCGGAAATATAGCAATCGGGAAGCATGCAAAACGGATGGGTGCTCCTTATAATGATTACTGCAGAGCTTCACTTCACTTCTTCCACTTAAGTACACATTCAAAATATATTAGCATTGAAAATTAATAAGGAGTGCAGTTTGAAAATGTGCGAAAATTAACGATTTTCCATTGAATGCCTATGGACTTTGTCATTGTACTTCTAAGCCAGGCTTTTATTCTCCACAAGTTAGTTGAAATAAAATATCTTCAGGACATAAATGTGGAACAGATGAAGGCCTGAAGGTTTAATGTGGCCACATAAATCGTTCCCGAGATGGTCGGGCTAGCACCTTGATGGTTTTGTGGTACCGGAGCGTACCGGATCTGTATCCGGCAAAGGACCATCACATCGATAACACTCCCCAAATCCTTCGAGGAGCAACCTTATCGCTACAACAACAACAACAACAAAAACAGTAAGAAATGTTATCTTTAAAATCCATAGCGTAAAGAAAACTCCTTACCCTAAGTTTAAAATTTACAAACTATAAAACATGTTGCCAATAATTTTCTTTTTCATTTTACAGAAGTATGTTTTATAGCACTTTTTATTAAGTTCAAAATACTTATGACGCAATTTAGCATATCGAATATAATCCGAATGTAAACCAGTCTTCTTATATAATTTAAAGTAAAATGACCTTTTGTTATACAAAGGCTTTAGTTCTTTAGTGATCCAGGCTTGCATTGATTCATCGAATGAACAAATACGTTTGGACACACACTTTTCATATAAATTATGAATGGTACCATTAAAATATAAAACGTTCTAATCGACATCCGCATTATATTGAGACCAAGTTATTTTAGAAGCTATCGCGCACTAAGAGCTTAAACTTCGAGAAGAAACGTGGTATTTTCTATCATGCAAGGAAGCCACAGATATATATTCAAGATTGCCATTATGACTCAACCCTGTCAGATTAATTATTTTTTATAATTTATACTTATAATTATAAACACAATTAATTATTGCTTTCAAGGCTAATCCCCGTATTTGTTTGAATCCAATGCAAGTAGGAAGTTACACGCGTATGTGCAGCTGGTACATCAGCTTCACATCCACTGTGATGTTTAAAACTCATAATACCAATTTGAAGATTTGAAGATGCCAACACCAATGGGCCACCAGAATCACCATCACAAGATCCAATACGATTGACAGTGGCAGTACACATTTTTCCGGCCTCGATCCATGTACCATATGTTCTAGCACATACTTCGTTCGAGATCACTTTAAAATGGGCGAACTTTAAAACAGGTGCATTTAAATCCAATGGGGATGTATCAGAGGAACGACCCCATCCAGAAGCCACTACAGTTTCATCAACGTAAGTGGGGTAGCATGGAGCACAGTTTGGTAGGGACACCGGTCGAATGGCAGCTGAATATTTGACAGCTGGAATTTGTATCAAAGCTATATCATTTATTCCAGTTTTCGTATCGAATTTCGCATGATTTTTAATATTACATTTGTCTACCGTCAGGCGTGCGGAGCCTTCATAGCATGCGATGCTGCCTAAGTATACGGTCACATTCATTGCGCTGAAATTGAAAGGATTGACTAGATTGACTGATTGCGTATAGACAGTACGTTATTGGGTGATTAAATTATTAATTGTCTCACACCCCAAAACATACAGTACATATAATTCAAAACTTACGTTAAAGTACAATGAGCAGCCGTCAGCACCCATTCATTGCTTATAAGAGATCCACCACAAAATAGGAACATTTCACCATCATACACCGACACCCCAGCTTGATAAGGAAACTGATTAGCAGTAGCCGTTTGACCATTTGTTATACGTGAACTTACAACTACCTTTTGCACCATAGACCCTAAGCGTTCACGTTGTGTGTCTCTAGGTCCCCGAATTTCGAACGCCGAGGCGATGCATGGTAGGAGCGACAAAGCTATCAACGATTTCATGTTATTGCTGTTCAAGCAATTTCAGACTGACTAAAACATAAGCTATTTCGGTTTATTTGTAGTATAGTTTAATAGCGTACTATGGGATAGTTTGCAATATTTTGTCATAATATTATATATATTTGGCTGCGCAACAAACGAGAGCTTATTTTCTGTTGATTACGAATACTTCACCTTAACTCCAAAGTTTCAATCGGCCAAGAAACACTAGAACAGTGAGAGTAAGAGCAAGAATTAAGCTTCACAAAAAACTCAGAGACAGATTAAGGGAAATAGGCAATCAGAAGTATAACTATACTTTACTTCGGAAAAATTTTTATATTAGACGCTATGCTAAAATTAAAAATACATATTAATTAGTTTAATGTATATTATTTCAAAATTTTATTTTAGTTATACTTTCAAAGATAAAGCCCTGTGTTTTCCTTAATCAAATCCAAGCAGTGGAGAACACGAGTATGTCCATTTGGTAATTCAACATCGCATCCTTCGGCTGTATTAAATGGTGCAATACTAACTTGAATGTTTGCAGTTGTCAACACTAATGTACCACCAGAATCACCAGTACAAATAGATATACTATTGAGAGTAGCAGTGCCAATTTTACCAGAATATATGAAAGATTCACCATAGACAGCTGTACATGCTTCGTTCGAGATTACTTTAAAATTTGCAAACTGTAAAGTCTGAAAATCAGCAACAGTACGGCCCCATCCAGCCATACCAACTGTTTCGCACTCGTATGCGGAGTAAGATGAAGCATGTATTTCTAATTCCAAGAATTTGAAATGCCGGAGCGAAGCACAGCAGGAGCGACAAAGCGACGACTTTATATTGCTGCCGTTTAAGGAAATTTAGACCGATAAACACATTGGTAAATTGTTTACTTATTTATAGTACGAGCCGGACCCGTGCGCATCTTGCGCAACAAATATAAGAGTCTCATATCAAATATCAACATAAATCAGCTATCCTATCAATCAAACACTTATAAACTTACATGCGCTTGCGCTGCCACCTGGCGAATGACAGCACCTGCCGGTAATGCAGTGTTACTTGTAATCAAATATTCACAATAGTGCCATAGTACAAATATATTTCTTTGTGTGCTCACACTCGTTAATTCTTAACAAGTTAACTTAATAAAATATAGCTAAATAAAAGAACTACAACTAATAATGCCCAAAGTTCGCTTATAGAACAAATCCTCATCTTCACAACCAAACCAACCGATTCGAAATAAGAACGAAAAAGGGACCTGTGCATAAAAACAGCAATTAGAAATAACAGTTAAGTGGTGAACTATCGAGTTCTTATTTTCTACATCTTTTTAATTACGTTTTCGTCATCTTCGGCTATGGCTTAACTGACACTTTGTCTGACAAAAATCCTCCGTAGATCTGTCAAAAAAATCGCAAGATAACGGTAACTGTTTTCAACAGCCCTAACTAGACAAAATTTCACGCGCTCAATTAAAATTTGTTTGAACAGAAAAATCAACAAAATGTGAATCCATTTTAAAATACAACAACTTAAAAATAATATTAGCACTTGTTTACACAAAATTTCGTTAATTGCGCATTTTTTGTTTTCTTGACAGTATAACCGTTGGGCCCAGAAGCACGTTTCCATGAACTGGTAACAACTTTCGGTTACATTTACACATTTTCGGGCAACTTTTCTATACCTTTCATGAAAATGAAATTTTATATTAACTTTGTCACGATACTCAAAATTGTAAGTCCTTAAAGCAGAAGAGATAGACCCACCAATAAGGATGAAAAGCTGAGTTGATGTAGCTATGTCCGTCTGTATGTTTGTATGCAAACTAGTCCCTCAGTTATTGAGATATCTTAATAAATTTGGTGAGTGGGTATATTTATATGTCCGATTAGACATTTGTCGGAACCTGACGGATCGGACCACTATAGCATATACAATCGAGTTTTCAGAAAATGTGAGTTTTGGCATATCTTCCTCAATTTATCAGATTGAAGCTTCAAACATACAGACAGAGGGACGAGCAGAGGACATGGCTAATTGAACTCAGCTCGTCATCCTGATCATTTCGGCATACTTATCGATGGGTCTGTCACGTATTTCTTAAGGACTTACAATTTTGAGATTCGTGACAAACTAAATATACCAATTCGTGAAAGGTATAAAACGTGAAAAAAGTGGAGACAGTGTAGATTCAAATATAAGATTTAAAATAAAATAAATGTAAGGCGCGAAAACCTCCGAAGGGATCTAAGGCCGAGCTTCTCTTCCATTTTGCGTCGTGCTCTTCTTGATTTTCCCTACAAATTGGCCGGACGGGACCTACATGTTGTATGACAACTCCGAACGGCATCTGCAAGGCAGATGAGTTTTCACTGAGAGCTTTTCATGGCAGAAATACACTCGAAGCGCTTGAAAAACCTTATTTCTAAAATTTTGATGTTGCTTTGCCCGGGGTGTGAACCCAGGGCATACGGTGTGGTAGGCGGAGCACACTACCATCACACCACGGTGGCCGCCATGAAACTTGCAATACAGACATAATTTTAACAATTAATAACAGTCACTTTAACTCGGAAATATATTTATTAAAGCACAGCTGAAAACTAGACATGGGTATTTTGTACAAATTTGCCTTAAACAAATAATAAAATTTATGAAAGTGTTATTTTTTCAGTTCTGCGTCAAATTGTTAAGATCTATTATCAAAATTACCTTTAAAGGCTTTTTGTAAATATTTATGTCAGACTTGAACTTAGCAGACAATTATTTTCATAACATACACATGTATATATACACAACAAAATTTAGTGCAGTGTTAAAACTTTTCGAATTAATATCAACATTTTTTAAACGGTTTTATTTAGCTTGACTTGACAGGCAGGCCGCACGGTCGCATGCACGGCCGTTGTGAACGAATTTTGTAATTGAAATTTAAGTAACTTTCCGATAAGCTACAAGCTTGAAACTTGGAATATAGTTCAGAACCCGATGACAATGCAATAATAAGAAAAAAGTCGCCGCTAGGTGGCGCAAGGATCGAGATTTTCACAAAAATCGTATTTGTGGTCCGATTTGGCTCATATTTGGAACACATAATACATACAATGACAAAAAGCAACCTATGAAAAAAAAATCGCCGCTAGGTAGCGCAAGGATCGAGATTTTCACAAAAATCGTATTTGTGGTCCGATTTATCTCATATTTGGAACACATAATACATACAAAAATAGAAAGCGACCTATGAAAAACTCGCCGCTAGGTGGCGCAAGGGTCGAGATATTCACAAAAATCGTATTTGTGGTCCGATTTGGCTCATATTTGGAACACATAGTACATACAAGAATGAAAGCGACCTATGAAAAAAATCGCAGCTAGGTGGCGCAAAGATATTAGAAAAAATCGTTTTTCTGGTCCGATTTGGTCAATATTTGGAACACATAATACATACATGAATAGGAAGCGACCTATGATGTCCGATTTGGCTCATATTTGGAGGACTTAGATTGTAACAAATTGTCAGGAAAGAGTCCCTGTAATAATGAATCACTAAATGAACTAAATAGAATGAGAAATAATAGGCAATTAAATAAAGACTAAAAACTTGAAAATAAAAAAATTAAAAAAAAATTTTTTAGTTAAACGGATTTAATGGAAACAATACTTACATGAAGTAATAATAATATTAAAAGCTAGAAAATAATTAGGTAGGTGCTAGGTACTAGTCATCATACTCATCATCAATCTAGGGCGTTGATCAGACAATTAACCGTTTAACTTAACATTTTTTTTTTTTTAATTATCTTATTCTTTATTATTCTAGCTGTCATGAAATGGTATATGGATGACGATATAAATTGATTTAGCCATGCCCGTCTGTCTGTTTGAATGCAAACTTGTCCCTCAATTTTTGAGATATCTTGATGAAATTTGGTGAGCGGGTAAGTATTTGTTTCCGATCAGATTTATGTCGGAACCCAGCGGATCGGACCACTATAGCATATATCCTCCATAAACCTTTTTCTCAAAAAGGAGGTTTTTTATAATATCTTCCTGCATTTATAGACAGCAGCTCAAAATTTACTAGATGCTTTGCTTTCACACCTAACATCGAGGTTTCAAGACCCGGCAGATGTAACTTTAGTCTATCTGCATGACTACTCGTGCCTTAGGAGAGAATAATCCCCCTAGAACTGCAATTGAAGAAATAAATCCAGGTGGCCTTGATACTTTTCTCAATAATATTCCAGTAGAAAATCTGGACATAAATCCTTTGACTATTGCACCAGGCGAAAGCCAAAGACCCGTGGATATCATTCAAGATAACAACTCTTAGGAACTGTCATTCGCAAGCATTTACGCTGGAAAGAAGCGAACTTGTACAAAAAATACAGCAAGACTGTTCGATCTGAGATTCGTTGCTACGATAGAAGGGCTTGCACTATTCCTAAGCTTTTCTATAATTACAAAAAGTTAGAAATGCTTCAGATAAAGAATAGTACATCATTTTCCTACGAAAATTGTATGCAAGAAATCGAGTTACGGCCCAAAATATTTTAAATGTGAGATCTTCCCCAGCTCACTGGGAAGCAGAGAAAAAAGTAGTTGCCATGATTCATAAATTCGGTCTTTCAACCTTTTTTATAACGTTGTCTGCCACTGAATCTCTTTAGATAGAATTACTGCCTATTTTGGCTAAAACTGTGGACTCAAGAAGTATTTCTGAAGAAGAGTCTATTCAGGAAAGCCAATTGGTCCGAGCTAATCAGCAAGATTTCAAAAATTACCTGGCCTGAGTAAAACGGGTATATTGAAGTGAGCGTATCTTACTTTAACAATGCGCTCCACGATATTTTTCACAAATGCATACCTTTATCGGACACCTCAACAGTTAAATCAACTGCTAGGTGTACTAAAACATCTGAAAAAAAACAAAAGTCTCAATTGTGTTGTTAGTGTAGAAATGAGAAAAACTGAATTAAGCATGAAAACAAATACCAGCAGGATAGCCTAGTGGTTAAAGGCAACTGCAGTTTCACCATGTGATTCACGGTTCGAATCCCGGTGAAACCTTTGATAACATTACAAAATTTGTCTGATGATGATTACGTTGGCGGTTTCCGAAATGGTTCCATCGCAATATGCCAGTAAATGTTTCTTTCTTTTCAGTTTCTCTTAAAAAACATAATAATGAAATTCAATTATTATAAGCCGGTGTTAAGCTCATGAATTCTTAAATATAAGTATAAACTGAACACACCATTAAACAAACATATATAATTATGTAAAACTGAGCCCGAGTTTACAAAACTTCTCATTCGCAACGAAGAAGAACTTTACAAAAAAAAACAAAATCTACATGGCACACAAATTAATATAGAGAAAAAATGTCTCAATTGCGTTGTTTGTGTAGAAATGAGAAAAACTGAATTAAGCATGAAAACAAATACCAGCAGGATAGCCTAATGGTTAAAGGCAACTGCAGTTTCACCATGTGATTCACGGTGGTTCCACCGCAGTATGCCAGCAAATGTTTCTTTCTTTTCAGTTTCTCTTAGAAAACATAATAATTGAAATTCAGTTATTATAAGCCGGTGTTAAGCTCATGAATTCTTAAATAAAAGACGCGTTTGTTCAAGCGATACAAACTATCTGGTACAAGAACTGCCTATGCTGCTTACTCTATATTACGTCATAAATATAACACCCTAAACAGCAGTTCTTATAAAGTGTATATTCGTAGGATTAGGAGTCAAATTTTTTGTAACCCTAAGGCGTTTTACAGTTTCGTTAACTCGAGAAGAAAGACTAAAGGGTTTCCTTCTACAATGAAGCTTAAAGATCATACTTCGAGCGATAATGCCATACTAGCTAATATGTTTGCAGATTATTTCAAATCTAACTATTCTAATTCATCCGATTCGGTGCCGTCAGATTATACATTTAGTTTGTCCACACTGAATTCAGCATTAGTTCCTTTTATTAGTGCGGGGATGTTCTTTGGCATCTGGATAATCTGAAAATATCTTACATTTCTGACCCGATCAAATTCCGCGAGTTGTGCTAAAAACTTGTGCACAATACTTATATCGACCTTTAGCTTGTTTATTTAATGCCTCCCTGAAGCAAGGGATGTTTGCTATGAAGTGGAAAGAGTCATTTATAATTCCTCTCCATAAGAGTGGCAGCAGATCTTGTGTCACAAATTACAGAGGAATAGCTAAACTCAATGCCATTCCCAAGCTATTCGAAGCGATTGTCACAAAGCAACTGGCGTTTAGTCTATCTTCGTTAGTTGACTATCACAGCACGGATTTTGTAAGGGAAAGTCAACAGTGTCTAACCTTCTAGGGTTCACGACCCTTGTATCCAATAGATTTTAATCTAACTGCGAAATTGATGTTATTTACACAGATTTTAGTAAGGCGCTTGATAAAATATCCCATTCTCTACTCTTACACAAACTCGACCGGTTAGCCTTTCCTCCATTACTTCTCTCTTGGGTTTCTTCTTATTTGAATAAACGTAAACAAACAGTTATTTAACTGTTGGTACAAATTTATCAATGTAACTTCTGGTATTCCACAAGGTAGCCATCTTCGGCCAGTGTTATTCCTGCTATTCATTAACGACGTACCAAGTGTTTTGAAGCACTGTAAGCCGTTGATGTATGCGGATGACGTGAAACTTATTATGCCGATCCACTCACCAGAGGATAGAGCACGTCTTCAGTTGGATCTGCACAGCCTAGTTGTATAGTGTAATGCTAACCGCATGTCACTAAACCTTCCGAAGTGTAAGTTCATGTGTTTTACACGGAAAACCTTTAAATCCAATGAGTACGTGATTGGAGATTATGTTATTAAGCAAGTCACCAACTTCACTGACTTAAGTGTTACAATGGACCCTAAGCTTTACCTTAGGTTACATATGGAAACTTGCATTAACAGGGCTAAAGGTATTTTGGCGTTCGTGAAAAGGTGGTGTAATGATCCGCACGTTACTAAAACTCTGTTTACATCATTGGCGAGGCCAATATTGAAATATGTTTCGATAATCTGGAGCCCATGTTATCAAATTCACTGCGATAAACTCGAATCTGTCCAAAAACAGTTTTTGCTTTTTGCTTTGAAACACTTGCCTTGGGACATGTCAAGGAATCTTCCACCGTACTGCTGCTGGTTAAAACTATTACAGGTGCATACATTACAGAGCCGTAGGGAGATGCTTAATGTCTTATTTATAGTAAAACTCTTAAGAGGGATGATAGCTATCCCATTTCTGCTTGGCGAAATTAAGTTCAACGTGCCAGTCAGACCGTCTAGATATTTTCAACAACTGCGTGTAATTACATGCAGTTGGAACTTCGAAATGCATGACCCACTTCGTGACATTTTTCATGATTTCAATAATCACTGAAAAAACTTAGATTAATGCGATCCTATTTTCAGAATTAAAAAGTACCTACTTACTACCTTAAATATGAAAGGTGCAACCCCCTATACCTCCGTGTGTCTTTGTATTTGAATGATTTAATACATAAGTATTTCAGTAAATTTTTGTATATATTATATATTTAAGTTGTCAAATATTTTTGTTTTTATACTATACTATATTTAGTCTGATTCATTGTTAAATTTGTAGACTAATAACTTAATAAAAAAATAACTTACCTACACAAGAACGATATGGTCTGATTCGATCAGATATTTCGACTACCGTTATCGTCATTTGCTCAAGCTTTTTAAAGAAAATGGAGGTATTTTCGAAGGGGCTCACCTCACGTGCATGACATGTATTGGCTCAAGCATGCTCCTAAGATCGATCTTGGTGAACCGTTGGAAAAAGCAGCCTTATATCATCTGGTATACTCAATTACCGTTTTAATCGCGTACCTGGATCAAATCCAAGCTCTTGGAAGGTACTTCTTTGCGCTCCTACGGGAAAAGCAGCATTTGGGATAGGCGGTTTGACACTGCATTCTATATTTTCACTACCTGTGAATCATTCCAATAGAGAATTACGGCCGCTTAGCAACGCTATTATCAATTCAATCTATACTAGACTATGTGATTTGAAGTTGATAACTATAGATGACATTTCAATCGTTGGGGCTCAAATGTTTAGCTTTATTGACGCCAGACTAAAGCAGATTTTCAAACGTAATATTCCATTTGGTGGTATACCTGTTATTGTTTTTGGTGACTTGAAACAATTTTCTCCTGTAGGCGATAGATGGATTTTTCACCGAATCCGAGCGATAATTACAGCGTCTTAGTCTGTTCGCCATTATTGAGGCTCTTTAAATATTATGAGTTGAATGAAATAATGAGACAGCATGGAGATCAACCGTTTGCTATTGCTTTGAATAATATGGCTTCCGGGGCTATGACCAGTGAAGACATATCTTTGATTGCAAGTAGGGTCGTTAATTCTGACCAGGTTCCTGACGAAGCAATCGACTTATTTTGGTCAAATGAGGAATCTGCCAACAATAATGCCCTTAAACTGAGTCAAATTTCGTTTACAGCAATTTTCTCAACTGTGAAAGATTTGGTTAAAGGAATTGGCGTTAGTGGCCAAAATGCTAATCTCTTAGAACGGGTCAGACTATTCAAAACTTCGGAAACGCAAGGTCTTATGTATAGCTTAACACTAAAAACCACGGCCAAATATATAACGACAGTGAATATCAACACAGGTGACCGCTTGGTCAATGGTACAACTAGCCAGCTTATGTCGATAGATTCAGATTCATCGGTTCAAATCAGGGTGCGCAAAAATTCGATCGCGATTGCTAAAAAACAAGATTTTCTCGTATTATCTCATTTTACGTTCGCGATTTCTCGCGATAAATACTTATAAGGACGAACGATTGCAAAACAATATATGTATACCTTTTTCGTTTTTGAGAGACTAGATAAACAACTTTTCACAGCAGCCTTTCCGCCGCGATCGATCGCTTTGTACGCTCGTTCGTTTTCGATGTGTATACACAAAATTATTGCCTGCGGTCTCTCAACTACGAAAAATATTTTAACGAACGTTCGTTGAACTTAGCATTTATCGTGAGAGATCGAATTTTTGAGCAATCGCGATTGTTCTTCTTACGGTCCGAATGCAAAAAGTTGAGTTTAATTAGTCAAAAAAAAAATTATATACGTGGTAGATTGTTTTTAATCTTATTAGTATTATATTAATAGAAAACAAGTAAGCAAGGCTAAGTTCGGGTGTAACCGAACATTACATACTCAGTTGAGAGCTATGGAGACAAAATAAGGAAAATCACCATGTAGGAAAATGAACCTAGGGTAACCTTGGAATGTGGTATGACATGTGTATCAAATGGAAGGTATTAAAGAGTATTTTAAGAGAGAGTAGGCCATAGTTCTATGGATGGACGCCATTTAGGAATATCGCCATAAAGGTGGACCAGGGCTGACTCTAGAATTTGTTTGTACGATATGGGTATCAAATGAAAGGTGTTACTGAGCATTTTAAGAGGGAGTGGGCCTTAGGTCTATCGGTGGACGCCCTTTCGAGATATCGCCATTAAGGTGGACCAGGGGTGACTCTAGAATGTGTTTGTAGGATATGGGTATCAAATGAAAGGTGGTAATGAGTATTTTAAAAGGGAATGGGCTTTAGTTCTATAGGTGAACGCCTTTTCGAGAAATCGCCATAAAGGTGGACCAGGGGTGACTCTAGAATATGTTTGTACGATATGGGTATCAAAGGAAAGCTGTTAATGAGTATTTTGAAAAGGAGTGATCCTTAGTCCATAGGTGGCCGCCGTTTCGAGATATCGCCATAAAGGTGGACCAGGGGTGTCTCTAGAATGTGTTTGTACGATATGGGAATCAAATGAAAGGTGTTACTGAGCATTTTAAGAGGGAGTGGGCATTAGGTCTATAGGTGGACGCCTTTTCGAGATATTGCCATTAGGGTGGGCCAGGGGTGACTCTAGAATGTTTGTACGATATGGGTATAAAACGAAAAGTGTTACTGAGCATTATAAGAGGGAGTGGGCAATAGGTCTATAGGTGGACGCCTTTTCGAAATGTCGCCATTAGGGTGGGCCAGGGGTGACTCTAGAATGTGTTTGTATGATATGGGTATCAAATGAAAGATGGTAATGAGTATCTTAAAAGGGAGTAATCCTTAGTTCTATAGGTGGACGCCTTTTCGATATATCGCCATAAAGGTGGACCAAGGGTGACTCTAGAATGTTTGTACGATATGGGTATCAAACGAAAGGTGTTACTGAGCATTTTAAGAGAGAGTGGGCATTAGGTCTATAAGTGGACGCCTTTTCGAGATATCGTCATTAGGGTGGGCCAGGGGTGACTCTAGAATGTGTTTGTACGATATGGGTATCAAACGAAAGGTGTTACTGAGCATTTTAAGAGGGAGTGGGCATTAGGTCTATAGGTGGACGTCTTTTCGAGATATCGCCATTAGTGTGGGCCAGGGGTGACTCTATAATGTTTGTGCGATATGGGTATCAAACGAAAGGTGTTACTGAGCATTTTAAGAGGGAGTGGGCATTAGGTCTATAGGTGGACGCCTTTTCGAGATATCGCCATTAGCGTGGGCCAGGGGTGACTCTAGAATGTGTTTGTACGATATGGGTATCAAATGAAAGGTGGTAATGAGTATTTTAAAAGGGAGTAATCCTTAGTTCTATATGTGGACGCCTTTTCGAGATATCGCCATAAAGGTGGACCAAGGGTGACTCTAGAATGTTTGTACGATATGGGTATCAAACGAAAGGTGTTACTGAGCATTTTAAGAGGGAGTGGGCATTAGGTCTATAGGTGGACGCCTTTTCGAGATATCGCCATAAAGGTGGACCAAGGGTGACTCTAGAATGTTTGTACGATATGGGTATCAAACGAAAGGTGTGACTGAGCATTTTAAGAGGGAGTGGGCATTAGGTCTATAGGTGGACGCCTTTTCGAGATATCGCCATTAGGGTGGGCCAGGGGGACTCTAGAATGTTTGTACGATATGGGTATCAAACGAAAGGTGTTACTGAGCATTTTAAGAAGGAGTGGACATTAGGTCTATAGGTGGACGCCTTTTCGAGATATCGCCATTAGGGTGGGCCAGAGGTGACTCTAGAATGTTTGTACGATATGGGTATCAAACGAAAGGTGTTACTGAGCATTTTAAGAGGGAGTGGGCATTAGGTCTATAGGTGGACGCCTTTTCGAGATATCGCCATTAGGGTGGGCCAGGGGGACTCTAGAATGTTTGTACGATATGGGTATCAAACGAAAGGTGTTACTGAGCATTTTAAGAAGGAGTGGACATTAGGTCTATAGGTGGACGCCTTTTCGAGATATCGCCATTAGGGTGGGCCAGAGGTGACTCTAGAATGTTTGTACGATATGGGTATCAAACGAAAGGTGTTACTGAGCATTTTAAGAGGGAGTGGGCATTAGGTCTATAGGTGGACGCCTTTTCGAGATATCGCCATTAGGGTGGGCCAGGGGTGACTCTAGAATGTTTGTACGATATGGGTATCAAACGAAATGTGTTACTGAGCATTTTAAGAGGGAGTGGGCATTAGGTCTATAGGTGGCCTTTTCGAGACATCGCCAATAGGGTGGGCCAGGGGTGACTCTAGAATGTTTGTACGATATGTGTATCAAACGAAAGGTGTTACTGAGCATTTTAAGAAGGAGTGGACATTAGGTCTATAGGTGGACGCCTTTTCGAGATATCGCCATTAGGGTGGGCCAGAGGTGACTCTAGAATGTTTGTACGATATGGGTATCAAACGAAAGGTGTTACTGAGCATTTTAAGAGGGAGTGGGCATTAGGTCTATAGGTGGACGCCTTTTCGAGATATCGCCATTAGGGTGGGCCAGGGGTGACTCTAGAATGTGTTTGTACGATATGGATATCAAATTAAAGGTATTAATGAGGGTTTTAAAAGCGAGTGGCCCTTAGATGTATATGTGAAGGTGTTCTCGCGATATCGACCAAAATGTGGACCAGGACCAGAAAATCATCTGTCGGGTACTGCTAATTTATTTATATATGCAATACCACTAACAGTATTCCTGCCAAGATTCCAAGGGCTGTTGATTTTGCCTTGTAGAACTTTTTCATTTTCTTCTACTTAATATGGTAGGTGTCACACCCATTTTACAAAATTTTTTCCAAAGTTATATTTTGCGTCAATAAGCCAATCCAGGTACCATGTTTCATCCCTTTTTTCGTATTTGGTATAGAATTATGGCATTTTTTTCATTTTTCGTAATTTTCGATATCGATAAAGTGGGCGTGGTTATGGTCGGATTTCGGCTATTTTTTATACCGAGATAAAGTGAGTTCAGATAAGTAGGTGGGCTAAGTTTAGTAAAGATATATCGGTTTTTGCTCAAGTTATTGTGTTAATAGCCGAGCGGAAGGACAGACGGTGGACTGTGTATAAAAACTGGGCGTGGCTTCGACCGATTTCGGCCATTTTCACAGAGAACAGTTACCGTCATAGAATCTATGTACCTACCAAATTTGAGAAGGATTGGTAAATTTTTGTTCGACTTATGGCATTAAAAGTATTCTAGACAAACTAAATGAAAATGGGCGGAGCCACGCCCATTTTGAAATTTTCTTTTATTTTTGTATTTTGTTGCATCATATCATTACAGGAGTTGAATTTTGACTTAATTTACTTATATACAGTAAAGATATTAAATTTTTTGTTAAAATTTGAATTTAAAATTTTTTTTTTTTTAAAAA
The DNA here is from genome assembly GCF_040869045.1 of Eurosta solidaginis. Taxonomy (NCBI): domain Eukaryota; kingdom Metazoa; phylum Arthropoda; class Insecta; order Diptera; family Tephritidae; genus Eurosta; species Eurosta solidaginis. Next base: position 164,363,877 of record NC_090323.1, on the reverse strand, counting down.
GTGGGCGTGTTCTTCATCCAATTTTGCTAATTTTTATTTAGCATATATATAGTAATAGTAGCAGCGCTCCTGCCAAATTTCATCATGATATCTTCAACGACTGCCAAATTACAGCTTGCAAAACTTTTAAATTACCTTCTTGTAAAAGTGGGCGGAGCCACGCCCATTGTCCAAAATCTTACTAATATTCTATTCTGCGTCATAACGTCAACCCATCTGCCAAGTTTCATCGCTTTAATTGCCTTTGGCAATGAATTATGGCATTTTTTCGGTTTTTCGAAATTTTCGATATCGAAAAAGTGGGCGTGGTTATAGTCCGATATCGTTCATTTTAAATAGCGATCTGAGATGAGTGCCCAGGAATCTACATACCAAATTTCATCAAGATAGCTCAAAATTTACTCAAGTTATCGTGTTAACGGACGGACGGACGGACGGACGGACGGACATGGCTCAATCAAATTTTTTTTCGATCCTGATTATTTTGATATATGGAAGTCTATATCTATCTCGATTCCTTTATATATGTACAACCAACCGTTATCCAATCAAACTTAATATACTCTGTGAGCTCTGCTCAACTGAGTATAAAAAATGGGGAAAACGTAGAATATTGACAAGGCAAAACTTGTGGCGTTTAATAAAGATACCAATTTGTCAAAATGCCTTTTATGCGAAAAAGAGCTTAAAGGGCATATATTAGGAAACATTAAAAGACACTACGAGACCATACATAAATATAGGTTTGGTGAAGTGGAACCATCCACAAGTGCAAGTAAGAACTCAAATCGTGTAAAATTAAATAAAACCGAGTTTATAAAACGTTGTGTTGGACTGGTAACTGTAAAACACATACCATTTTGAATTTTCGACGACGAACTATATTTTAAGCAAATGATTGCACCCTACGAAAAAAAGTTTAACTTGAATTTGAATTCTAAAAATATTGTTGAAAACGTGAACCTTATCGCAAATAACATAAAAAATATTTTGAAACAAAACTTTTCCAAGAAAATGTTATGTTTAAAAATTGATATTGCTACAAGAATGGGAAAAAGTATATTGGGTATAAATATTCAATACATCAAAGATTTTAAAATTGTGATAAACACTATTGTTGGTAGTTGTATAGTTGTTACAACTGAAAAAGAGGCATACGGCACATTTCTTAAAAGAGGAGATATTAAAATGCCTACGGGAATACCAAATTGAACTGACACAAATTTATTTAACTACATCAGACAACGGGAGAAACATGATAAAAGCCTCCCAACTACTCCAGCAGGAAATGTCAGACATGCAAAATGATGAGTTGGAGGTTCCTTCAAAAAACGAGGATGACGACTGCGAATCAGTATACGATCGCTTAAATTCAGTGCTGGCCATAGTTAGATGTGCTGCGCATACAATTCAACTTGCAGCTCATGATTCCTTGAAGCATATGCAAGGAAAATTAGAAGATTGCAGAAAAATTGTGAAACTCCTAAGGGCGAGCATTAGGCGTGGTCGTAAAACTGTGGACAAACGTATGCCACCTCTGGACAACATCACCCGCTGGAACTCAACTTTTGAAATGATGGAGTCCCTGTTGAGTTTAAAAGATCACATAAATATGAACGAGATCGAGTTTCCTGTTGACACTAAAATTGATTGGAGCTTTGTGGAAAGCTTTGTCGATGCATTCAAACCAATGGCGCAATGTACAAAGCAACTTCAAACTGAGCAATACATCATTGGTGATTTCTACAGAGATTGGCTAATGTGTGAAGTCAAATTAAAAAGAATGACTGCAGATGCTTTTGCTGCCAAACTGTTAGAATCTATGGAAAAGCGAAAAGAAATATTGATGAAAAACGTCGCATTCCTTGCTGGTATATAGGTACATCGAACCAAGATTTAACTTCTTAGACTCACCGTATATGACTGATGAGCAGAAGAAAAGTACAGTAGTATGTGTAAAAAATCTAACTATGTGCTTTTGTTTGAAAAATTGTCATTTCCTCAGGTGCATATATTACGAACAAACGCAAGCCTTAATTCCTTGAATGGAGAATGCAATTCGCCTAACGAAAGAAATGAATCAGAAGATACTGCGCTAGGTTGCTTAATGATCCCTACAGTATTTTAGAAGAGGAGTTCAACATCATGACCAGGTGTACATTGACAACTGAAAGCAATGCTAGTATCCGCCAAAAGCTCGATAATTTAGCATACGGCGAAATGAAGCCTTTTGCCGCTGATATACTTGATTATTGGAAAAATCTGTCCACAAAAGAAAAGGATTTGTATAAGCTGGCTGAAGTCATTTTAGCTGTTCCGTCAAGTCAATGATTTTGATATATTGAAGTCTATATCTATCTCGATTCCTTTATACCTGTACAACCAACAGTTATCCAATCAAAGTTATAATAACCTGTGTTGCTGAAAGCTACCTGGTCATCAGCCATATAATATATTTTCATACAAAATGCAAACAATACTCGAATTATCTATATATTGATCATCTCAATGCTGATTATATAACACACATTTTAAATTGATGCATACACAACAGTTTGTGTGACGCCACTGTATGGTTAGCGAGTTGAGCGGCTAAGCGGGTGGCCGATCGGCAATTTAATGGTTGTAAATTGGTGATTGTATTTTGTGACAACGGCTGTTGGCAGTTGTTGATATAATCGCTGCTCTTAATAGCTATTATTTTGTCATAAAGCAGTAAATATATTTCGATATATATATTGATACAAATATACTAGGAAGATAATATATCAAACTTTAAACTAGTTTGACTGTAATTGCAATGTAGACTATTTTTATACTCAGTTGAGTGGAGCTCACAGAGTATATTAAGTTTGATTGGATAACGGTTGGTTGTACAGGTATAAAGGAATCGAGATAGATATAGATTTCCATATATCAAAATCATCAGGATCGAAAAAAAATATGATTGAGCCATGTCCGTCCGTCCGTCCGCCCGTCCGTTAACACGATAACTTGAGTAAATTTTGAGGTATCTTGATGAAATCTGGTATGTAGGTTCCCGAGCACTCATCTCAGATCGCTATTTAAAATTAACGATATCGGACTATAACCACGCCCACTTTTTAGATATGGAAAATTTCGAAAAACGGAAAAAGTGTAATAATTAATTACCAAAGAGAGATAAAGCGATGAAACTTGGTAGGTGCGTTGAATTTATGACGCAGAATAGAAAGTTAGTAAAATTTTGGACAATGGGCGTGGCACCGCCCAATTTTAAAAGAAGGTAATTTAAAACTTTTGCAAGCTGTAATTTGGCAGTCGTTGAAGATATTATGATGAAATTTGGCAGGAGCGTTACTCCTATTACTATATGTACGCTTCATAAAAATTAGCAAAATCGCAGAAGGACCACACCCACTTTAAAAAAAAATTTTTTTAAAGTAAAATTTTAACAAAAAATTTAATATCTTTACAGTATATAAGTAAATTATGTCAAAATTCAACTCCAGTAATGATATGGTGCAACAAAATACAAAAATAAAAGAAAATTTCAAAATGGGCGTGGCTCCGCCCTTTTTCATTTAATTTGTCTAGGATACTTTTAATGCCATAAGTCGAAGAAAAATTTACCAGTCCTTTTGAAATTTGGTAGGGGCATAGATTTTATGACGCTAACTGTTTTCTGTGAAAATGGGCAAAATCAGTTGAAGCCACGCCGAGTTTTTATACACAGTCGTCCGTCTGTCCTTCCGCATGGCGGTTAACACGATAACTTGAGCAAAAATCGGCATATCTTTACTCAACTTACTTTATGTTAGTATAAAAAATTAACGAAATCCGACTATGACCACGCCCACTTTTTCGATATCGAAAATTACGAAAAATGAAAAAAAATGCCATAATTTTATACCAAATACGAAGAAACATGGTAATTGGATTGGTTTATTGACGCGAAATATAACTTTAGAAAAACTCTGTAAAATGGTTGTGACACCTACCATATTAAGTAGAAGAAAATGAAAAATTTCTGCAGGGCGAAATAAAAAACCCTTGAAATCTTGGCAGGTATTGCATACATAAATAAATTAGCGGTATCCAACAGATGATGTCCTGGGTTACCCTGGTCCACATTTTGGTCGATATCTGGAAAACGCCTTCACATATACAACTACCACCACTCCCTTTTAAAACCCTCATTAATACCTTAAATTTGATACTAATATCGCACAAACAGGTTCTAGAGTCACCCCTGGTCCACCTTTATGGCGATATATCGAAAAGGCGTCCACTTATAGAACTAAGCCCCACGCTCTTTTAAAAATACTCATTAACACCTTTCATTTGATACCCATATCGTACAAACACATTCTAGAGTCACCCCTGGTCCACTTTTATGGCGATATTTCGAAACGGCGTCCACCTATAGAACTAAGGCCCACTCCCTTTTAAAATACTCATTAACACCTTTCGTTTGATACCCATATTGTACAAACGCATTCTAGAGTCACCCCTGGTCCACCTTTATGACGATATCTCGAAAAGGCGACCACCTATACAACTACCACCACTCCCTTTTAAAACCCTCATTAATACCTTTAATTTGATTCCCATATCGTACAAACAAATTCTATGGTCACCCCTGGTCCACCTTTATGGAAATATCTCGAAACGGCGTCCACCTATGGAACTAAGGATTACTCCCTTTTAAAATACTCATTAACACCTTTCATTTGATACCCATATCGTACAAACGTATTCTAGAGTCAACCCTGATCCATCTTTATGGCGATATCCCTAAATGGCGTCCACCTATAGAACTATGGCCCACTCCCTCATAAAATACTCTTTAGTGCCTTTAATTTGATAGACATGTCATACAAACACATTCCAGGTTTTCCCTCGGTTCATTTTCCTACATGGTTATTTTCCCTTATGTTGTCACCATAGCTCTCAAATGAGTATGTAATGTTCGGTTACACCCGAACTTAACCTTCCTTACTTATTTTTAAGTAATATTAGCCGCTAATGGCTCATAACTGCATCAGCAGATGTGATAGATGGCTTCAAGCCGCGGGTAACTTCGCAAACATAACCCTCATATGGGTTCCTGGTCACAAGAACATCAAAAGCAACGAGAAGACAGTCGAACTTGCAAGTGCAGAGGCAATGCTGGAGGCTGCGGAGGCGGTCGAGATTCATCGCCCACTTAAATTAATAAAGAGAAACATGCATAGCAGATTGAAAGAGTTAGCGGTATCCATCTGGTACTCCTCGGTACTTGCAAGATAACAAAGCAAATTTGGCCGAATGACGAAAGGAAATACATTTTTCTGATCCGTGCCGAGGAGGGTAGCAAAGAAACATTCGCTTACTACCTGTGTGAATGACAAGTTCTAGCACGCACTAAGATTTCAACTATGGGCAGCTATATACTGGCAGAACTTAAGGAAGTAGCTAAATGATCTGTAAAAGATATCAGAAAGTTCATTTTCCACTACAAATGGTTCGACCATAGCACCGACTAGCCACACGATATCAGTACCAAATTTTTCGATTCATCGCATGCTGCACCCTCATTCGCCGACTCATTGGCCTTTCCGTTACCTTCTATAGATTTATGAGCTGGAACGTAGTAAAGGTGAATGTTTCGGCCTAAGCGGTGTCTCTCCAATGCATAATGCGTTGATCCACGCCTGACTATCAGCGTATTAGAATTGATGCAGCTGCAGCATAAGCACGCTTCCTCCAGGATTTCTGCTGGACACTGCAGTAGGATCTATTTATTTCTAAATCGACAAAGTAAACAGCAGACCCGACACTGCCTCTAATTTCTAGCAATCTTTGTTAGTAAACTGTCGTAACCTTTGCTTTGTAAGCGTATTGCACGAGAACAAAACGTGCTCGATCATTTCCTCCTCCAAACCGCATTTGCAATATTGAAGACCAAACTGAAAAACCCTATCAAAAACCAGGACCAATGTTGTAAATTTGTTCCGTCCTTTTGGCAAATGCTGGAAGCCACTTAATACTTCTAGACCTGGCAGCTGTATCACCGCTAATAGCTGTTGTCTTAGCCTGTAAAGCGCAGGTCATGAGCACAAAACGTGCCCAATCGTTTCCTCCTCCAAACCGCCCTTCTTACATCAACTATCACTAACAAGGCCTAATTTAAAAGCATATGAAGTCAGAACGCAGCGCCAAGTCAGAATATCCATCATGAGCCTACAGTCCCTCATTTCACTGATAATAGTGAGCTTGTTAATCTATGGTTATAAGACCCGCTTAAAATTTTCAACACTTTGCGGTGCCGCAGTTCGTTCCACGCTTTTCTCTTTAGACCGATGTGGTCTGTTTAGCTAACTGAAAATGAACAATCGGCCATTTTTAGCTCTTCCCATATGACCAAGGACCCGATATATGTAGATGTCTGCTTCTGTCTATCCCGATTATTTTCAAGGATTGCTTACACTCTAGTGCACTAATAGATGTTGTGCTATAGGAAATTATTGCCACAAGTGCTGGGTGGCTTTCAATGCAAAAATTGAGGCGGCTGCAGCTTAAACTATTTCCCTCCAGTGTTTCTTCTTATTTAGTCACGGCTACTACTTCCACCTGATCTGGCTGATCAGATTGAATAATTGTTTATTTCTACTACTCATTCCGTTACTATGGGACCATCGGTATACACATGTATTACCTCGCCCGCCATTTGAGCGCCCCTGTGTCAACCTTCCACCTCTATCGTGGCTCTAAGATACTAAACAGCGTTGCCGTGGTGTAATTGTAGCGTGCTCCGCCAATCACACCGAAGATCCTGGGTTCACACCCCGGGCAAAGCTACATAAAAATTTTGGGATAAAAGGTTTTTCAATTAGAAGAAAAGTTTTCTAAGCGAGGTCGCCCCACGGCAGTGTTTGGCAAGCACTCCGAGGGTATTTCTGCCATGAAGAGCTCTCAGTGAAAACTCATCTGCCCATCTGATGCCGTTCGGAGTAGGCATAAAACAGGTAGGTCCCGTCCCGAAAATTTGTAGGAAAAAATTAAAAAAGAGCACGACGCAAATTGGAAAAGAAGCACGGCCCAAAATATATTCGGTGGTTATCGCGCCTTACATGTATTTTTCTTTTTTTCTTTGCCTATTTATATTCGTTTGTTTTGTATTGCGACGAATATGAGTGACACTAAGTGATATTCACATCCCTAGTCTGATGCTAAGTAAATGAAGTCACGACAACAATAAAGCAGACAGTCACTTGTATCTACATAAACGAATCAATCATTATGTCTACACATATGTATGTAAGTACACGCAGCTGAGAAGCAACGAACGACCAAATGCATATATCTGAGATACTCCCGAATGTATGCAATGAGAGAAGCTATAAAATCGTGCAATTGTAGTTACAGCTGAGAAATTTGATAGCTGAAGGCCAACTAGTAGATTCTAGAAATGGAAGCGCCTAGAAGATCAGAACGAGGAAATCAGAGATTATAAAAGGCAACAACAGTCGAGGCGCAATAATTCAGTTTCGATTAAGCACGCTATCTGTCGGGAAATAGTAGAGTTATTTATTGTAAGAGTACTTGATTAAAGACCATTTTGCATTACGAAATATTTGAGTTATTTATTCAACAGTTTAGTGATTCGAACGTTAGTAGAAGATTGCAAATATGAGGATTTGCAGTAAATTCGTTACACTTGGTGTCAGAAGAGGAATTGTTGAACAAATTCCCGAGATTGGGAATACAACTTGGACATGGTAAAGTTAAGTGAATTGAAGATCCCACAACTGAAGAAGGAGTTGGAGAGCCGTGGATTGAATACAACCGGCATTAAACTCGAACTTCAGGCACGACTACGAGACAATGGAATTAGAAGGAATTGACGTGGAAGAGTATGTCTTTCATCTTGATGGCGATGAGACAACAAAATTGGAGAAGCAGGCAGTTACCAGCACAGACTTGAACGTGATATTAGCTGCAATATCTGCACAAACGTCGACAGTAACATCCAAGATGGAAACTCAACCGGAAGAACAGAAGACATATATGACAGAAAACATATATGGCATCCCAACTGGAAGAGCAAAAGACATATATGACATATCAGTTTGATGAGCAGTTGAAGGCACAGGAGGCCCGCATATCCTCGCAGCTGGAGGCACAGGAGATAAGGGTAACATCAAAGCTGGAAGCACAGGATACAAAAATTGTGCAGCTCGAGGACAAAATTGATGCTGAGATAGAAGCTTTGAGAGGTCGTATACAGGAGTTGCAAATGAATCGCCTAGTAGTTTCAGCACGCAATCCAAAGGTAAAAACACCATCCTTTGACGGTTCTGCTCCTTTCCAGGTCTTTAAGCTACAATTTGAGAAGACCGCAGCAGTTAACAACTGGAATGCTGAAGATAAAGTTGCTGCACTGTTCATGGCATTGAAAGGGCCTGCAGCTGAGATTTTACAAACCATTCCAGAGGGCGAACGGAACTGTTATGAAGCATTGATGGGTGCTTTAGAGAGACGATACGGAACTGAGCATAGGAGACAGATATACCAAATGGAGTTACTGAACCGCTTCCAGAAGCCTGGTGAGACATTGCAAGAGTTTGCGTCGGATGTTGAAAGGCTGGCACATTTAGCGAATGCGGAAGCACCCGTGGAATACACTGAAAGGGTAAAGATTCAGAGCTTTTTAAATGGCATACGGGGCATCGAAACAAAGCGAGCTACATACGCAAACCCAAAGCCAACATTCTCAGAAACGGTTTCGCAAGCTCTGATTCAGGAAACAGCGACGCTTCTGTGTAAGCCAGTTTTCAAAGCACGCCGTGTGGAAGTAGAAAGGCCAGAGTGGGTAGACGCAATATTGGAGGCGCTGAAAGGATCGTAAAAGCGGATTGAGAGAGTTATCAAATGTTTCAAATGCGGGAAGCCCGGTCACATTGCACGTCATTGCAATCTTGATCGTAGTGGTTGCAACAGCATGAGTGGTGTTAATAACAAAAATGGAAGGGATGAGCAAGAGCGAGTAAGATGTAGAGATCGAGAGCTAGCTCCAGGTATTGAATGTCCTGCGATATTTGTGTCGCAAATTGGTAGCAAATCGAGCAGTCTTACCGACAAAGGAAATGTGGATGGCAAAGAGCGTGTACTGACTGTAGATACGGGCGCATCTCATTCTTTGATCCGATCTGATTTGGTCAACAGGAGAGTAAAACCGTTACCTGGAGCAAGGTTGCGTACGGTCACTGGCGAGTATAACCAAGCCCAGGGAGAAGTGATATGTGAAGTCTTAATTGGAAAGGTCACAGTTCTACAAAAATTGGTTGTGGCGGAGATCGTTGATGAAGTCATATTGGGAGTGGACTTCTTGGTTGACCATGATATCAAGATCGATATGCAGAGAAGGGTGATGCATTATGAGAACCAGGATATACCATTTAACATCAGTTTGGAGAAAGGGTTCAGCAGTAATCGAGTACTGGTGGAGAAGACTCGACAAAGACCACGAAAGTCAAAGGTAAAAGTTGATGGATCGAATGGGCCAAATAAAGTGAAATCAAAAGTACCTGCGAGAGAAACACTGACCTGATGGACGCACTAAAACGACTGAAAGAATTTTCTAGAAAGAATGCAAGAGTGGTTTCAAGGCAGCGCGCACTTCTGTTGGGAAACGTAGGAACGATACCGAGTATGTGAAGCCAATCCGTCAAGAGCAAGCTCTAGCCAATAGCTCTAGCCAATAGCTCTAGCTCATTGGCCAAACAACAGAGGGCTAAGGAACAATCAAGGACAATGAGTGGTAAGATGAAACGCAGGTACGATGAGAACAATAATTCGGAAGGTTTCTTGGAGGGAGATTTGGTACTGTTATACAACCCTCACCGGCGGAAAAGTGTTCCATCCAAGATTCGGTGCAGTTGGGAAGGCCCGTAGAAAGTTGTGAAGAAGATCAGTGATACCATCTACCGCATACAAACCACTGGGAAACCACGGAGTAGTAGTGTGGTACATTTGGAGATGCTAGCGGCGTTTAGATCGGGAGATTTGTCTGATCGGGACGATCAGACTTAGGTGGAGGGCAGTGTGACGAATATGAGTGACACTAAGTGATACTCACATCCCTAGTCTGATGCTCAGTAAATGAAGTCACAACCAACAATAAAGCAGACAGTCACTTGTATCTACATAAACGAGTCAATCATTATGTCTACATATATGTATACGTACATGCAGCTGAGAAGCAACGCGCAACCACATGCATATATCTGATATACTCCCCAAAGTATGCAAAGAGAGAAGCTAAAAAATCGTGTAACTGTAGTAACAGGTAAGATATTTGATAGCTGATGGCCAACTAGTAGATTCTGGAAATGGAAGCGCCTAGAAAATCAGAGAGTATAAAAGGCAACAACAGTCGAGGCGCAATAATTCAGTTTCGATTAAGCACGCTATCTGTCGGGCAATAGTAGAGTTATTTATTGTGAAAGTACTTGAATAAAGGCCATTTTGCATTATTAAATATTGGATTTATTTATTCAACAGTTTAGTGATTCGAACGTTAGTAGAAGCTTGCAAATAAGAGGATTTGCAGTAAATTCGTTACAGTATTTATAATTTTACGTATATTTTGAATTCTATTACTAAATTGATTTAATAAGTTAATTAAACTAGAGCGTCATGAATTAATTATGTTACGAAGTGGTCAAAAATTTGAAATAATATTCTTTAAACCTTTAAGCGATTGTACCGTTGCAAACGTACGATAGAGCTAAGATCAGATAAAAACAAAAAAAAAACATAACTCATTCCCCCCATTGATGGTATATAACAAAAAAATTTCATTACAAGCCAGGCATAAACAAATGGCTAATATGCATAACATTTCGCTGTCATACGAAAGTGACTAAGTAAATAATGCAATTACTTCAACGATTACCAAAATGAATTATTGCTCACACACACACATACGCGGAAACTATATTTATAGTACGTCCCTTATAATCTAAATTCGTTTACATTCACACCCACACACCATTCGGCACATATAAAACACCCAATAATTGTATGTAAGCGCACTGATATTTGCATTTAATATTAAATTATGAGATGTTAAATCCATGGGGAAACAAAATTCTACTACTATTTAACTCGTTGGAACGGGCACCCATTTCCTCCCTAACAAGGCACACAATACCAACAGATGATTCTAACATTTACAAATGTTTGTATAACTTTACTTAGGACTACTTAATGTACGCACTGCTTCAGTGGTTAACTTAGTTAATGTAACTCATATATTTCTGAATATTTGCATATTTGTGTACAAAAATTTTAAAATGAAGGGAGAATTTCTTTTCAACAAGTAAAAATTTTAAATTTTTGTATAAGGCTATACATTAATTTGTGGGAAAATTTTTCATCAATTTTTTAATCAAGAATACTACTTACTTACTTATTTAATTGGCGCTTAACCTTTTAAACGGTTATGGCCGTCCAACAAGGCGCGCCAGTTTCTTAATCTCTCTGCCAACCGGCGCCAATTGGTCACACCAAGGGAGTTTAAAACGTTTTCCACCTGGTCCTTCCAGCGGAGTGGTGGCCGCCCTCTACCTTTGCTTCCATAGGCGGGTTCCGATAGAAACACTTTGTTGGCCGTAGCATCATCTTTAATTCACATAGCATGGCCTAGCCAGCGCAGCCGCTGTATTTCAATTCGCTGGACTATGTTAATGTCTGCGTAGAGGCTGTACAGCCCATCGTTAAATCTTCGTCGCCAACGCATAGAGGTCCATACATTATTGGAAGAACTTTTCTCTCAAACACTCGCAGGGTCGCTTGATCTGATGTTGCCATGGTCCATGCTTCGGCACTTGTAGAGTACGATTTCCGTTTGCCGAGAGAGGACTTTACTCTTCAATCAAGAATACTACATAGAATATTACTCTTAATATTTACATGATGTCTTTTCATGTGTTCAAGGCATCACGTATACAATTAGCCGAGGATATTCCCATAAAGGATATAATTGAAATGCTGTACTAACAGTTTCTACTGAATATCCAGAAACTTCGGTATCCCAACAGACATTTGATTTAAGAGGCCCTACCTCCCAGGAAGTTAAGAAGTCATCTCCGTAAGCACAACGAAAAAATTTGGCACCCAAGTCAGACGTATAAAGACAAGAAGTATGAAAACGCCTTTAGAGACATCCAAAAAAAGGTTCTGGCTTACTATGCCCACAACTGTCCGGTTAACCTCGTACTCAAAGGCACAAACCCTGAACTCGCATCTGTGGAAAGCAGCATCCCCAGGGAGACGCGCGTCACTATAGCTCAACTTGAGTCTAGATACTGCAATAGTTTTAACTCTAACTTATCCAGAATCAATCCTGACATACACAATGCATCTATGTCCTACACGTAACATGTCCCACATGATGCCAATCATCTGTTCAATTGCTATGTATGTGGAAGCAACGCCTCGGGTTCAACTCACTCGAAACGTAAAGATAAATTCATGTACGCAAATAGTTATATTGCTACGTATTTTAAACTTACGTTTTTATTTAAAAATTTAATTAATATAATGAATTTAATGCTGGGTTTTTTCCGTACTATTTCCAACCACAGGTAAGAGTGAGTTCAATTAAAATTTTGATCCTTGGATGCTTAGCCTAAATTTTACTTCTACTCATAGTTGAAGTGACCAAAGTTGGTGTTAAACTCGAGTTAACTCAAACATTTCACAATGTAGAAAATGCACAGGATGAGTTGGTTGTTTATAATTGGAAACAGCAGAAGTCTAGTGCCATTTTGATAATTATACGTGTTTGATTAATTCTGCCGCCTGAAGTTTCTTCATCCTCATACTGTTTGCTGTACCGAGCTTCTCCCGCAGTAAAACTCATGAAATGCTTTCGCCTCACGGCCCGTGCCAAGCCAGGCCTGTTGTGTAGATCACTGCTTCTAGGCGCTAGACAATTCTTTATGCTGCACGGTACCATGGGAGGGCTCTCTTAATCCCTCTGATCCGTACACTTCTCTTATTTCTATAATCAGAGTGCTTTGCACACAGAGTATATTAACTTTGATTGGGTAACGGTTGTTGGTACAGGTATAAAGGAATCGAGATATATAAAGACTTCCATATATCAAAATCATCAGTATCGAAAAAAAATTTGTTTGAGCCATGCCCGTCCGTCCGTCTGCCCGTTAACACGAAAACTTGAGTAAATATAGAGATATCTTCACCAAATTTGGTACACGAGCTTATCTGGACCCAGAATAGATTGGTATTGAAATTTAGCGAAATCGGATGATAACCACGCCCACTTTTTATATATATAACATATTGGAAAACACAAAAAACCTGATTATTTATTAAATAATACATCTAGAATGTTGAAATTAGGCGTGTGGACTGATATTGAGACTCTTGACAAAAATTTGAAAAACTTTTTTAAAATGAGCGTGGCACCGCCCACTTGTAATAAAATCAATTTTAATCATAAAACAAAAATTGTTAAATCTATCGTAACAAAATTCGGCACAGAGGTTGCCTGTACTATAAGGAATGCTTTTAAGAAAAATTAACGAAATCGGTTAAGGACCACGCCCACTTTTATATAAAACATTTTGAAAAGTGTCGTGGACGAATAAAATTAGCTATATCTTTGCAAAAAAAAAGATTTATATCAATGGTATTTCATTTCCCAAGTGTATTTATAACAGTAAATAGGAAAAACTTCAAATTTTAAAAAATGAGTGTAGCACCGCTCCTTTTTTGACTAAGCAATTTTCTGTGTTTCGGGAGCCATAACTCGAAGAAAAATTAACATATCGTAGTGAAATTTTGTACAAATATTTTCCTTATACCAGAAAATATTTCTAGTAAAAATGCACGGGAGACGGTTAAAGACCACGGCAACTTAGATATAAAACAAGTTTAAAAGGGTCGTAAACTAGAATATAAAGCTATACTGAGCAAAAAATAGTTTTGAAGAAATGATATTTCAGTTATCAAGTTTGATTGTAAGAGGAAATAGGGAGACATTTTTTTTAAACGAGCGGTGCCACTTGTTTTGTAGAAAAGTAATTTATCTGAAATGAAATGTACAATTGAAGCTCACGCTGAGTATATAATGATCGGTTACACCCGAATTTAGACACCTTTACTTGTTTTTTTTTTTCTTTCTGATTGGATTCACCTGCCGTTCCATCCCAGAACTCGTTGAATTTCCGCGAACCTTGCTGTCTGAGTCCGATGCACCGCCTGTAGCGCTTTTTTTTCTTTTGTTTTGACTCCATTCTCCCCCTCCTCCCCTTGTTTTCAACTTAAAATATCGGAATGGTTGTATTGAAATACAGCCGGGTACACCCTGCGGCGTAGATGGAATACAATAAAGCTGTCAGACACAAAGTTATCGACACGGCCTGCTTTACTAAATGCCTTGAGTATTCTGGTAATACCAGATGAATGAATATTGAAATCATCAAAATGTTGGAATTCTCCATATATTGTTTACGATATCTACAAATGTAGATTACCAGCTGAGAGGCGCACTTTTTCCAAGTAGGGTCTGGGAGTCAGAAAAATTATCGTTTTTATGATTTCATGCACCAAATCGACTAAAAACTGACAGAAGGGAAGCCAGTAGAAACCTTGGGACCTGTTGTTATGGAAATGTACCGCGTTCATGAAGGTATTTTTATTTTATTTTTTTTCATTTTAAATACGGGTTTCTCCATTACTGGTCCGAATTTAGGGAGATGTTTCTATTGCAAAATATCGTAAAACATCTTACCTTATTTTAATAGCATTTTTTCTTGTTTTTAGGACTTGTTTTTTGAGTGTACATGTGTATGTAAATATAAGTATTTTTAGAAGATACTTGGATATATGTATGTAGCACAAAAAAGCATACGTAGCTTTGAAATAATTTATTCATTTATTTAATTTTTCTCCTAAGTTGCCATATAAGCTTGTAAACATGTGTTGAGAAAAGAGGACTAACGAGAGTTTGATCAAATAAATGATACAACTGAGGATGAGCAGATACATACCAAAATTAGAATTTGAATTAGAAGCGTAGGGTATTTACATCGCATTTCAGGAAAACTCTTTTATATTGGGACTTTAACTAAGGTCAGATAGCTTCCCACACTTCTAATCAGAGACATTTTTGTTCATTTCGAAAGTCCGCAGTGAGTCCAGTTAGCTTATTTCATGGTGGTCCTCAATAATCCACTTACTTTCTCTAATGAACTTGAGTGAGATCGAAAGCTCCCTCCCCAACCTCTACCTACCTGTGCTGCCAGAAACCTAATTTGCTCTTTAAGCTTTATGGAACAACGGCAGAGCACGTAACGAATCAACTCCTATTCTATCGTATCAAGTAGAGGGAGGTGCAATAGCGCAGTCACCAGTGATGACACCCGTATATGGGTTCACTGCAGATTTGATTAGCTTGAGAAGGAGTCTAGTTCTTTTCCTATCCAAATATGGTGATAATGAAATTTAGACTTCGCTATAATCTCTGTTTCACTTATTTCATATTACTAAATTTTCCTTAGGAGATAACCCAGCGGTAGTTGAACGGCGATGTCCGCACTACTGATATACATACGTTTCGGGTAACTTTTCCTAGCATCAACAATCGCATCCCTTTCAACATAGCTGCGCCCAATAATCCATCAAAGGAGATATTGAGATACCCCATGGACGCCAGCGAGGCTCGACACCGTCCCACGATTTCAGATTTTATTTCATTAAATTACCTTTAAGGAGACCTAATTGTCGACAAAGGTCATTGGTGCCTGAAACCGTACTGCCCTGGAGCAGTCTGAGTGCTATCTACTTATTGTATAGACTTCCGTTTGAAGGACACTGCATGGGTCAGGATGCCGGTACGACTAGTTTTGCTTTTTTGTTTTGAGTGTAATTCAGTTTCCTTTTCCGTTTTCGATCCGTCTATGTAAATTATAATGCCCCTATCACTCTCTTAGCCTACCTGCCATTATATCCTCGAATAATGTCTTATGTTTTGTATTTGAAGTCAACAACCGCTGTGATATGGTCGCCTTCGGACATAAGGTTAGTTATGATTCCGGTAACTCGTCCCCTTGCCATGTCTTCTAATATAGTCGCGTGCCCATATTCCGATAATTCTCACATGTGCACGAACACTTGTGAAGGTATCAAGAAAAAACCCTTTCTGAGGTGTGCTACCTAGGTTGCGATACCTAGAGTTATCACCTAACCTTATTACATATTATTCTTCTAACATTCACCTTCGAAAACCCGTTGCTTCATGTAGGTGAAATTCTTCGTATGTGAAGGACGCGATAAGAATTGTTCTATAAGTGTGGGACGTTATAACAACTGTTTCACAAGGCTGCTACGTCTTTAATTTTTTAATCAAAGGAGATACCTGAACATACATACATATCAAACCAACGTATGTTATATCAGATATTTTTAGGCAAGTTTTGCGCCAAGGTTTACCACCTAACATTTTTATATTTATTAAGATATCCGCTACTAATTCAAAAAGAACTTGGCCTCAATCACATCATACACACAATATATTCTTGGTCTTTGTCGTTAACTCAAGGAGTAATAATCATTTGAAAAAACTGGTTCTTATGAGGGGCAAAGAAATATTACCGAGATGATTCTGCAAAAAAAAAAACCAAAGCTATTCCGAAATTGTACTGAATTCATCAGAGAAATAAGAAAAGTCACTGATAGACCCAATATGATCCTAAATTCATACTAAAAATTCTTAACTGATTCTTAGAGACTACCTAAATGACAACAAAAGCAATGTTAAAAACATACAAGTATAAATAGTTCCGAACAGTTCCGAAAAGTAACCCTTAATTATCCCGAAATGGGACCCAAACGGTTTAAAACTCATCCTTTGATGATTCTTAAATAATCGCGAAACAGTCTGGGAGTGATCTCAAAATGGCTCCAAAATAATAATATTACACCAAGAATACTCCCGAAATAACTCCAAAAATAATAAGTTCTGAAATTAACCAGAACCCAAGAACGAAACTCGCAACAGTTGATCCCGAAACGCTTTCAATATATCTCCAAAAAGAATCAGAATCGATTATTCGTTTATTTCCTCAAGTAAGAATTCTGGAACCTAACGATTTGTCAGATAAAACTTAAGCACTTTTAAGCAAACCGAACTTTCGTTACTTCCACCCAGTGTATTTCTTTTACATTTACATCCACTTCTCTTCCATGACTTTGCCCAAATCAACTCACTTTGACCAATTTAAATAAATACTAAACTCAAAGGCACCGCATTGGACCAAGTTTTAATTTGTAATGTCATAAACGTTGTTCGTCTTTTGCGTTTTGTATTTGTTTAACGCCCACTTAATTTCATAAATGCACCCTTTACACATAATCAAATATACACAAACATAACGCGATTTTTACTATTTCAAAGAGTTCCACTTGCCTGCATGTCTAAAATTCCCTTTGACTACGCCCGTTCGTTGTAGTTGCTTTGAGAAATTATAAGCGGCAAGTGGTATTAAGCAAAGCATAAAACATATGTAAACATTGAATTAAATTCGTTTAGCAAAAGGCATCAAAGGCAATAAATTCCCGGAACTAAAAATGTTAAATAATTTTCTCATATATATGCATAAATATTTTCAAAGTGGAATTCATCACACGTAATAATTACCAAATACGATTTCGAATGAGAAAAAATTTAAAATGCGTTTAACTGGCCTCGGATGTTGCCCTGCGAGTGAGTCTGTAGCCATGTAAATTAGAGTGGGTTGAAAACTTAACTTTCCAATTCAACCTATGGTAGAAAATACGGTGTTTTGCAAACAAAATTTTGATGAATATAAGCAATTTCGACACATCTCTATGCTGGTATTAAATAATTGCTTCACAACCACAACAGCAACGTAATCAGAGGAGATAACAAATAGCCACGAACACCCGTACACAGCAGATGGGAGCGAAACCACATTACAGACAAATGTGCACAGCAACAAAGAGCGCACACGACATTACTCGCACATGTACATATATAGAAGACAACAGTGAATGTGAAATGTAGAAATGTGAGATCAGTAAATAAGCCGCTTATTGAGAAGGCTGTTCGTGAAAAGTTTAGACCCTGTGAAAAATAGGCGAAGGGGCATCTGAGAGTATATAACCTGCGCACAATGGAAATGAGTCAATCACCTTGATTTGAACTCATTATAAGTGAAGCACGCAAATACATTGTGAAGTTTTACTATTATAATATATGCGTAGCTTTTTCGGATTTATTTTGAGACTATTTAAAGATGCTTTTTTTGATTATTGGGGACCATTTCAGAATCTTTGCTGAGCGAGCTGCTGTGGGACTTCGGAACCACATCACGACTATTTAAGGGCCGTACTTATACAATTTCGATTTGATTTGAGAAGACTTCCATCAGCTTGCTCTCGCAAAAAACCGATATCGACGAGTTATATTTTAGTTATCGGCTCTCAATCGATAATGATATTTTCGTCAGTTATAGGTCTGTTGTTGGTTTGTTATTGTTTCGACTATCAGAAGCTAGGACTTTTGGTACAAAATAACTCCGTCTCCTTGGCAAATACTAGAAGCTTTCTAGGACCTATGCCACTCGCTGCTTCTAAATCTGATAAGAGTGCCTTACCTTGCGATTTCAGACTTGCGAGCGCAGAGCATGAGCACAAAAGGTGCTCGATCCTTATCTCCTCCAACCGGCACTTACCACATATGCTATCACTGACTAGACCTTATTAAAAGCATGTGACACCAGAAGGCAGTATCCAGTACGAATATCCGTCATGAGCTTAAAGCTCCCTCTTTTTAATGATAAGAGTAACTTTGTTAGTCTAAGGTTGTAAGACCTGCACATGACACTTTGCAGCCCCGAGTTTGGTTCACACCTTTCCTGCTTGGTCGATAAGAGTCAGCTCTAGTTTTCTTTTAATCACATCCGATTCTGTTGGAGGTGGGGTACAAGGTAGTCTTTCTGGCCGACGCTGTACTCCTACGGCCGTACGGTCTATGCTAAAGCTACCCCGAGTCCCTGCAGTTGTTATCACAATGGTCATCGCCATCAAGTGTACAGGATGAATGGGCAGAATAGCATACAGTGCACTGTTTATGTGCACACTGACATATAATTTCTTTTAAGTTTATTATTTCGTGAGTGGCCGTGCACAAACCAAAGACTTCATAGTATAAAAAATATCTACCCTCAAGCAGAACTCGAGTAGGATGACGCTAAATATTGAAGCCACCCTTAAGAAGATAAGCCAGTACAATTATTTTTAGAAATGTAGCAAACTAGCAGAATTCTTTCCATGAAAGCCGTTACTAATTTAATCAGCATTCCCAATCAAACTCAATAGTGGGTAAATTAAAAAAGGATTTTCGGCTAAACAATTATATGTGTATTTTCCTGAAGAATTAGAGAACTAATCCCAAAAAAATTGAAGCTTTGAAAACAAACTTAAATAAAGGTAAAATAAATAATAAAGGACAACAATAACAATGATTGGTGAAACGATGACAAATAGTAATAAGGCATGCTTAAATAAGAAGAAGAAAAAACGCTTCCATAAAAAAACTATTACACATGATTACGCTATTGGTTGAAGCCCATATACCCTGAAGGGAAAATCTGTAACTCAAAACTAGTGCGCTGCTAGTGCATTCGGTACCGCTACTAGTTCGAACTCTATCTTTGTTTAATAAAGCGATGTCATAGGCGGTACCAATTGTCCCCGTTGCATTACCTTTTCTATAGCTCCGAATTTGATAGATATTTCCGCTTTGGAACTAGTTGGTTTTTTGGCACTGCCTCGATAGTTCCGAACTAGTGTAAGAATCTGCAATAAAGATTTCGTTCTTTTGTTGATTCTATTGCACTGTTTCCGAACTGAACCGAAATTCTACATATATTTCCTAATACGATTTTCGTTCGAAAGTCAGCAAAATTAGTTTAAAGGTGTAGGGAAAAAATACATTCCCATAGCGGAAGAAGGATTTTTTATAGGCTATCTATTTATTAAATACATGCTAAATATGAAATATGAAAACTCAAACTGTCGGTTTTTGAACTAGAAAAAATTTAGTCTCAATTGAACACCAGACATTTTGATCACTAGTTCCTAGGTATATACATATGTATTAATATAAGATCTAACACATGCAAAGTTATCATAGGCATTAGTGAAACTACAAAGAATATCACGTATTGCCAATAAAAGATAACAAAACCTTTTACTATAAATTAAATTCACAAAAGCTGTGTTTATTGAAAGAAGAAAAAAAAAATTACGCTGAGGTTAATGTTTCACCCTCTCCAAAAGGTAGAAGCGTGGCTAAACCTTTGGGAAGTGATAATAAAACAAACGATGTGACACAAAACAAAAAAAAACGTTATTTGAAAAAAAAGGAAAAACTAGAAAGGCACAAATTACACCGCAAGGGGTAAATGCTAGCGACCGCTTTGTGTAGACGGCCAATTTTAGTGAGGGTAACAGAGCAATGACAACAATTGCTGAATAACAAACAGAAGGTAAAGCAAGCTCGTTGTAAGGAAAACAATTTTCAGTAGCAAAACACAAACAACCAACAAAGTAATGTTGTGCTTAGAGTAAAATATGTACATATGCTTGTACATGAAAGTATTCATTAGACAAGGTCGAAAAAATAAGTTTGTAAAAATACGTTTGTTATGACATTTTTTGGTCATAATCTGTTCATTTCAGATCCGATTTTTTATATATAATATGACGTTATTTTGGCCGCGAGAAATTCGATACATGATTTGAATATCTTTATGAGCTCGGAAGCTGTTTTCATATAGCTGGGGGAACAAACAGAGTTGTACCTTTAGGTTAGGTTAGGTTGAACTGGTCGATCTGTGAGGATCTCACGTATACTGAATAAGTCCACAATTTTACCAGATGTTTGTTTAACAACAAAACTAAAAAACACAATCAAAAACAAGGATTTATGTATGTTATTAAAAAACTTGGTCCTCTAAGCAAATACCAGACGCATTCTAGGACTTCTGCCATTTGCTGCTTCCACATCTTATAGCTGTATCACTCGCCGGGCAAGGACAGGGCACGAACACAAGCCGTGATCGATTGTTTCCTCCTTCAACCCGCACTTCTCAGATTTGCTATTGCTGACTTAGCCTAATTTAATAGCTTGTGACGCCAAAAGGCATGCTAACTTTGTTAGGTTAAGGCGGCAATACCTACACATGCTCTTCAAAAGTTTACAGCCCTCGGTCGGTTCCATGCCTCTCCTGCTGCGTCGATCATGTGTAGCTCCGATTTAATTTAATCTCTCCCAATCTAATTGGAACAACAACGGTACAAACTTCGGGCGATGCACTCTATTTAGTTAGCTCATCAGCTTTTTCATTCCCACCTATTCCCTGGGACCCATTACACATGTATACTTTTCCCTATCTCGATTCCTTACAGGGATTTTCTATGCGAGATCAAAGCATGAACTGCTCTTTGGCCGTCAACACAAACACACACACACACATGTATATATATATATATATAAATATAAAGTAGACGCGGCTGTACTTTGGGCTATTTTTTCCAGTGTTTCTACTGCTTTTGTCATGGATTTATTTCCGCTTAAAAACCACTATAGTAATTTGACAGATTTTTTTATTTCTAGATCTGCGCAGTGTGCCGCATTCCTTATTCCTTCCATTACCCTGGAACCATCGGTATACACGCGTATCGCCTCATCTGTCGTTTGAGCGCGCTTGCGCCCGCGTTCCACCTCTATCGTGACTTTAAGAGATGCATTAAAACGCAGCTAAGGAGTAAGGTAAACTGTCCATCCAATATTTGATGAGGAAATAGTACTAGAACCGTATGGTCTACGCTATTAACGATACGTATGACGTTATGCCTCCTTTTTTAAGTTTAGTTCGATTCGGGGCCTTATACTTCCTAGTAAACAAGACCATATTCGTCTTCTCCGCGCTGACGCTCAACACGACATTAGATGTCAGCGTATGTTCGTCCTAAAGCTCCCGATCCGCCAAAAGAGCTAATTCTTGGAAGGCACTTTCTACTTATGCAGACGTCATTTGCGTACTCAGTTGGTCTGACGGGTCCCACATTGAAAAGTCAAACGGCCCAGAATCTAAGCTCCTGTCAAATTTCACAAGGATTGGTAAATTTTTTTCGACTTATGGCATTAAATGTGTCCTAGACAAATTAAATTAAAAAGGGCGGAGCCACGCCCATTTTGAAATTTTCTTTTATTTTTGCATTTTGTTTCATCATATCATTACTGGAGTTGAATGTTGACACAATTTACTTATATTCTGTAAATATATTAAATTTTTTGTTAAAATTTGACTTAAAAAAAATATTTTTTTAAAAGAGGGCGTGGTCGTTCTCCGATTTTGCTAATTTTTATTAAGCATACATATAGTAATAGGAGTAACGTTCCTGCCAAATTTCATTATGATATTTTCAACGGCTGCCAAATTACAGCTTGTAAAACTTTTAAATTACCTTCTTTTAAAAGTGGGCGGTGCCACGCCCCTTGTCCAAAATTTTACTAATTTTCTATTCTGCGTCATAAGTTCAACTCACTTACCAAGTTTCATCGCTTTGTTCGTCTTTGGTAATGAATTATTGCGCTTTTTCGGTTTTTCGAAATTTTCGATATCGAAAAAGTGGGCGTGGTTATAGTCCGATATTGTTCATTTTAAATAGCGATCTGAGAGGAGTGCTCAGGAGCCTACATACCAAATTTCATCAAGATACCTCAAAATTTACTCAAGTTATCGTGTTAATGGACAGACGGACGGACGGACATGGCTCAATCAAATTTTTTTTTCGATCCTGATGATTTTGATATATGGAAGTCTATATCTATCTCGATTCCTTTATAACTGTACAACCAACCGTTATCCAATCAAAGTTAATATACTCTGTGAGCTCTGCTCAACTGAGTATAAACGCAAAAAGTTTATTTACTTTGCTGTGAATATACAAATAAGCGTAAGGACCAAATCAAAATCCAACTTGCAAGTATTTACATAGGCAAGTAGGAATTTTTCGAGAACATAAATATTCTTGTGGAAGGGGGTGGGGTTGACTGTGCGAAATAAAGTTTATAAGACAAAACGTGCTGAAGAAATTGTGTTATGGATCAACACCTAACAGGCCACATCATTGCGTTTAAATAGGAAAACAATGAGTTACGTATGTACATATGTACATGTATATTTATGTACTTACTTGACATTTATTAAAAAATAATTTCACACAGTTGACACGTTGCAAATAATATGCATACATGAAAGGCTAAAAATAAGTGGGGCTTTTTGAAGCCATTTATTGTTTTTTGTTCAAATAAAATCAATTCGTGTCAGGTTTAGTTAGCTATACTTGAGTTCATATAGGTAGCTCCTTGCCAGATCTATTGGATTTTAAAATACTCACTGACTTGCTTACTGGTCGGAGAGCAGCCTAAGGTATTGAGAAAGCAGGCTAATCAGGTATTAAACAACCAAGACAGAAAGGAGCTACACTAAGCAGCCAGAAGAGCTATGTAAACTCTTACTTAAAACTCACGTTCCAGACTCTATAGCGGACTATCAACATTCACATATAATGAGAGGCTTGCCGACCATAAGTGATAGAGGAAAACACCTAGCAACAAAGCTCGCTACTGCCAAGCAAGTGGTAGTCTCTATTAGGTCCTCAAAATGGTTCGAAAAAGAAAGATAATGGTGCCTTTTCGTGGTATCTAATATCAGTGGCTTTAGAATGGCCTAGGACAACCACTTCAACCTAACCTAATATTTGTTAGGGAAATGTTTTGAAAAAAATATGAACACTTTTATTTGTGTTACAAATTTTATAAATTCTTCTTAAAAGTAGTGATAAATCAATATAATTACCTTTTTTGACTTCTAGAAACATTTTTCAACAAGATCCACGAATTAAATTTGACCTAAAAGAAAAAAAGGAAAGTTGATATAAAACTGAGGTCTGATTAGTAAAGCAAGAAAGATAGAAAGTGCGTAATAAATTCTCGTACGATAAGAAATAAAATTTTCTCAGATTTTGCTTTTTATTTAGTCAGATAAACAGACAACTGCACAAAAAGGGCAGATATGGTTGTCTTGTGGTTGTCAATTATCCTTCTTATGCCAGTTTTACATAGAACACTTTGACCAGTACTTTGCTTTGACAGATGACTTTAATTTATAGCTCAGCTGTTGTTGATGTAGTTTTTCAGTATTTGTTACATTCAAAGCTCCTTGCCAAAGCGCTCCATTTAAATCAGGTCTCATTTTCACATGCATTTCATATATTATTGTACAATATTTAACTTCATATTTATCTTATCAATTCAGTATAGATATTTACGTAACGAGTCTTCCCGATTCGACATTACCACGTACGCGATACTTGTAGAGCGGTGCTTGAAATAAGTAACGTAACGTTACTATGTATTCGACGCCCTGCCTTCTCTTATCGGTTCGTCTCACTGAACTGTCAAATGAATGAACTCAAATATTCCGTACAACAAAATTCTTTTATTATTCTTTTATATTATTTTTAATTTAATTTTATATTATTTACTTTTTAGTTTATTTTAATTCTTCTCATTTTATTTCGTCGAAATGATTTTATTTTATTTTACTTTATGTTATTTTATTTTATTTTAAATTATTTTATTTCATTTCATTTATTATCTATTTTTTTTATTTTTTTTTTATTTCTATTTTATTTTATTTCATTTTATTTTATTATTTTATTTTGTTTTAATTTATTTTATTTTATTTTATTTTATCTTATTTTATTTTATTTTATATTATTTTATTTTATTTTATTTTATTTTATTTTATTTCATTTTATTTTATTTTATTTTCCTTTGTTTTGTTTTATTTTATTTTATTTTACTATATTTTGTGTTATTTTTTTATTTTATATTCCTTTATTTATTTTTATTTCATTTTATTTTACTTTATTTTGTTTTATTTTTTTATTTTATTTTTTTATTTTATTTTTTTAAATTATTTTAATTTTTCACTATATTTTGTTTCAATTATTTTAATTTTTTACTCTGCTTAATACTTTCCACATGCTTTGTTTTTGGTGACGCTCTCTCGGTCTTTATCTTAAACGAAACAGCGTATACATCTCTTCGTACACTGGCATGCATAAAACTTGTGTATATTCTCGAACTTTATTGTTTATGCAGATGACGTGTTTGCCTTAAGTTTTTGTGTGATTTTGCTTATATTAACTGTACCACGTACCTTGTTCCCACATATCCCACAGTGTGGTGACAAAACTAACACTCACATTCCCTCTCTCTCCCTCTCGTTTTAATACTTCATACAGCGTAGCAATATGACTCACTTCAACTGCGTCAACACATTTCCTATATTCTGTACAGATACTTATATACCCCACACTACGCCTGAACTTACGTTGTACATAGACATATATCCCCCATATAGCCTACCTCATACGTCTTACGATGACGCTTTCATTTAAAACTTACGCTTGCATTCAGCTTTCCGTCATACCTTAAACAAGATGTTTACCCATAATAAAATCGTTTCTGTGACGAATATATCTGAGAGGTATTGATTTCTAGGAAATAGTTTCAACACAGGGTGGAACCTAATACCCATGCATATTAACGAACCCACTTAAATCCCAAATAAATATACTTAAACGTATTCTCAACAGCAATTATGTTACAACGACAAAACACAAAATTACCTCAGGCTATAAGCAAATAGTATACTACATATAATTATCATATAACCACGTGTAAGTGTACATATATATTAGCTATACCAAATGTATAGTAATTGAAATTAATTTAGTAATTTTGTGGCCAGTTTGTTGAAGTATTACCTGACATAAAAGTATAAATTATACAGAAATTGACTTCAACTTCAATTTAACATTCAAGCAAATACAAACAATCTAGAATACGACGCATGAGGCAAACGCTTGGATTGTGTGTAAACCTAAATAAAAGAACACAGACATTTTTGAATCACCCCGGAAGTCTGGTTTGAATGCTTACCAATATTCGGAAACAAAAATATATCTTAGCGAGGAACTTGAGCTGCTAGTCGCCAGGAATAACGCCCGCAAATATTACCAAAAAATTCGTGAACAGAGTTAGGGGTGGTGATAAGGCACCTGCATCAATTTCTAATCAAAATATGGTCGGACGAGTGTATGCTCGATGACTGAAGCATTAGTGTTCCGCAAGAAGTGGGTTCAGGTCCTGTTAAGCGTAATGTATGAAAGATAAATGCGGCTTAAGGTCTGAAAAATTGGTCAGATTTTCATTATGCGTCGAATTTTCGAAAAGATAAACCGCGAAAAATTATTTATTGAAACACATCACCTCTTTGTTCATTTTAAAACCGCCTTCGACAGCACGAGCAAAGAGCTGCCTATATGCCGCTATGCCTGAATTTGGTTTCCCCGCAAAACTTATACGGTTGTGCAAAATACGTTGAGGTTAATTCGACCGAGTTCTTTGTCAAGCGAAAAAATTAGTTTAGTCATTTTAGCAGAAGAGAAATTGTCGCTCTTAAGTTAACAAAATTTTGTAAAACTGACAGATTCCTAATCAATATAACTGATTTTTCTGTTAACACAACTGATCTTACAGGTCATTTCAACGGCAATCAACTGTCAATACATGAGCAAATTTCAACGAAAATTTTCCGCTCACTGCGCTCTCTACTTTGCACTTATGACGATGGTGCCACTTGTTAAAAAACACCAAAATAAGAAAACCATCAAATCGAAAAAACACACAAAATTGGAAAACAATAAAAAAATAGTTTTTCAGTTATCAATACAAAACGAAAAAACCCTTTTTTGAATTTACTTTGCAAAAAATTATGAGATACCGGGACACTTATTTATCAGGTACAATTTTGTAACTTCCCGTCCAAGCGAAGTTTTGTTTGAAAGACCAGGATTTTTCCAAAGTTAGTAACATTTTGTTCAAGTTTTTATGAATCTTCACTCACACGAAGGAATCTTAAAAGATAATAAAAAAAAACATCCTTTTTAATGTTGATGTTTCCGACAAAATACAAGTTTGAGTTGTTTTGGAATCGTTTCAACTTAAAGTGTTACAAAAATTAATTTTGCCGAATTACATGTAAAGTTACTCCAGTGGTGAATTACCTTCCTGCGATTTGATTATTTACTTTTCTATAACTTACAAGTTCTCTTTTTAAAATGTTACGTCAAAAATTTATACTACAAGTTTTGTTCGAAACAATCAAGTGTGGCAACTACTGCGAGATAAGAAATTGAGAATGAGCCGAGCTGTAACTGAAAGAATTGAGAATCAGTTTTGTGACTACTATTTTCATTTCTATATTCATATGTATGTATATGTAGCAAGCATGCGTATTTATGTATTCACATATTTACGAATTTGTACGGCGGTGTGATGGTAGCGTACTCCGCCTACCACACCGAAGACCCTGGGTTCACGCCCCGGGTAAAGCAACATCAAAATTTTAGAAAACAAGTAAGGAAGGTTAAGTTCGGGTGTAACCGAACATTACATACTCAGTTGAGAGCTATGGTGACAACATAAGGGAAAATAACCATGTAGGAAAATGAACCGAGGGAAACCCTGGAATGTGTTTGTATGACATGTCATCAAACGAAAGGCATTAAAGAGTATTTTATGAGGGAGTGGGCCATAGTTCTATAGGTGGACGCCATTTAGGGATAGAATTTGTTTGTACGATATGGGTATCAAATGAAAGGTGTTAATGAGTATTTTAAAAGGGAGTAATCCTTAGTTCCATAGGTGGACGCCGTTTCGAGATATCGCCATAAAGGTGGATCAGGGTTGACTCTAGAATGGAGTGAAAGGGAGTAATCCTTAGTTCCATAGGTGGACGCCGTTTCGAGATATCGCCATAAAGGTGGCCCAGGAGTGACCCTAGAATTTGTTTGTACGATATGGGTATCAAATTAAAGGTATTAATGAGGGTTTTAAAAGGGAGTGGTCACCTTTTCGAGATATCACCATAAACGTGGACCAGGGGTGACTCTAGAATACGTTTGTACAATATGGGATCAAACGAAAGGGGTTAATAAGTATTTTAAAACAGAGTGGGCCTTAGTTCTATAGGGGGACGCCTTTTAGAGGTATCGCAATAAAGGTGTACCAGGGGTCACTCTAGACTTTGTTTGTACGATATGGGTATCAAATGAAAGGTGTTGATGAGTATTTTTAAAAGGGAGTGGGCCTTCGTTCTATAGGTGGTTACCTTTTCGAGATATGGCCATAAAGGGGTGACCCGAGAATATGATTGTACCATATGGGTATCAAATGAAATGTGTTAATGAGTACTTTAAAAGGGCGTGGGGCTTAGTTCAATACGTGGACGCCTTTTCGAGATATCGCCATAAAAGTAGACCAGGGGTGACTCTAGAATGTGTTTGTACGATATTGGTATCAAATTAAAGGTATTAATGAGAGTTTTAAAAGGGAGTGGTGGTAGTTGTATATGTGTAAACCAATCCAATTACCATGTTTCATCCCTTTTTTCATATTTGGTATAGAATTATGACATTTTTTTCATTTTTCGTAATTTTCGATATCGGAAAAGTGGGCGTTGTCATAGTCGGATTTCGTTAATTTTTTATACCAAGATAAAGTGCATTCAGATAAGTACGTGAACTAAGTTCAGAAAAGATATGTCGAGTTTTGCTGTAGTTATCGTGTTAACGGCCATGCGGAAGGACAGACGGACGACCGTGTATAAAAACTGGGCGTGGCTTCAACCGATTTTTCCCATTTTCACAGAAAACAGTTAGCGTCATCAAATCTATGCCCCTACCAAATTTCAAAAGGATTGGTAAATTTTTGTTCGACTTTTGACATTAAAAGTATCCTAGAAAAATTAAATGAAAAAGGGCGGAGCCACGCCCATTTTGAAATTTTCTTTTATTTTTGTATTTTTTGCACCATATCATTACTGGAGTTGAATGTTGACATAATTTACTTATATTCTGTAAAGATATTAAATTTGTTGTTAAAATTTTACTTTAAACAAATTTTTTTTAAAAGTGGGCGTGGTCCTTCTCAGATTTTTAAGCGTACGTATAGTAATAGGAGTAACGTTCTTGCCAAATTTCATCATGATGTCTTCAACGACTGCCAAATTACAGCTTGCAAAAGTTTTAAATTACCTTCTTTTAAAAGTGGGCGGTGCCACGCCGATTGTCCAAAATTTTACTAATTTTCAATTCTGTGTCATAAGTTCAACTCACCTAACAAATTTCATCGCTTTATCTGTCTTTGGTAATGAATTATTGCACTTTTTCGGTTTTTCGAAATATTCGATATCGAAAAAGTGGGCGTGGTTATAGTCCGATATCGTTCATTTTAAATAGCGATCTGAGATGACTGCTTAGGAACCCACATACCAAATTTCATCAAGATATCTCAAAATTTACTCAAGTTATCGTGCTAACGGACGGACGGACGGACGGACATGGCTCAGTCAAATTTTTTTTCGATCCTGATGATTTTGATATATGGAAGCCTATATCTATCTCGATTCCTTTATACCTGTACAACCAACCGTTATGCAATCAAACTTAACTGAGTATAAAAACGCTTTTTCAATTAAAAAAATTTTCTAAGCGGAGTCGCCCCTCGGCAGTGTTCTGCAAGCACTCCTAGTGTATTTCTGCCATGAAATGCTCTCAGTGAAAACTCTATGCCTTGCAGATGCCGTTCGGAGTCGGCATAAAACAGGTAGGTCGCGTCCCGTCCCGTAAGAAAAATTAAAGAGGAGCACGACGCAAATTGGAAGAGAAGTTCGGCCTAAAATCTCTTCGGAGGTTATCGCGCCTTACATTTATTTATTTATATGGCAACATAGGTACTTTCATACAAAGCTGTCGCAACAACTTTTTTTGTTCATTTGACTACTAAAACGGTCAATTAAGAATCAACGATTTGTGCGCAGTTGATTCAACGTCTTGTTGCGATGGATACAAATTGACAGAAATTTCGGTTGAGTTGATCCGTATTTCGGTTGATTTTACCAGCCTTTTTCTTTCAGTGTAGGGGGACCTCCTAGAGCCATTTGAAGTTAACGGGATTTCAGACAATGTGACCCCCTATCGTGCGATTTATTTAATTTGATAAGAGCGTGACATTTTTTGGCGTATGCTGACGATATCGACATTACCGGCCTGAACACGATAAGTTCTTCTCACTCCAAGTTGGGAAAAGAAGCGGGCGAGACGGCTTTGATGATTAATGAGGACAAAACGATGTACCTGCTGTCATCACCCAAAGGATCAGCGGATTTGCTCCTATTTGGGAACCAGCATTAATACAAACAACAACAGAATCACTCTTACCAATAAATTGTTATTTGGACTAGGGCTGTTGGCAAACAAAAATCATGCTCTACATGTCACTTTTTGTACCCGTCCTGGTATATGGTGTAAAAGAACGGACAACATCAGATAGGACGTCTCTGAGAGTGTCCTATAGAACATATTTTCGAAATGCTTACGTATCACTACGCGTTGGCGGTGGTGAGTACCGAAGAAGATTTAATTATGAACTGTACGAACTTTACGAAGAGATCAAAATAGTCCAACGAATTTAACACAGCGGTTTCGCTGGGTAGGCCCTATTATGCCAAAGAGATATAAAGCTTCGGCTGAGATAGTATTTTTATCGGAACCCACATATGAAAGCAGAGGAAGAGGGTGGCTGCCATTTCGTTAGAAGGGCCAAGGGCGTAAAGTCCCTTGGTGTGACCAATTCGCGCCAGTTAAGCGGGGTCGCCCCCGGCAGTGTTTGGCAAGCACTCCGAACGTATTTCTGCCATGAAAAGCACTCAGTGAAAACTCATCTGCCTAGCAGATGCCGTTCGGAGTCGGCATAAAGTAAGTAGATCCCGGCCCGCCAATTTGTAGGAAAAATTAAGAGGAGCACGACGCAAATTGGAAAAGAAGCTCGGCGTAAAATCTCTTCGGAGGCTAAAGCGCCTTATATTTATTTATTTTTTTTTATTAATCAAGAGTGCTAAGTAATCGTCTTATATGTCGACTTTACTGAAAAATTCTGGTAAAATCAACCGAATTAAGGTTCAATTCAACCGATATTTCTGTCAATTTTTATCCAGCGCCAATAACTGCTGAAGCAATTTAGCACAAATT
Source organism: Eurosta solidaginis (assembly GCF_040869045.1). Classification (NCBI taxonomy): domain Eukaryota; kingdom Metazoa; phylum Arthropoda; class Insecta; order Diptera; family Tephritidae; genus Eurosta; species Eurosta solidaginis. The sequence goes on along the minus strand of NC_090323.1, from coordinate 164,332,620 downwards.
TTTCACTTTGAATTCACCGTTTTAACCGTCAAATAAAAAAAAAACAAAGAATTCTTCTAATGTAAGCCACAGCTAATGTTGCTCCGATATGAGCTTGTACTCGATACCCGTACTCATATTGAGGGATCGAGAAAATTAATCGACACCAAAATATGTATCGAGGGAATGTACCTGAAATTTACTAGTATCGTACTTATGAAAATCCTCTCACTCAAACTCGCATTGCCTCATAGCTATAGAAACCTCGCGTTATGGTGAACGTAAAATAAAATTTCAGTGCAGTCTTAGCAGAATTAATGTGCATAGTTCATTTACAAATAACTTTTGAATTTTCAAAGTATGTTAGGTTCTGGATTCTTAATCCTGAATACGGGTCTTTGAATAACCCATCAGAAAAAATAAGCCCAATAATCCTACATTCCTACTTTTATTCTAAATTTCAAGTGAGTCTTGTTAATTGGGTCGACGGTTTCTTTTATTGTGTGCCGGTTAATTAACTTAAGTTAAATTAATAAAAAATGGATTTTTGCGCCAGCTACATGTTTTATAAGCGGAAGTTGGTATTCTAAAAATCTGTAATTTTTTATGTAGCAGAGAAAAACTGAATCCCAAAGACAACGAAGGGATTGGACCTTATCAGTGCGGCTTCAGACCAAGTAAGTCCACTAACGACCAGATCTTTGCGAAGCATACTCAGAAATTACTCCTATCGGCACTCACATTTGGAAGCAGAGGGTTCTCGGATTGACTTTAATTGCAAATAATAATGGCGATTTTTTCAAATAATTTCCAAACGCTGGCTTTTACCGGGAGGCAATTTAATTGCGGTATTTATATTCTTTTTGAAGGGTTTTTAGGGTGACGTGTAATAGTGTCAGTGGAACTAGCGTCAATTGACGTTAATTCGCTTTGAAAGAGAAGTAATGTCAATTGCATTAATTCTAAATCTGAAAGAGAACTAATGTCAACATCTTGTTGAAATCGACGTCATTGACATTAATTCTCTTTGCAAAAGCGAATTTATGTCAGAATTACTTTAGGTACGACCATCGAACTTTGAAATAAAATTCGCATAAATTTTAATTCCAAATAATAGTTGTCTATTAAGATAAAATTCAAAAAGTGTTAACAGCATTCATTTTTAATGCAGGCGAAAATTTAGAATAAAAAATCGCACAATTTTTAATTCTAAATTTTCTATTCATATTTCGATAGGATACTAAGATATTTTTTCCAATTAATTTTCAAAGCTTTTCAATATTTTGCTTATTTTCTAGTAGATATATCGTCTCATAACATGGAAATCGCGGAATTTTTTATTCCAAATTTCCAACTTAGCGCTTGTTTTAATTTTTGAAAATGAATTTGTGTCATAATAGGAAACGAAAATTTTGATTAAAATATCACGCGATTTTTTATTTCAAATTTTCGCCTGGGGCGCATTTTATGGAAACTAAAGAGAATAAAAAAGTATAAATTTGGTCGACTGACCGCCAGATCTGGTCTGTCTAACAACCCGTAGGCAATTCAGTTTTATTCCTATCATCTCCTTTTTGCGTTGACGGCATTAAATAGTCCCAATGGGAACTTAAGTCATTTGACATTAGTTCTCTTTTGGATTTTGAATTAATGTCATTCATTTTATTTCTCATTCAAAAGCGCATAAATGTCAATTGGCGTTGGTTCCATTGACACTATTTCATGTCACCGTTTTTATATGAAATACAATTATGCGGATATTGTCAGAGCAAAATTTACAAACACACCGGAGGCGTTTTTTCACCTCAGTAATTACCTCGATACTGTGCCCATGTACTCGATACCTAAAAAGGTACTTGTACGAGGTATTCTACTACGGCAAATACCTACACGCTGCGAAAAGACTGTCACGTTTTCCCCATGATAGAGCTTTCGAAAAAAAAAAACTGCTTTGTTTTTACACATTGACACATACATGGGGTCCGCATGGTTTGGTTTGTCTTGAACTCTTCCCCTCGAATGTCTTGATACCCGCATGGTATGCTGCAATAAAATGCCATGCTATAATAATTTTCCTCTTATGTTTTGGTCACTGGTGACTATATTTCTGCCGAGACAAATACTACAAGCAGAGCTTTAAGTTAGTTTATATGTCATAGTTAGTTTTTGGCAAGTTCCAATTGTATTCTGGAAACATTTTACACATTAAATAAATTGGAAGAGAAATATTTTCTTAAATGCAGGTGATAATTTTTTGGAACGCAGCCCTCTGTTTTTTTTTTTGTATGTCGATTCCTTAATGTCCTTGCAATGAAATACTCATGAGTACATGCACATTGGGGATAAAAAAGGCCAATTCAAGAAGTTACTAAGGACTTCTAGTAAAGCTAACAAATGGACCTTGAGATTTGGTTTAAAGTGGGAGAGACAAAAAAATAACTACCAAGAGGTAAAGGTGTCTAGGTTTGAGTGTAACCGAACTTTATATACTCAGCGTGAGATTCAATTGCACATTTCATTTCAGATAAATTACTTTTCTACATAACACGCGGCACCGCCCATTTAAAAAACAATTTCTCCCCATTTCCTCTTACAATAAAACTTGATAAATGAAATATCATTGATTCAAAACTATTTTTTGCTAAGTTATAGCTTATTATTCTAGTCTACGACCCTTTTAAATTTGTTTTGTATCTAAGTTGCCGTGGTCTTTAAGCGATCCCGTCCATTTTTACTAGAAATATTTTCTGCTATAAGGAAAATATGTGTACAAAATTTCATTACGATATGTTAATTTTTCTTCGAGTTATGGCTCCCAAAACATAGACAATTGCTTTGTCACAAAAGGGGTGGTGCCACACCCATTTTCAAAAATTTTAGTGTTTTCCAATCTAATGTTATAATTCAATTTAGAAAGTAAAATTCTATTGATAAAAAGCTCTTTTTCGCTAAGATATAGCTTATTATTTTCATCTAGGACCCTTTTAAAAATCTTTTTATATAAAAGTGGGCGTGGTCTTTAACTGATCTCGTCCATTTTTCTAGAAATATTTCCTGCTATAGGGAAATTCTGCGTACTCAATTTTATTACGATCCGTTAATTCTTCTTCGAGTTATGGCGCCCGAAACATAGAAAATTGCTTAGTCAAAAAAAGTGGCGGTGCCACGCCCATTTTTTAAATTTGAAATTGTTCCTATTTGTTGTTATAAATCCACTTGGGAAATGAAATACCATTGATATAAAGATCTTTTTTTGCAAAGATATAGCTTATTTTGTTCGCCCACGACCCTTTTAAAAATCTTTTATATAATAGTGGGCGTGGTCGTTAACCGATTTCGTCAATTTTCATTCAAAGCATTCCTTATAGTAAAGGCAACCTCTCTGCCGAATTTTGTTACGATAGGTTTAACGATTTTTGATTTATGATTAATAATATTTGTAAAATTGATTTTATCACAAGTACCAACAGTTATCCAATCAAAGTTAATATACTCTGTATGAAAAGCAAGCTGAGTATAAAAATGATGGCTGGAAAAATGCGTAGAAAAATTTGTCCCGTACCAACCATGGAATGCTTCAAAGGAAAGTAACATTGTTATTCTTGTATCGCAAGGCTTGCATCTATATTTTGAATTCAAATTGCTTCCTGCTTATTCAACGCGGGGCTCCTCTTTTTTCCCTGCGGCTTCCTTTGCCAGGTCATTCAACTTTTTGTCAACTTCTTTATCGCTTTATTCCAAAAATGTAAGCAAATTACATTTTTTATATGTAGCTATATTTGATTATATTTAAACATAAACATCAAAAACATTTAACATGCATATTTTACTTTTTCGAAAAATATAACGTTTTAAAATAGCAACTCACCACATAACCTGTCAATATCCATGAACCACCATCGATAATAAATTTCGCTTGCCACTTTGACTTTGGCTATGGTAAATTAATTCAATTTTCTTAATTATGAAACAACGCCAACGTTGTTCGGTATGTTTTTTGTACGAAATAAATAAAGTGGAAAACAAAAGAGGCCCAACATCTAGTGAGTGTGGGTGTAATTATTTGGCGCCATAGCAGTGGATATCAATAAAAAAAAAAAAAATATTGTCCACGATTTCTTACCCGTAATCATGAATTTTTAATTCGAACGAATGCTTGGACATGAACATATGAAGATACACATACACATACACATATGTATATAACTACAAACAAAAATTATATGCATGCACATAAACGTGGATAAGAAAATTAAACACGTCAACTTAAAAAAATTCAAAGTAACATGTACGTATATGTAATATATCCTTTTGTATAATTTAAAGTACATAAAAGTAGGTTATTACATACAAAAAGCAGAAAAAGGAGTAGAATGTGACAAGTAATTACAATTCAATGGCAACTGGAATTACGGTAAGCTATAATTTTTTTCACCTATCGACATTACTTATTTTTATGGATTTTACTCTCGATGAATGAAATGTGGTAACATTTTATGCTTGCAACATTGTTCATGTATAACCGGACCTACATACATAGGTAATTACACAGCAAAAATTTGCGCAAGCAGTTGTGGGGAATAGCTTAATCTCATAATAAGGTAAAAGAAAAACACTAGCATTCCATTGAAAATCGTAAATCCTCGCCGATATTCGAATTGCTTTCATTAGTAATTTTCAATGCCAATATATTTTAATTATATCACACTGCAGAAAATTTAAAAAAATTCCATAATGCAATTCCGTGATGCAATCGCCGTTATGCTAAGATTATCACGTTATTTTGAGGTGTCCGTTGTAGCCTGAACCTTTGGAAAACAGAGAATCCATATGTGTGGATTAGTACTTTTTAAATCTCTTCAAAATGCTTTCTTCCGGGATTGGCACAAAAAACAGCACTCTTGCGTCAGCTGAACTGTTACAAGCACATTCAGCCAACGCCATGCTTTTGTTATTGTGTACCTTTTCCCAATTACCCCCTTTCTATTTGATTTTCATTGAAAGTTAGTTGTGAAGTTGAATAATATCATGGTTATAAATAATAATTTACACCGATAAAAAAGGCAAACATGCATAAAACTATAAAAATGTTGTACTCTCATGGGGTTCTGAAATACGTTCTTGGTATCATGAATCTGGCGAATCTGAAGTTAATCCAATAGCGGTAGCAAGATTCCATATATTGTAAAAGGACTAAATTTCTAGTTTCTTTTAATAAACCTTACCCAATTTTTTTGTGGGTAAGTATGTCATAGGTACGGTGTGCGCTAGAAGTCTGGTTGCACACAATATAAATTAAAGCTGTAAAGTTATAGCTTATTATTCTAAATTTGCTTTATATCTAAGATGCCGTGGTCTTTAACCGATCCCGTCCATTTTTACTAGAAATATTTTCTGCTACAAGAAAAATACTTGTACACAATTTCATTACGTTATGTTAATTTTTCTTTGAGTTATGGCTCCCTTAACATAGAAAAACGCATAGTCAATAAAGAGGCGGTGCCCCACCCATTTTCAAAAATTTGAAGTTTTTCCTATTTACTGTTATAAATCCACTTGGGAAATGAAATACCATTGATATAAAGCTCTTTTTCGCAAAGATATACCTTTTTTTGTTCGCCCACGATCCTTTTAAAAATCTTTTATATAAAAGTGGGCGTGGTCCTTAACCGATTTCGCAAATTTTTCTTCAAAGCATTCCTTATAATAAAGGCAAACTCTCTGCCAAATTTTGTTACGATAGGTTTAACGATTTTTTATTTATGATTAATAATATTTGTAAAATTGATTGTGAATGTGGTGCCACGCCCATTTCAAAAAAATTTTCCAAATTTTTATCAAGAGTCTCAATATCAGTCCACACGTCAAATTTCAACATTCTAGGTGTATTATTTACTAAATTATCAGGTTCTTTGTGTTTTCCAAAATGTTATATATATAAAAGGAGGGCGTGATTATCATCCGATTTCGCTCATTTTCAATGCAAAAGACACTTAGTCTCAGAGCAAACACTTAACCTCATAAAGGTATGTGAGAGCTCCTATGTGATGGTATGTGGTGTCATTTATGACAATTTTTCTCCCTTTTTTCCCATTATTGTGGCCTCCATAGGCGTTTCGAAGGAAGTCCTTGGAACTTAATTACCAATATAGGGCTAACCAAATTACTCACATTTTGAAGAATTAATGATTCGTCAGCAACAGCAGAAGGATATACTAGCCACAAGCAGAAAGAACGTTGTAATTAATGTCCTATGTAGTTAGGTTTTTTTGAAATAATTTTCATAATAAAATATGAGAATTGATTCCAAAATTGCTTTGTTAAACTTAAATTTTCCGCATTCATAATTTTCGTCATATCATAATCATAAAACTCTTATTGAATATTTTTGAGGCTCAATTTTTCTTACATATTTCAGTTTTATATCGGATTCAAAGACAATTTCTCAAAGAAAACAATTTTAAATAAAATAAAAAAGTAACTATGTATATGGCTATATTTTCGAGAAGATCTACGCCGGGCTTCTCTCCCAATTTGCGTCGTGTTACTTTGTAAAATTTCTCAACAAATTGGCTACTGTGCGTTGACTTTTCTCCTCCACTGTGCCTACGTGCATACATACAGATGTATCTTTGCAAAAATTTACGTTCAACGATAGGTACATTTGTGTCGCAAGCGAAAATTATTTTATTGCCAAGCCTATCGGTGCAAGGCCAAAGACAATAACAACAACAGCAACAAAGCTGATATTAAGTAAGGCAAAAAAAATATGTCAAAATAAGAGAAAATGCTGTCGCGCCACGATAAGCGACTGGCCGTAAAAGGCACTGGAAAAGTTAAGTGTATACGAATTGGTATCCAAAGAGCCTTTCTTTGTGAGATTGCATTGCCGCAGAAAAAGAATGACTTAAAATTGAGCCAGCAAACCGAGCGTAAGTGAAAGCTCAAACTATAGGTAAATTGAGTGTATGCTCATTCACAACACAAACACGAAAGCACACAATTAAATAACATTTTGCATACAATGAGATTTGTATTTTTTTTATGTATCTATGTATGTACGTATATTGTGTAAAAATATAAATGCATAAAACAAAAGCCGTATTAAAATCAGTCAACTGAACTGCTGCCTTTCAACCATCATTATATCGGTAACGCTGTCTACTTGTTTGTGTGTGTGTATAAATTTTAATATCTTTTAAGGTATAATTTTTGGCGCGACAAGTGACGCGACAAAAAAATGTCTCTATTGCTTAATAAGAGCTTACATTTTTTCTCGTGTGTGTGTATTTTTATAGTCTATACAAGTATGAATATATGTATGTATGTCAAGTATATTTGCGCAAATTTGTGCACTTTATTCTTTTGTTTATTATTATTATGTGAAATAATTTTTGTAGCACGATTTTTGTTATTTAATACCGAGAGAAGTAAAATTTTATTCAGCACTAAATGGGTACGACAAAAAAACTTTAAACCTGTAAAATGTTGCCGTCACAAATTTCGCTGTCGCTGTTATGGACTATAAAGAAAAAAATCCTTACGACACTGTGGCATTCACTCAGCCACACCATACAACAAAGAAAAGAGAACAAACAAAACAAGTAAGAAAGGGGCTTCATACCTTTCATGAATGGGGCTGAACAATAATCTTATCCCGTTCGTAATCTCCAAATAACCGGATGTATAATATAAGAAATATCATCTGTTCACTATATATTTCTTATATTATATATATATATATATTATATACCTAATCGATTTTTAAGAAAAATATAAACAAACAAGTAGGGAAGGCTAAGTTCGGGTGTAACCGAACATTACATACTCAGCTGAGAGCTTTCTAAATGAACCTAGGGTAACCCTGGAATGTGTTTGTATGACATGCGTATCAAATTAAAGGTGTTAATGATTATTTAAAACGTAGTGGGCCTTATTTCTATAGGTGGACGCCTTTTCGAGATATCGCGAAAAGGACCAGGAGTGACTCTAGAATGTGTTTGTACGATATGGGTATCAAATTAAAAGTATTAATGAGGGTTTTAAAAAGGAGTAGCCCTTAGTTGTATATGTGAAGGCGTTTTGATATATCGACCAAAATGTGAACCAGGGATGACCCAGAACATCTTCTATCGGGTACCGCTAATTTATTTATATATGTCATACCACGAACACTATTCTTCCCAATATTCCGAGGGCTTTTATTTCGCCCTGCAGAACTTTTTCATTTTCTTCTACTTAATATGATAAGTGTCACACCCATTTTACAAAGTTTTTTCTAAAGTTATATCTTGTGTCATTAAACCAATCCAGTTACCATGTTTCATCTCTTTTTTCATATTTCGATATTTATAAATTTTTTTTTTAAAGTAGGCGTGGTCGTTCTCCGATTTTGCTAATTTTTATTAGGAATACATATAGTAATAGGAGTAACGTTTCTGCCAAATTTCATTATGATATCTTCAACGACTGCTAAATTACAGCTTGCAAAACTTCTAAATTTACTTCTTTTAAAAGTGGACAGTGCCACGTCCATTGTCCAAAATTTTACTAGTTTTTTATTCTGTGTCATATGTTCAACTCACCTACCAAGTTTCATTGCTTTATCCGTCTTTGGTAATGAATTATCGCACTTTTTCTATTTTTCGAAATTTTCGATATCGAAAAAGTGGGCGTGGTTATAGTCCGATATCGCTCATTTTAAATAGCGATCTGAGATGAGTGCCCATAAACCTACATACCAAATGTCATCAAGATACCTCAAAATTTACTCAAGTTATCGTGTTTACAGGCGGACGGACAGAAGGACGGACGGACGGACGGACATGGCTAAATGAATTTCTTTTTTCACCCAGATCATTTTGATATATAGAAGTCTATATCTATCTCGATTAGTTTATACCGTTACGGATTACCGTTATGCGAACAAAGTTAATATACTCTGTGAGCTCTTCTCAGCTGAATATAAAAATGGCAAAAACCCCCTTATCTGAACGATCGGTTGTATGGGAGAGGTATATACTATATACATATAGCTCCGATCAAAGTGATTTTTCAGGAAATCTTCTATGATATATTAGAACATATATCACCGAGTTTCACGTTTATAGTTTCTAAATTGCGGCAGTAATGACCAAAATCGTCTTATCTGAACGATCGGTTGTATGGGAGATATATGTTATAGTGGTCCGATCCTACCGGATCCGACAAATGTCTAATATAATACAAAAATACATCCTTGTGCCGAATTTCATTGAGAAATCTCAAACTTTGAGGGACTAGTTTGCGTTCAAACAGACAGACGGACGGACAGACGGACATGGCTATATCAACTCAGTTCGTCACCCTGATCAATTCGGTATACTTATTGGTGAGTCTATCTTCTGTATTTCTCAACGTTACAAACATCGGACCAAAGTTAATATTATTTCATTATTAATTTTTATTATTAATTTCATGTTCATGAAAGGTATAAAAATTTAAATTATCGCCTGCATCAAACTTACAAAATATACGTCAACAACGGCGTTGACGTTGGCAAAAACAGACACCACCACCATATCACTTCTTTGTCATTTGTTATTTCGGTTCTTTAAATTTTTTATTTTCAGGTCGAAAATATTGTATACTCGCAGAAAAGACTAGCGCCATTAAAGTTTATAAGGTTACATGCCTATAATATTTTCTTGAACGCTTTTGACATTCTTTAAAAGCGCCCACTTGGACAAGTTTTAATAGTAAAAAAATATGTTTAAGTATTAATACATATGTACATGCCAATTTGTAAGCAAGGGCATACATTCATAGTTAGATGTTAGGTATAGAAATATAGCACGTTTTATTGTAAATGGACCGGTGATGTTAAGCTCACACATATCGAATTTTCTAAGGAAAAAAAATGACCGGAAGGGATGTCTTACAGTTAGCAAGCGATACCAAAAAGTTTTAGCTTTATTATAGACTTATTATCGGAAGCGAATGGTTATCGTCTAGTTAATGGTTTATTGCCACATATTTATCAATGAGTCATCGACTTATTGCCGATAATATATTGAAGTTTTATTGGCATTTAATTTATAACAAGCCAATGAGTCGTCGACAACAAGGAAAAAATTTATTAGCACTCCAAAGAAACGATAGCTTTTAGATAACAAATCAATAACTTTTTTATAACAAACAAATAACGTTTCTCTCACAAATCGATAATAAAATAGCGATAAATTTGCTATAAGTAATAGACACAGCTTTTTGATGATGAATATTTAAATTTTGTATGGCTCAACAAAATGTCTTCTTTCACAAGTCTATAATTTTTCGATAAAAAATCGATACATTTTAGATAAAAGCCGATCACTTTTACCGAAATATCGCTCCAAAATCGGTAACTCATTAAACTTTTCAATCGATACCAAATTTATAACATATAAACAATGGAAAACTCGTAAATACTGTCATCCATAGGAAAAAGCCAGTAAAGTTCACTTACTGCTTTTTAATAATTTTGATGCCAATATATGTCTCCGACACCAATTTACTCACTACCTAATTATTTGTCATTAAATGTTCGAATTTAAAGATAAAAAAGATTTAAAATTTGTTTTATATATAGAGCACTTTAAATTTCCCAACCAAAAATGCAGTAAATCAAATTTCCAAGACATGAAATTTTTAACAAAATAATAAAGTTTTGCTGTAAGATTAAAAAAGCAGTAACTTTCAAGACATGAAGGCAGTTGCCACTAGTTTTTGGGCTACGAAAATAATTATATAACAGAAGCATATGGGACTGAATATCCATAAAGTCATTGAATAGGACATATTCATTAATTTTTATTGTGCACCCAATATAACTATTAATTTAATTTAAACAAAAAACGTCAAACTGTCATTTCATATTTCTCTGATTTAACTTTTTACACTTAACTGCTCTTTTTCTATGAACTACAGTATAACTCGTCGATATTACACCTATAAAAGAATAGATCGGTCGCGGTTAAAAAAAATGGTACGCCCCGAACCCATCGATAACATCCGGGTAGCTTATCGATAACAAAGCGTTAATACTTCGATAACAAATTGAGTAAACGTCTCCCCTTGCCTTGCCCACATTAAGCTATGAAGTCATTTACGGGTACATCCTACATTCCCTCACATAGCATAACAGTCACTAACACTACACCTACATTTACCTTCTATATTTCCCATAGAGCATACTATTATAAAGGACTACGCTTACACTCACCTTATTTCCACATACCGTGAGAAAAGATGTTTACGCATCAAACATGTTCGATCGAGCTTAACGTTCGAGAAAAATAAACAAGCAAAGTCAAATATTTCCCTTTCTTGCTTTGTCGCGTTCTTCAGGGAATGTGAATAATTTAAATAAGAATGTCAAGCTCACTACGATAAAAAAGCAGAAGTATGCTTGAGAGCTCCGTAGCAGTAATTCAAAATGCTACAAAACTTCGGAATCTTTTTTTCTTATTGCTCCGGCTCTGAACATAAACAGATCACAGAGTAGAGCCGTAGCATAAAAAGTTTACAGCTACGAGCAACGACATGTTTCAAACGGAGCAAAGAGCAGAATCAAAACTCCAAGCGAAAGGTTTTTTTGTTGTGGAGCGGAAGTAAAAAAAATTGTATTCTATTTGCTCTGTTGGGCATTGTTCGTCTCTTCTCGCGCTACTATTTATCTACAACAACTTGCAATGCAGCGTGGGAACAGAGTTTAGTGTTTCGATGCAACAGCAATAACAACAAAAACAAGAAGCTAAAACAAAAACCTCGTGATGGACAAATAAAACCACAAGTACAAAAACAAAAACATCACAACGCCACATCAACCCCAAAATCAAAAACATAAGAAAATAAAAATTGTGCACGGCAATGCCAAATAGATAAAATATCATACATTTTGGTTTTTTGCTCCCGCTCCACTACAAAAAGCGTTTTGTTTGGAGTTTTTATTCTGCTATATTCTCCGCTCTAAGTCATGATGTATCTCGTAGCATTTACTCTGTTCTTGTTCAGAGCCGGCGCAATAGCAGAGCATATTCTTCCCTGCTATTGCTGCTCTGGAGTAGCAAATGCAAACACTGGTCCGTAGACCGTCAGATCTCAATTCGGCCTACAACTACGGGTAGCGTGAGAGTAGTGATCGAGATTCGTCTGAGCAAATAGTGTTGTCAAAGAGCAGCGACTGAGATTCATCTGAGCAAGTATTTATTATTATTATATATTTAGGCTTAAAATAAATTTTAAGGCTACCAAAAAAGAGCACTAGCTGCTATGGCTATCAGCTCAGATCTGGACAATCCGTGAATTAGTTTTTGCTTGTACTTAAATCAGCAAAAATCGCATGCGCAGTCATCATATCTTTTACTCGCGGAAGCTTCTTCAACCTTCTAAGCTTTCTTATGTGCTTTTTTCTCCTGTTGCTCCTTTGTCATGGTTTTTATTTTCCGCAATCTAAAAAATTATCAAAATAATATTTCAACACACAGATATTTGAACAGTTTAACTAATTCAGGAATTACAGCCCTAATAATTACGCAAAATATATTCTACAAATAGTGACAAGCATTTTGTGGGAAGTTTAGGTTATTGCAAAAAAGCGAAAAAAATCAAAGATGTGAGAGAAGAGGAAAAAGTAAGATTAAAGACCGTTTACTATATGCAACAAGTAAAAAATACTAAGTCGCTACTTTGCTTTTTGTAAGGGATATAAATCTAAATTTAATCTTTTGCTACTCCTGAGATAAAGCAAGCAAACTTACAAAAAGAGATAGAGGGTTACTCTCCCACAAGCGATTCAGCGTGCAAATACGTCTACAGTGGAGGGGTAAAATCAGTAATATGCAAAATAATGCATTCATATCATAGGATGGGGTAAGGTGTGACAAACTAATTTGTAACGGGATTAGTAAACGAGGCGTTTATAAAGTATGAGAATGAGTGCACGTGCTTTTAAAGATACAACTACATACATATTCGTATTCGAGATTTTAACTAACAGAGAAAAATATACAGTGGATGTTGAGAGTAAAGTTACATATTGTTGTTTTTACAATACTGATATGATTTTGCAGCCTCCCAATCGAATAGAACACGAAAAATGGTGGTAGCACTTTTCTGAGCAATATCAAAATTAATTTTGGTGTACTCTCAAACTTAGCACCAAAATAGTGCAACGTGAAAATATGACATATAACTGTACAATATTACACTTTTCGTAGTGATATAAACACCAATTTTGGAGTCAACGTATTGCTCATTGTATTGCATTACGACAGATGTGAGCAAAAAAGCAACAAGAGGCTTGTGGTCTGGTGGTAGCGTGATCCCCCTTTCACACCGAAAATACTGGGTTCAAGTCCCGACCGAACCAGCATCAACATTTTCTTTTTTTTTTTTTTTTTTTTGTTAAATGTTAATATGTGTAATTGTGATAATTTCAAATTAATGTTGTTGTTTTTGTGTTTTTATTGTTAATAAATACAGAATTGCTCCAGAAGAAGCCAAGGAAATTTGGCGAAACGTCGAGCTGTAAGGTGAAATAAATTGTTTTATTTGCACTAGTTCAGAATAGATCGGAAAAGCTTAACAAAAATATATGAAAATCAATCAAACCGATCGGAAACCAATATATAAAATTTTCTTTTTTTATTATTGATTAAATTTTATTTTTAGAATAGTTATTTTCAGCACATCTTGGGAATGTAATTCACATTATTTTAAATTTTAGATAGAACAACAACACAAATGGTGGTTTTGAAACTAACATTTTTTGTGCATACCAAAATCGAACAATCGATTTTATCAAGTGTTATAAGTAACATAAAAAATTAATTTAATTTAATGTATCTCAAACGGCACAGACCATGCGTGGCCACAAAAGAAAAAAATCCAAACGATGTTTACGAATGCACATTTGAGCAACAGGGAATTACATCCCAAGGAGTATCACGTTTAATAGCCAGCAATATGCTACCAATCTTAGCTGTTTAATCCAAGGGCTTTCGAGTGCTCTTGAATTTGTTTGGATATAAAATTTGCTCTGAGAAAATGACTCTGGAATGGCCCTGAAAAAGTCTCCAAAACCATTCCGAACTTACACTAATCCCAAATTACGTCAAAGGATGCCTAAAATAGTCCTTAAGGTCATTATAGGACCCCCAAAAATTCACCGCGGAAGACCCCCAACATGGGAGATACTATAGAAATGACCAACCAAGAATCCTAAAATTGTTCCCAAATGATCCCAAAACAGCCCCAAAAATTACTTAAAATTACTTAAAATTACCTCGAAATCTCCCCTATCCTAAGACGATACCGATATGACTTCGAAACGATCATGAAATACTTCATTAAATGTTCCAGAAATGATACAGAATTAACCTCAAATAATCCCGATATGACCCCGGCTGGACCCCAAACTAGACAACAAAATCATCAAGAAAAGGAGGGAGACCATCTCAGTGTGACCTGAAATCCTCCCAAATAGTCTGCACAACGATCCCCATTTGATTCCGAGTGGTTTCTAAAAGCATGTCGAAACGAAAACGATATAGCCATTTTAAGCTTCCGGAAGTGTCCGAAATTGTCCCGAAATAACGACGGAAGTCAAAGGTCTGCAGAGCACATAGCAATAATTTTTTTTTTTGTATCGCTCGGTTGCAAATAGCATGTCGTTATAAATTTCTCCGCTCTATAATCTGTACATTTTCGGGTCGGAGCAGTAGCAGAATATTTGGTTTTCGTTGCGAATACATATTTCAATATTCGAATAATCGTTCAGCAGCGACTATTCGAATAATCGGCAACGAGCAATCGTTCGAGTAAGCGTCTACGTACGATTATTCGTTTTTAACTGAACGAATGCTGAAAATCGAATAATAAAGCATTTGAATAATCCGACTAAACGAATATCACAACCTCTTGTAGTCCTTTTGAAAAATTTTATAATAAGACCGTCATTCAAAAAAATAAACCAAGGAGTATATTTCCCTAAATGTATGCTTTAATTTATACGGAACCATAAGGTTTTTATAATTTAGTCTGTAAGGATTATAATCCAAAGGCTTAAACAATAACCAATAATTTTGTAATTTCCATTTTTGTTACAACTAGTTATTTCCTAACTTTTAAAACACACTGTACACTAAGACGACTATGTCTGATTCTTCCACATCCATAGCAAAAATATGAAAATTTATATGAAAATCTTTAGATTTTCAATGCGCACAAAGTGGTATAAATTTAAATTTGTGTATAAAGTTTACACAAATACATACATACCCTTGCACATATTTACAGCTAGCCTATACAAATGCAAATAGAGAATTACACACGTATTCAGACTTAAATTTACAAATGCGTATATAAAGTTTAAATAAGCTTAAGCCTTCGTTTAATGTCTGTACAACGAGTGCACATAGAAGATCCCTACTCAAGTCCTTTTTGTTTGTGCTTAAACGAGTTGTTGTTACAGAGTATGATCTCTGTAGTTTTACTAGTTTATTTGCATTAATGTATGTGTGTACATAACTTACACTTGCTTTGAAAGTATAAAAGCTGTTTTTCACTTAAATGAAAATTGTTTATAATTCCCTCAATAAATGCTGACATCATTTCCAAGTGAGTTGAATCAAAATCAAATTTAAATATTTACTAAGCATTCACAGGCTCGCATGCACACACACACAAGTGTGCTATGATAAATGTATAAATGAGCGGTTATGTGCGTATGCGAGCTCTCTTAGTCGTTTGCAAGCTCATAAGCCCACTAAAAGTTTTTCCCCTTTTTGACATAAAGCACTGTTTCTTATTTAATTTAGTGCTATTGCAGATATGTGTGAGCAAATATGAAAGGGAGAGGATATTTATACATACATATCTGTATGTGCCTTTCCTATATTAGGGTGAGTAAATTTATTTTGCTTTGTAAAAATTTCGAACTTTGCATAAAACTTTATGAGAAAAAGCCCATGGATGTATTTGCAAGATTTTTTACCTACATAAAAATTATCCTGATATACGTTAAGTTCAAAACAGTATATGTATATGGGGATGAGTACGATATGAGGATTCAATTACCTAGTAATTAGGCTTAAAACGATGCTTTGTTTCTGGAGGCGAGGTGACATAATATCATCGGCATTAATATGAATTGGGGAACGCCGCCGTGATGTGATTGTAGCGTACTCCGTCTACCACACCGATGATCCTGCGTTCACGCCCCAGGCAAAGCATCATCCAAATTTTCGAAACAAGTTTTTTCAATTAGAAGACAATTTGTCTATGGTGTCGCCCTTCGCCAGTATTTGGCAAGCACTCCCAGTGTATTTCTACCATGAAAGCCTTTCAGTTAAAACTCATCTGCCCTGCAGATGCCGTTCGGAATCGGTATTAAACAAGTAGGTCCCGTCCCGCCAATTTGTGGGAAAAATTAAAAGGAGCACGACGCAAATTGGAAGAGAAGCTTGGCCTAAAATCGCTTCGGAGGTTATCGCGTCTTTCATTTATTTATTTATTTCTTTTATCTATCCTAGGATTTTATTGTGCCGGTATCGTTACAATGGAGGTGTTTGTTTTTGTTCCGGTATTGATACAGTAAAAACTTGGTTGTAGAATCTTCCTAAATGGCAAATTTACCTTATGGCCATTTAAAGTGGTCATAAGGCTAATTGACCTTATTGTCGTTCGACGTGGTCATAAGGCCATTAACCTTGTTCGCATTTGAAGGCCATTTATAGAGGTCATAAGCCCAAATCAGAGAGTTTGAAGTTATGGACGTTGACTTAGTGTCACCCCAAAATGTATTAGAGTTTGGTGAAAAATCCGTATGCTCTAATAACGAAGTCGAAACAAATTACTCCATATACATTAACTCACCCTAGTCTATGCTCACGTTTATGTGTAGTCACTTGCTCATTCGCAAACAGTCAAAATCTCTCAAGGCACTTGAGCCATTTTCCACT
Organism: Eurosta solidaginis; assembly: GCF_040869045.1. Classification (NCBI taxonomy): domain Eukaryota; kingdom Metazoa; phylum Arthropoda; class Insecta; order Diptera; family Tephritidae; genus Eurosta; species Eurosta solidaginis. The sequence goes on along the minus strand of NC_090323.1, from coordinate 164,315,659 downwards.
GCGTTACCAAATTTTTGCTGAAACAATATTCATGATGCGGCCAAATAAATGTCCGTAGTAGAGAACAGTGGGATTTTAAGTCGATTTTTTAGTTGATATTTTTATTCTCTAACATGATGCGGCAGATGAATTTGTTTCGAATGGTAGCAGTAGGACAAACTTTTCTTAAGGATCTAGACGATTAACCTTCCTGTTCATGAATAATGTTTCTTCTTAGTTCGCATGGCTGGGTACACGGGTACTACAAGGCAGTTCATACGTAACAACTACAAGTAGTACCTGGGTATCCCAGCCATGAGAACTAGTAATAAAAAACTAATTTTAGTAATAAGAAACTAATTTATTAAAAAACCATCCTTATGAAAGTATATTTGAAAAAATTGTCTCTCCTTTTTGTAGAAAACTTATTCCCATACGATGACACAAAATTTTAACTCGCTTCTATTTGTAGATTATTTAAAAATGGCTTTTGAATATCCAAAGGTACCCGGGTACCCATCTATGTACAGGACGGTTAAGAAGCCAAGAACGAAATTGTTGTTATGGCAAAGTTGGTCATAGAAAGAGCTGTTATTTAACCGTATTCCACCATGGTAAGAAGACGTACATTACTTGGCAATACTGTGTCTTTTCTATCTGAAAATCATTACAATTACTTTGTCTGAGATTTTGCTTTGCCTGCATTTTTTCGTTTCTTGGTTACTGTAGTCGAAATGCGCATGCGGCGGAGATTTCCCAAAAATAGTCCAGACATACCAAGTACTTATTTGTAGTTGTTGGGTTTGTAGCGATAAGGACACTCCCCGAAGGCATTGGGAAGGTGAGTCGATGTTGATGGTCCTTTTCCGGATGCAGATCCTGTACGTTCCAGTAACAAGCACCACTAAGGTACTAGCCTGAACATTTCGTTAAGCGAGGTTGACATTTGTGTTGGGGAAGCTATATATTGCGCTGGCAACCCCTTGAAAAGGTTGAGCTACACAACCCCTTGAATCAATTTGGTATTTTATTCGCCTCTTACGACAGGCATGCCTGCGTCTTAAGCCGTTTGCATGATCGTCTTCAGGAAAACAAGTTTTCTTTCATTTTTCTTTTCATTGAAAGTAATGGATAATAACCGGAATCAGAAACCAGAATGGAGGAAGGAGTGATTGGAGCACGCTCTTCCTATTTGATATTTGCTCGAAAGTGACACCTTAGGCATACTCATTGTGTATTGTAACTATACATTGAAGAGGAAATATGTTGTGTTAATGGGTATTTTGGGTACAAGTGGCCCGTCTTTGGTTAAAAGGAAATCAAACCGTAATAATTCTGTTGTATGCAGTAGTAAAAGATTATCTTGAGCCATTTGCGCTTGAAAACATTTTTTACAACTCAGCAAAAACCCTTGCACTATTCGCTATTCCGTACCACCGATATGGTAGAAAAAGTTTTTGGTAAGTGTTTCCTTATCTGACTACTTCAATTGAGCCAACCATTCCTCCCATGCCATTTCCGTTTACTAACCCTCAACAAATTCGTATCATTGTTCGTCGCAGTTCACGACTTTTGCTAGCCTAAAAGTATCCCTCAAAGCTTAGGAAAAAATCCAAGCATTTTACACCACCATGAGGGCATTGCTTTTCACCTATTTCGCTTTTTTGAGGGAAGAATTCATTGTACGCATTTACTCTCCTGAAGTTGTTGGATTACTCCAACTCTTCTACTCAGATTTCCCAAGACTCAGGCTTATTACTAATTTTTCGAATTTATTCCAGTTCGTTGCTCTGGGGTTTCTTAAGGCTGTTCCCTACTCCATTGTGTTGGCCAGCTAATGATGGCCTATCAAGTTCCCTAAAGCATAATTTAATATGGAGCACATATAATGACGTTGGCCCATGATGTATCGAAGCACGAACCCTTTTACCATTCCATCTTCAACCACCACCCTTTAGAACTCTCGACGACTAATATCTCTAGTTTCACAGCTCCGGAACTAAATAGCATACATGAGCATTGGTTTTCCCACTGTTTATATCAAATGAACCCTATTCAAAGTTTCAAGGAGACCACTCGATGCTGGAGGTTTAGTTGTGTGACCTGCAGCGAAAGTAGGCTGTTTGTCTCCTTACAAAAAATTTGATAAAACAACCGCACCTCTTTCTGGTAACTCCAATTTTGGCAGCGCCTATGCCAAACCAATACCTTTCATATTACATAAAAGGGTGAAATACTCAAAATACTCGGATTACTGTGATATACAACTCTGCGCTTGATATATGGGCAAATCCCAAAACCTTTTATTTTTTTGGATACTCGGGTTTTGCACACGGGCAAAAAACTTAAGGCCAGAAAAAAGGATAAGGACATTAAGTTTAACTTTTTGATTAAACGATCTGATGATTTTAAAAATCAGGAAAGTTGATAGTAAGTTCGAAACGTAAAAAACGTCGATTTTTACACTTTTCCAAGTGATACCCCTGATTTTTTTTTTTGAATTTTTTCGATAAAATTTTGAGGCATCGCTAAAACCTTATGGAATTTGAAATAAATGTTGTTTTTGAGACGGAGATTCTAAAAGTTTGAGCAAAATTAATGTGCTCCTCCAATACTCAAAACTATCGTCAATAAAATAGCGATACTTTTTTTTTGACATTTTCAATATTGACAGTTTTTTGCTTATAGCTTTTTGAGGTAACTGAGTATTGAAATTTGGACTATTCCCAGTAATAGCCTATCAGGGACTAAAAATACCTAGGGCTTCAAATTCTATGTGCCCCTTTCAGTTTTGAAGGTAGAGGCAGAAAAGTGGAAGCGCTTGGTTGTGTAAATATTTTTAGGAGCATGTTTTCTTGTGGGCACAGCTACAATTTTACTTTTATCACTTCATACACGTTTGTTAATTTTTTCTCTACACCACAGTAGTATACCACCCATTGCCTCATCTTGGAATATTCACGCAAGGAAAGTTATTGTTGTTTGCACATGGGGCAAATAACGAAATTTTCGAAAAAAATTGGCAATCGTCAAAAAGTGTAGATATTTTTTTTTTAAGTAAACAAAAAGAAACACAAATTTGGTACGAAAATAAAAAAAAAAAATCAATTAACTTTGCTCTGTGTACAGTCTTAATGTTTTAATGAGGTTCTGTGCTGGCATTACTTTTTTCATGTAATAGCCTTAAGATGTGGGAATATCGATATGGTAACTACAGTAAGTTATATGTCTTTAAAATACCTTTTGTTTGATATCCATATTGCAGATAAAAAAATATTTGAAGGTTACCCGGTTTTATATTTTTTCCGATATCTCTAAAACCGGGTTTCGGGTATCTACAAAATTTTACCTAAATATACCCCACATAGATATGTACATCCTGATAAATTTTCAACACAATCGGTTAAGAGGTGTTTCAATAAGTTAAAAAAAATTAAGGTTTTCCGGGTTTATATTTTTATAAATATCTCCAAAACCGGATCTAGGGTATTACAACTTTTTTACCTAAACATACTTCGTTCACATATCTATATGTTTTTAAAGTTTCAAAAGAATCGGTAGAAAGGTGTTAATATAAATGTGTTGCAAACTTTGCAGTAAAAAATATTTGGTCTCGTGTATCAAAAACATTTTACATAGCTAACAGCTGTATATATCTCCATATTTTGTTAAAATTTCAATATAATCGGTAGAGAAGTGTTGAAATAAATGTACATTTAACATTGGGACCTTAATTTATATATATTTTGCTCGACCTTTTGACTATATCTTTTTGCGACATTATATAAGACGAGTAACGGCGATGCAATATAGCTCTAATTTACCCATCAATGTTCCTAACAAAAATATATTTGCGTGTTACCGTGTTTCAAAAAAAAAAATTTTCTCCAAAAAAAACAAAGTTTGGCAGATTTCCCGATATGTAATGTAAGTTTCACATACAATAATACACAGTAAGTCCTTTATGTTTAGAGTCGGATTGCCAAGTATATTACCTCTTTACATATCCCTTAAATTAAACACATCTATCATTATTTACAATTTGCTCTAATTTTTACAGACTACATTTTCTCCTAATGTATTAGCTATGTTTCTTTTTAATGTATATACATATGCACTTCAATTTTATATGGACTGCTAAATGCATAACTCTATCTACGCTTACGAAATTGTTGGGCATAGAATATTACTAAAAAGTGTGTTTCTCCACTATTCACCACTTTCAACTTTGGTGTGCGTCATACACTATCTAAACGGTTTGTGACCCCACTATATCTCTACTCTTACTATGTGTAATTTTCCATGAGCTTTTTTTTTAGTTACAAATGCAATTGTAAATAGATGCAAAAAACACGACTATTGTTGAACTTGCCTCTTCAAAAAATTTACTGGCTCCATTGGTTATTCTGAACCACTGTTCATCGCCCATATCTACAGTAGCAAATTAACTTTCAAATGCTGCAGTGACAGTCGCACAGTCAGGGATACAGATTTGATGCAACTTGCGCGTAATTGTATGCCATCTGTTAGATAGTATGCAATGTAACTTCAGTTTATAGGACGACAGAGCAACAACAAATAAGCAACAGTAACAGAAAGAACTATGAGGATGTTCACGAAAAAAAAAGCAAATGTAAGCCATGTGAACGTAAAATATGTAATATACGTTTTCAGCATCATACTTGCAATTGCACAAACTGTTGATTTGCCTCGAAAGACTAAACAAAAACAAGTAAGTAAAAAAAAACATTCAACAAACAAACAAGACATGGAAGTTTTTAAACACAAAAAAGTTCCTTCCAAAGTTTTACATGAAGAAAACGCAGGCAGCATTCGACATCACCTTTATTAAGTATATTTGCTTTTGTTGTTGCATAGTCTTATGTTTGAATGCAAATATGCCAAGTGATCGCAATGATTCCGTGGCACTTTTGTCATCATTTTACATTTTATGTTACTTACTTGCAACAAATTTACATATTTATATATGCATAGATATTTTATTTGCTGGCTATTTACATTATTGTCTGGTCTATTTAAGAGCGTTTTTTTTAGCAAATATTAGGTTTATATCATGTGAATATTAATTCGTATTTTTTAGAGTTGGTAATCCTTAGCTTATCGGGTAAAAATTTGGAGCCCCTTAGCATTGAAAATTCTCCTAGGTTAGAGTAGACCAAAAATGGCAATGCAATTTTCGAATAAACAATGTCCAAATTAATCAGCACCTTATATTTACAGGAATGGCTCCCGGCTTTTGCTTTTCTCAATATTGTATAATTTTAAAAATTGTAAATACAAAAGAGTTTCCATCTCACTCTTCCTCTCCTCTTCTCTATCACTCCCTTTCTAATCTTTTACCCTGTACATCCTTATTCCCTTCTCTCACTCTATTTTCTCGGCTATCGCCAAGTCTGTAGACACGGCACTGCAAGGGTGTGCCTATAAACATAGAGAAAGCCCTGGAATATAAGGAATCCTCCCAAGAGGTTCGTTTTACACATTTCATAATCTGAAAAAAAAAAGCTTGTTTTTATCGTACTTTACTACAGAGTGATATGGTGTATTGAGGCCAAATATCAGTATAATTTACTTATACATAAACGCAAAAGTGTTAATTTTTGGGCGTCTTCGCCATTCGATTTTGTTAATTTATTAAGTTTTATTTATAATAGCAAGGACAATCTCCATGAAAAAACTTCAATGGGTCCACGTCCATTTTTAAAAATTTCACCAAATTTATATTGTTAGTCATAAAGTCAGCCCATATATCACCCCACATATGTTTAGTAATGAAATATTGCATATTTTCCATTTTTTCGAAATTTCTAAATCGATTTTTTTTAAGTGGGTGTATTCGCCCAAAAAGTATGAAAATAAAACTAAGGATAACCTCTATGCCAAATGACAACAAGATTATTTCAAGGTGATTTCTTCAATAATACTTACGGCATGGAGAAGTTTAAAAGTTTTCTTCGTCTAAATGTGGGCGTTGCCATGCCCATTTTTTTAATTTTTTTAAGATTTCTATCACATATCAAGTGTCATCCCTTTATCGGTGTTTGGTAATGAATGAAAAAGTGGCCGTGGTTATAATATAGTTTCAATGGGATGCTACCGCACTATTTTTGTGCTATAGAAGTTTGCGGTAGAGAAAGTCTACGATGGGTCTTATCTTCGTGGAGTGAGGATACTCTAGCAGCATTGCGTATCTGGTATACATAGTAGTTCCAAATGATATAGGATATAATCCTGGGCATTTGGGACTCACAAAGACACACACTGGGAAAACCATAGGTAAATGGGAAGCAAAGCAGTTTAGACAAAACTTGATTGAATGCGCGATGAAAAACAGGCCAAATTGTTTATACTCGCCGCAACGAGAGCATCAGCCAAACTCAATAATTTAAGCAGAGCGGACCTACAGACTCTAACTGGGTGCTAAATGGGACACTGTAATCTATGATATCACCTTAGTAAATTAAAGCCTTACGACACACAAATCTGTTGCTTCTGTTAGCTGGCGGAGGAAACGGCGGTTCACATTATCTGCAAATGCGGCGCTCTGACGAGTTAGAAGTAAATAAATTGTTTGAACCGCTAAATTGAACCGATCTTGTTTTTCGCCAGGTACACTTTTCTATTTGTAAATATGTACTTAAAACTGCTGTTTCCTTATGCAACACATTCCATGCAACATACTAGAGAAATAGAAAATTCCGCAGAGACGCTGATTTATTTTAAGGTTCTCACATTCATGCATTTGCTTTTGTTTTGTTTGTAATTATATGAAAATGAAAAAATTCTTCATCTGCATAGGTGATTATGTATGTACATATGTATTTGTACTAACATTCCTGAGGTTGAATTCCGTCTAGTAAACTTTGTTTCAACTCTGGCAAATATCTGTTTTGCATTCCACTATATAGAAAACTAAGTAAATTACCATTTCTCTGTTGTTTTATACGATATTTTTGTTTTTCATATTTCTCTTGATTTTTTGTTGTTGTTGTGGGTTTTCAAAGAATATAAATGCTATCAAATCAACTTGGAAGCAATTAGCTTTAAGTCAATCAGTGCATTGTTGGAGTTTACATATTTATAAATGTATGTGTGAGTAATCACTTAATATGAATACTTACATTTGTAGGGAAAAATGAAGAACAATATTCAAATCAGCGAACTCACAAGCGAGGGCACAAATTTAATTTTCAGAAGTTTACAAATAGGAGATCGGCTCTAGGAGCATTGAAAGCAGAAAAATATTTTGTTTTAGTTTAGAAATAAACAGCCAAGTTTAAAATCAAGAATTCGTGCTTTAGCTTGAAAGTTCCAACTTAAGATCGATATCGACTATGTCGCGTTATTATTGAGATTAGATCTCACTTCCTATAGTATCGAAAAGCTAAAGACGTTCAGCTCTAGGGGGTCACATTATCACTTAGACCTTATACAACAAATGAAATCCTCAGGCACGTCCACGCCTTTTGTGCCGGTGCCAACCGTAAATTCAGAAAACAAAAATTCAGAAACACATTGTTTCTGAAAACATTACTTAGAATTTCAGAAAGACAAAATTCAGAAGTCAAATTTCACCCTTCGATAGAATTAATTGTTTGGGCTTCACCCAATTTGGTGATATTATAATTCGATTGGATATAACGCCTTCTTTCGACGTTGTTCTGTTCCTGAAACAAATTCAGAAATTAATCAGACAGCAAAAAAACTTAAATTTTAACATCTAAAATTTTGGCTTTCTGAAAAAAGGGCCTCACTAATATTTTCTGAAAAAATGTGTTTTTGAAGTTTTGTTTTCTTAATTTATGGGGGCATCCTGCGAAACCAGATACTTTTTATCAACAAAATAGCATAAATTTGACTCGAAGCAGTATAGCCACAGTGATGTCCTAAAGTTTTTAATCTGAAAGAGAGAACTATAAGTGTGCAAGTTGAAAGCAAGATGATTCACTTGCGGGCATGAAGGATATATGCTACAACTTATTAAAATTCTCAACTCTCTCTCTGGCAGCCAATGTGCTTGAATAACATATGCTGCCACATCTTTGGATTCTTTTGAAGCAATGTAATGCATCAGTTGGCTAGTTGGTGTGGTGAGTCCGCTTTGACTTCAATTAGTACTAAAATGACATCCTTGCGTTCGGAAGGCTATCGAAAAATGGTTTTCTGAGAAACTTCATTCTGCTTCAGCAGTGTGCTAAATAGTCGCACCGTAGGTCCTCTGCCATTTTCTCCTCTTTTGCAGGACTTACTTAAACTGCCATAGGTGGCATTGAGTTTCGCCTTTGGAACTGTTTAATATCGATTAACGTTGCATAATGGCCTCCCACTCGTGGGAACTTCACACGAATACAGGCTTTTACACCGATTATTAACCTTGTTGAGCTAGTGTTATAATATGTGAACTTGATGAGTCCCAGGGTGCCTGCTCTCCTGAGACAACAAGATTAAATCCGCGCCATGCCAACCCTTGTCCCACACCGTGTTCCTTATCTTACAGTACCCTGGCACTCAAATCAGGAAAACTATATTTCGACTCATCAAATCTTAAGCCTATCCCCTATATTGACTAAACCAGCTTGCCGTTAACCTTTGCTAACTCTAGATCCCGAAGAGCTACCTAGCTACCGTTGGAGCTGGCTGTCCTGAAAGCTGTACTATTTTTATCCAGGAATGTTGTATATGTCTCCTACGTGCCGAAAACTTGAGATCAAAACACAATCGCCAAGTGCGATAGACGCATAGTTATAGTCATCTATCATTATACTCAGCTGAGCGGAGCATAACGGTACCCCGTAACGGCATAAACTAATCGAGATAGGTATAGACTTCTATATATCAAAATGATCTGGGCGAAGAAAGAAATTCATTTAGTCATGTCCATCCGTCCGTAAACACGATAATTTGAGTAAATTTCTTAATGAAATTTGGTATGTACGTTCCTGGGCACTCATCTCAGATCGCTATTTAAAATGAACGAAATCGGAATATAACCACGGCCACTTTTTCGATATCGAAAATTTCGAAAAACCGAAAAAGTGCGATAATTCATTACCAAAGACGGATAAGGCGATGAAACTTGGTAGGTGGGTTGACCTTATGACGCAGAATAGAAAATTAGTAAAATTTTGGACAAGCGGCATGGCACCGCCCACTTTTAAAAGAAGGTAATTTAAAACCTTCATTACTTGTTTTTGTTTAAATTCAGCCAGATCGCCTTGCAGCTTAAGCGCCAAATAAGGCGATAACGAAGTTCTCTGCGCTGAATAGTTGTACAGTGAAATATCCTGAGGTTTCCAATAATATCATACATATAACTTCTCTCTTATCTTCACTTTAAGTGCTAATTTCAGAAGCCTTTATCTGTTTAACTGTTAAAGTTATTTTAAAAGTCTTTCTAATAAAGTGCACAGTCTTCGTATATCTATAAATACTTATTTGAAAAATTTTAATTAAAGAAACCGTTAGACTTAATACCGTAATGCCAAAAATACTTTAAAACAACAATTACAAAAACAAACGTATAAAAATAATATCTTAAATACTTGTATACAAGCGCTTTTATTAAGCATACCAAATAAGGTATGCTGATTTAACAAAGCGATTACGAATAATTATTTCCAACTGTGTACGCAAGAAAGGACAACAATGAGAATTTGATGAACAAAACAAACGGAGTAGCTATAGGCAACATTCTGTAGGAGCTGCAGTCAATTTATTTACAACGTGGCAATCAAGCATGATTACAACAATAGTAAGGATTAAATTACAATAAAATACACTAGTACGCACATAAATACACTATTTTCATATATCCTGTAGGCAGGGCCGTAGGGAGAAAATCTGGGCCCGGGACTAAACAATTTACGGGCCCCTATAAAAAATCCACTTACACATTTGATTAACTTGAATTAATGACGTCTCATTCATGAATCATTATTGATGGATTACATCAAAACAAATTTTACCACATCAACTAAATGATTTTTGGACTAAGAGCTGACGTAGAAATAAAATTCTTTTTTAACAGCCACATATTGTTTCAAATAATCTTCTCTAGTTATTTGGTAACCTTTTAATACATTTCTGATAAATTTAATGATGATTATAAATTTAGTTATTCAATATAGAAAGTTTGGATATCCAAGAGTGGCTTTTCTGGCTTTTTTCGCTGCAAAATTTTTTATAATAATATCAAAATTTAACTGTCTTTCCAAATCGGGTTTAACACAAAACGTGGCAAGTTCAGCACCTCGCTCTTAAAATGAACACGATCTATGAATTTTGATTCTTTAAAGGACGCTAAGGGAACGTTCTGCACTAGCTACAGTAACAGGTATAGTGCAAAAGATAGGTAAAGCAACACAAATGCTGGGGAAAATCGTATACAGATTTTGAACATATGTAGATGAAATTTCGCAATTCCAATGTTGTCAGACCTTCATCAAAATTTGCTTCGTGTTTCAAGTGAATTATTTCACATTATAAGCTTTGAGAAATGTCCGACTTGTATTTTTCAACAAATTTTGCTACGCTCGTCCGAACCGTAGTTTCATCCATGTCTTAAAATTGCCACAAAAAGGAAAACGTCTCACTCAAATTTCTCATAGCTGCAAATCGTTCAGTAATGCCAGTGATTACCGAATCAACGATCACCAGGAATGTATTGGTTTTAAAATCACACTCTGAATCATCCGTAATCATCTCGTTTAAATTATCTTCAGAACGTCTTTTGGGTTTTCTCTTTCGAATGCCCGGAAACTTTCGCGAGATGTTCAATTGAATAGCAACTGTTTTGCATTCGTTTAAAATTGTTTCCCATTGCTTCCTGATCAACTTGAAACCAGCTAATAAGGCATCTAGATGTCGGACCTCAACATCTATGTTGGTGTCTCTAGCTTGGAGGACCACGTTTCTTTCATTAACGGTAGTCAGTATTTAGAACCAAATTGAGTACAGCAAGATACATTCGAACTTGTTGATGTACTTGAGAATGCCGGTAACATCGCCGTATGCTTGCGCAGTCAAACTTGGCTTTTGGCTGGATGTCCCATCGTTGTGTAGTGCTGCTGAAAATAGCAAAGCATTTTTGTACAACTCCGAAGAAAGTAGTTGCAGCCGTACAATATTCTGCAGCATCAACATCACATAAATTGAGGCTGTGGGTTGCACAAGGCGAGTAATCAGCATTCGAGTTTTTGTCGACAATGGGACGTAGTGCTCCGTTGTAAGCTCCTTTCATATTGGCGCCGTTATCGTACCCTTTAATCAAGTATGGCAAATTAGATCAGCGATTTTCTGGCCAGTTTTTTGGTTACAATTCACGGAAGCCAAAAACCGTTCTTACATCTTAAAATTTGTTGCTTTCGAATTGAAATGAACGTGATTAGCATCAGGCATAGTATCAAGGATAATAGCAAAATACTTGGCTTTCTTGCCTTGATCTAATATAGCTTCCCTCACGTGCTTTGCACAAATTTCTATAAACTCGTTCTGAATGTCTGGGCAAAGATAGTGAACTTGTAAACGTTTGTGCTGCTGTTGTGAAATCCTAACTTTCTCCAAATGATCTCTATGTGTGGGATCATAATGGCTTATGAGATCTTAGATGCCCAAAAAATGTCCATCGTTTCGTTCACCAAGATATATGCCTTCGCCTTGAAAGCTAGATCTCTTTCACCCCAAAATTAAAATGTCCAAAATTCTATATAAAATTTCTTTCCAATTTTGAGTTTCAATTGTAGCCTCCTTTTGAATTAGATTTTGTAAAGATCGCCATTGTATATAACATTTAATGTGATTTTGAGTATTTTCGTGTGATGGCAGTTTATCGTATAGTTTCTTCCATACCTGGAATTTCCAATATCCGCCAGTACAACAAATTTTAGATCGATTTAAAGTTAGGGTGCTTAACAGACGACATGGTAGGCAATAAAAAGCATTGCTGCTGGCACTCAACACTAACCAGTCACACTCCACCTTCTCTCCATTTGGCAAGATTCTGTTTAACAACGAGGTAGGAAATACCTGGTCATGACGACACGTGGAAAAATAACAGGACACTTTTGAAGACCTGGACGAATTATTTCGTTGAAGACTGCAAAAACCTATTATTCACGATACCGATGTCGAAGTCGTTTAAATAATCTGGACTTTGATACAGAGTTGGTGGTATTGTTGGAAGGCTTTTTGAAGATGAACCTTCATCAGTGTCACCACGAAACATTACGATTTCGGATTCATGTAAACATACATTTTTGTTTGATGTTTTTATTGTCTCCTCAGGCCCAGGCAAAAAATCATTATCAACATTCGTTGCTTTTGAAATCCGGCTTAAAATTTGCACACGGAACAACTACAGACTGTCCTGAATTAGAAAAAAATGATTTGTACCTCTAAATCGCGGCCCCCCTGAGAAACACATTTTTGTTTGATGTTTTTATTGTCTCCTCAGGCCCAGGCAAAAAATCATTATCAGTATTCGTTGTTTTTGAAATTCGGCTTAAAATCTGCACATGGAACATCTAAAAAATTAAAAAAAAATGTCTTAGTAATAACACCACTCATGCTCACTTTAACCGTCTTGTTCATGAATAATTTTTCTTCTTAGTTCGCATGGCTGGGCACACGGGTACCACAAGACAGTTCATACGTGAGAACTGCTAGTGGTACCTGGGTATCCCAGCCATGAGAACTAGTAATAAAAAACTAATTTTAGTAATAAAAAATTTATTTATTAAAAAACCATCTTTTTGAAAGTATATTTGAAAAATTTTTCTCCCTTTTTGTAGAAAACTTATTTCCATAGGATGCCACAAAATTTTAACTTGTGTCTATTTGAAGATTTCGTAAAAACGATAGAACTACGAGTGGTACCTGGGTATCCCAGCCATGAGAAATAATAATAAAAAACTAATTTATTAAAAAATCATCTTTATGAAATTATATTTGAAAAAAATTGTCTTTCCTTGAAAACTTATTCGCACAAAATTTTAACTCGCTTCTATTTGTAGATTATTTAAAAATGGCTTTTGAATATGCAAAAGGGACCCGGGTACCCATCTATGCACAGGACGGTTAAACGTAAATATTCTTCTATAAAACAGCTCTAACTTGTTATATAACTCTATACTAATATTTCGTTGATAAGCAGTAAACTAGGTCTTTTTTCTGCCATTGCCATACAATACAAGCTAGAGCTGTTTAATAGAAGAATATTTACGTTTAAAGTGAGCACTAGTTTATTAAACTTAGTTTTTAGTTACAGAGTGGTGTTGTCATTTACCTACAGGGTATATGAAAATGGTGTATTTATATGCAAATAGAATAGAAACCTTTACTTGTTATGAGAGAAAAATATCAAAATTATGTATCTCTTCAACGCCTGTATTCGAGAAGGCGTCTTTCCCCGCTCATAGAAACATCAAAGACTGGTCCTTTTGCTGAAATCTGGTAAAATGCCTTCCCAGCCATTCTCATATAGGCCACTTTGTATTTTGGATTCGAAACGAAAGCGTCTTGAACGTGTTATTAGTGAGCATCTTATAAGCGACCCTTGAAAGCTGCTGTGGCTTGTCTAGTAAGTTCAGATTATAAAAATTTAAGATCCACCATAGCTGCAATACAAAATCTTGTAAAAATAGCCCCTTAAGCCATAATTGGAGGTCGAAAAAGAAGTATGCTCTGTGCACTGATTATTGGTAGTGTTTTAGCGCCAAAGTACTCCTCTTTGATACGAACGTCCTCGAATCTGATGTATGATGGTGTGCTACAAATCAACTTTTCCGGAGGCACGCAAATTATCAACGATATTGCCGTGGTAGCAGTGGCCACAAAACTATATCAGCTGTAAACATTATGCAACGACGACCTAATTTTTTTTTTATCTCAGAAAACCTTCGTAATACAGCTGTCAAGGGAAATTGCCGATTTGTATTACATTTAATTGTAACATGTGAAGATGCCAAGGTCAAGGACAACAAGTCAAGGACAATAGCTAGGTGGCAGGAACGGTAGGTAGAATCGAGGAAATGGCGCCGGATCTTCCTATTAGTCGGAATATAGAGGAATAGTATGAGCGGAAGCACCGCCAACTAAACTAAAATGAGTAGTAAAAAAAGCGTAGGTTAGAGGATCCTTTATGTCCACACTGTTCCACCGAATTGGAAAACGCAGGACACGTAATAGTTCATTTCCCTCGTTTTCTCAGCGAAAGACTCTCTATACACAGAGTTTTTGTAGAGGAACCCTCCATTAGGAATTAAGTTCACCTAATGAGCAGACCTATAAATTGTTGGACTGCTGAGAGCAAAATGGGCTTTCTAACTATGTCGTGATTGATGTTATATCTAACGGTGGTTTCACGGGGTGTGGACACATAAACAGGATTAGCCTGACCTCATTGGGTCACTTGGGGACAGGTTGTTTAGTAAAGAAGCGAAATGCATAAAGAAGTCCTAGTAACTATAGCTATCATAAGCTAAAGAGTTTTTATTAATTATAAATTTTCCTGCAAGGTATGCATCAGCAGTGCCTTTTTATTTAGATATATAGAAGTTATTTCTTTGTTCGAAAGTAGCCCGAAAGTGATTTACGGTTTTCATTCGAAATTTAAATTAACGTAATGGTCGCTTTCAGCATGCAGTGGGTGTTAAGCATAGGTCGGCAACAAGGCTAATAATGGTATGTATTTATGTACATACTTGTCTGGCAAGAAACCCAACAACAATCAAGAGTGTTGTTCATCAGCATGTCGACTGTCAATCGACGTGTTAACTGATGCCATAGGCGTTCCACAGTGACAGTAGCCAAGAGAATAGTGCGTGGGCGGCTGGATGGCGACTGGAATTAGGTGGGTGGCGTCGGAACTGTGTTGTCAAACAATACTCATCCATAGACTGTGTGGAAATATTTATTTGTTTGTATGTATGTTTTTCGCTGTGTAGTTTATTTTAAAATTTATGCTAGGTTGAAATTTGTGGTTGACTTATATTAAGGTAATTAAGAAACAGAAGAACTGATGTGTACGCATGTAATTAAATAATAGGTTGATCGTTTGTATAGGGAAACAAATTTTAGACCCAGAAAAGAGACATTACTTTAAATACAGTGTCAGATGTTTTCAATTTGCTCTGGTTTTCGAGATATTTGTAACTGTATAAACACGTTTTACTGCTGTATTCACTGCGACTTTCGTCACGAAAAGAAGTAAGTAAAACAATATACAAAATCTGAAAATATAACTATTTCCCTCTAAAACCTGTGTTTAGTTTTTCGAAGACTCATTTCGCATTTAGATGGTGTTGTTTTAAATGTAGTAGGTTTTCGATATTTTTCTATATAAAATTTTTTCACAAATTTCAAGTTTAATGTTATGGTCGTTACCCTCTTAATAACTCTATATAACTAGGTTCGGCAAACTATGCATATTTGACATAAAACTGTATATAACTAATAAAACAAAACATTCAAAATAAAAGAAAATGTATCCACTACTGCATCTGCTACACAACGCCCAGTCCAATATAAGAAAGTCTGCCTGAAAGTATGCTACACGTATTGGTTTTGTTCGCAGCTTTCAAGGACGTAGCGTACAAAAATATTTATGTATAAGTTTTCATAGCGAAATAGCGAATAGAATCCGGCCGAAAAACGTGATTTTCGGAACTTTATAAAACAATATCGTGAAAACAAGAACCAAAATATAAAATCTGAATCAGTACTCTGACTAAGCGAACCAAAGCCCTTTCGAAAAGTATGAGCTCGTTTCTAAGTGTTGTTTTCGCTTATTAAAGTTCTGGACATCTGCAGAGAAAGTGATAAATCAACTCCCCTTCTTCCTTATCCTGATAGCTTCTGCAGAGGGAGGTTGTTGGTATACGCTACCGTCGGAGCATCGGTGCAATAGCGCAATAACCTGTAACGACAATCGTTTATATTCTCACTGCATATCAATTTAACTTGGATGGAAGCTAGTTTAATATGGCCATAATGACATTGAGACCTCACAACCAATCCGGTTGGTCCGCAGCAAGTACGTTCCTCTAATCTCCTATTACTAGATTTTACTCAGGATATAACCCAGCGATGGCCATAGAGAGCTGTCCGCCTCGTTTATGTCCATTTCAGAGCCTTTCCTGAACATCTCATCCTTTCATAGCGTGACTAATGAGCCGAACGTATACAGTTTTTCTACTTTCACTATCGATTTCCATAAACATAGTTATGAAATGGAAACGGTTTTAAACAAACTGAGTCTACCACCCTAATATCCAAGAATTTATGTTTTATGCTAACGTATGTAAATGAAATTTATAAAATAAGTTGCTTTGAACCGAGTGTCATTTCTACATAGAACTAAATAACGAGAACATGATGCGCCCGCTAAAATTGTTGCTGATGTTGATTGATATTTTTTGCTACACAGCTGTGGCGACAATAATAAAACCAGACTAAATGCTTTTGAGTTAAGGTAAATGCTTGTATTGCATACCCATACAATAAGGTTAGTATTCGTAAACATTTTTCCGAAAGCCTTAATTCAACAAAGCCGTAAAAAATGTAATTATAAGCTTGCCTAGGCGCATGACAATAACTTGGTTCAATGAAAATAACAATTATTAAATAAAAAATAAATATTATATTAAAAATAAAATAACGTTTATCGCCAAAGTTTTTACCGGAAATTTTTGGGTCGGACAGGGTATACATATGAAAGTTTTTTTAGTAGGTCATGAAAAAAACCTTAAAAATCAAAGTCGAAAAAAGTCAAAAAAATTAAATCTCGCAGGCTCGAAAATTATTTTTTTGGGTATGCGTAGTGGAACTTTTTTTCCTGCGCCCAAATCCTATCGCCAAATCGATGGCGGGATATCGGTTAACTTTCGTCCGTACAAATCAACCCACCCTAGTGTATGTACCGCCCAGCGGGTTATGGAGCTTAAAATATATTGCACAGATCTCTAGCAATAATTTGGCTTTAACAGATTGAAAAAATATCAATTTGTCGACGAGTTATAGCCAAAAAACCACACAAACAATATGCTGAAAATCGGCATTTGACTGCAAAGTTCGAAGTTCGAATTCAAACTAACATAAACAAACGCCGCGATACGGGTCTTCTAATTTAGCCTCTATTTTCACCCCTCACTCTCAATTACTTAACTTTTGCTAACCTGAGTTTGTTCCACATTGTTATCGGCAGAACAAAGTTTACCAGGTACTCTTGTACCAATATAAAGATTTGCTTCGTGGAATAATTTAATTTTTAGTGACTTTTGATTTAGAATCAGCGGCTGAAAATTTCTCACCCACAAAATTTCAATTATATCTGATTATTTTCTATAAGAAGCCACTATTATGTTTCGCCTTTTTTTAATTAATTTTAAGTTTATTATACATTGTGGCAGAGCATTGTCTTCAGATGGCCAAATGAAACCGTGCTAATCCTGTTAATTTTTTTTTCATAATTATTTATTTATTTTTTATTTTTTTTTGGCGAGTCTTTGATGGGCAGTTGTTTGTCAAATGACGGGATCTGAAACTGCTAAACTACAGGGGAAATATCATCAGCTAAGTGTTTAAATAAATTAATAGAAAAGAAGCATAAATATAGGGCATAACGTATTAAGAGAGGTAAGAACAGTATTTTTTATAGAAAATGACGTCCGACCTATCAAAGAGAATAATTATCTTGTCGCGAACACCGGAAAGGTGCGTAAAATCGAAATTTGTTATACATTGTTTCCTTTTCAACTAGCAAGAGCTGAATGAGCTTCAATCAATTAGTGTAAGGTTGCACATTATATAAAAAGTCACATTCAAAATTCCTTAAGGTAAATATTAAAAACTGTTTTTGTATTGATTCTAGCCTGTCTGTACGAGCTTGGAAACGCGGATTTCAGGTAACTAAGCCATATTCTAATATCGGTCTAACCGACGTTGTGAAGAGGGTTCTCATAACGTAAGTGTAGCTAAACTATTTTCGCGCTGGAAATTTTCTCAACAAGCAAAGTAAACGAAAATTAAGGATTTAAAAAGTATACAGAAATCGAGATTAAGCTTACAAAACGCTGATTTTTTGTTTACAAAACGTTTGAAAGAAAACGTAAAATAATTGAAATATAACGTTGGTTAGAAGCTTAAAAATATACGCTTACATAACATTTTATAAGAAAGCAATACATTTGAATTTTATATATAAAACTTAACAATTATCAAACAATCGGTCTCAACGCTTAATAAAAATTATTAAAGAAAATTAAAATTGATTAAATATTGAAAACGTTTATACTTCGCTTATTGTGTAAACTTACTTAAAGTTATTTAAAAAAACATTTACAGAAATACCTGTTGGATTTTTATTTCTATGCATGTAATGCGTTGTCAGGATTTAATCACAAGAGGTTTGCTCGGCTGACAAATTTTTTGACAATTGCAGCCATTTTGCTCCCAAATCGAAATGGCATCCTTTAACTGTGTTGTTTCATTGCGATTTTTTTTTTTAATATTAGTAGTAGAAATAAGAAGCAATCAGTTTACAAATACCCGATAAGTACTGAGCAGCATAATTGCTTATAACAATTTTTTTAAATTTTATGATGAATTTATTAACTATGCCATGATGTATTAATGTGGCTCAACATAGGTAATTTTATGAAAAGTACGGACAACAAGGAATCGTGCAATTTCGTAAACCTATGAACATACGAAACTTAAACCAATTTAAAGTTCATCGCTCAACGTCAGAAGCTGGACTAGTAAATCGATTCACGTAAAAATATCACTAGTAAATAATGCAGATGACATAACAAAATGTACTCATTAAGCATGTCAACTTATTCATTCTGTATATTCGGAAAATTCCTATCCATTTAAGAATTTGTCGAATCGTTTTATATTTAGGTAGTATCAAACGAACGTGTTCCGAATATTCTAAATTAACAGTTTACACGGAACACTTCCATGAACACTTAAACGAAAAGAGCTTTCGAAAATTTCAGAATAAAAAGCTAAACACTCCCTGTGTATCAGGATCGCACAAAAGTTTAACTCTTCTGTCAAGGCCAAGGCCGGAATATTAAGGTCTAAGATAATAAACCATTTTCTTTTATTTTTTTGTCAGTTCATTGCGGCTGCTGAGTAGAGCATCACCCCATGTCGGCTGCCAGTTCGAAATCGTCCTATTTCAAAATATTTTTATAAAAATTTTCCATTTTAAGAATTGTCGCAAAAACGCCCTATATCACAATTAAGTTGAAGAATGCCTTATCTCAGAATGCTTTTCATTGATTCCCTCTTATATCAAAATGCATTGAACTTATGCTCAGATAGAGAGTTTTTGAAACAAATTTTGAGATGGTTTATTATTGAATAAAATTCTGACGTACGACAATCTTCAATCAAATTCTGAAAGAATGGCCAAACTAACTTAGGTATATCAATTCGCGAAATATTTAGTATGAAATGAATTATTTCCCTCAAACCCTGTTGGCATTTACAAATTTATTATCACTACTAATATACTACTAAAGGCACTTTTCTACTACAATTTTTCCTTATTTCGTAAAACAACCCGTCCAGATTTTTAAATTTGGCAGTGTCACAGCTCTGTCATCATTGGAGAACAAACCTCTAGTAATTGAATCATGTTGTAGCCTGAGGAGCGAGTAAATAATATATTAGAAAAGAAACCATAATTTAAGGTCGACTTACTTGTTGCTTATTGTGCTGGAGATGTTGCGCGTCACACTGTCAGCTGTTCAGACATACATTTCTTATTTCAATTTATTTTGCATTTTCTTTTGTTTTTCTTTTGTCTTGGCTTACTTTTTAAATTCGTTATTTGAATTCGCTAGTAATTTCACTTTTATTTATTTATTTATTTATATTACGGTTTTTTATTTTACTCTTTGTAAACAGTTAATGTATTTTTAAACAACACAGCTGTCAATCGACATTTTTCAAAGTGTAAATACCACAAAAATTCAAATTGATTTTTACAATTTTTATTTGCTACTTGATTAGGTTCAATATACACAGCTGCTGTAGTGCGTTTTGTTTACTTTTACACAATAAAGCAATTTAGCAATTTACATATGTATTAGAATTATTTACAACAAAAAAATATTCACTTCGTAATAGAATTTGCATTTCGAGAGTATTTATGTAAGTATGTTGTAGGTTTGCTGGTAAAATTAAGCTGTATATTTAATGATTCTTCCCATGCTCTATTGAAATTGTCAATTTCCTGCAGCATATATGTACATTAGGCCATCTCGATTTGTGGGGAGGCTAAAAAATCGCCCAATACTCGGTGAAAATCATATTCTAGGGATCAAAATAAGAAACTTTGCCGAAGGAACCATACCTCTAAAACGAATTCTGGTGTCCCCCAATTTGGGTCGAACTTTTGGGTAGGGGCAAATTTTGAAAAATCCCACTTTGACCCATTTAGAGTGATCCAATCGAGTCCAAATGTATGACCGACCCCCACTAACTTTGGAGGCCCGATCCACCGATTCCAGTGGAACACCCCCTGGAACCCCCCTGGGGGTTCACCATACAAACATTTCAAAAAATCGCCGGTTTTGCACTTTACATGAAAAAATCAGCGAAATGCCTATGTTTTTTCTTTTTGTTGTTTATTTTTGTCTTTAGAAATTTATTTAGTCAGAACATATGTAAATGAAAAAATGAATTTAACTTAGTAATAGAAAGAAAAAATTATTAGAAATTAGCGTTTTTACAACCCCCTTTTAAAAGCAAGGCATCACTGTGATGCATTTGCATGTCGTAAACATAGTTGCGTGGGTTTTTTATTCAACCGTTTTAAAAAATGAAGGTATCACTGTGACACAATTGCAGATCGTAAAATTGCTTGTGTTGTTTTTTTTAAGCCACCACAAGACACAGCAGGTAGAATTGAAATTACCATTTCATTCTTATTACCTCGTGTCGTAGACCATATATAACGCAACAGTTTTTGTGAATGCATTAAGTCGTTGTGAAGAACTCAAAGTGTGAAGTGCTAATTTCAGATAAAAAAATATTTCAAAAAAAATAATAAGTGAAGTGACCATTCCAAATCAAAAAGTTTACAATGAATCCACCATCCTCAACACCGCAAGATGAAGCAACTACATCAACAACTATCTAAAACCCAATGAGTCATATACCAAAGCATGATGTTACGGGTTTTGGTGTGTCTACTGATTTAACTGATCTTAATTTACCAACCCATCTGGATATCTTGAGATATTATTTTTACTTAAGCGAACGTGCTAAAACAGAACAAAAAAAATTTTCCCATAAATCATTCACTATTCAAGTACAAGATAAGTTGATTGGAATTTGGGAAAAACTTGGTATGGAAATAATGCTGAAAAAAGTGTATTTAATAAATTGAATAAATTACTTGACAAGTATCAAGAGCAAATCAAGAGAAGAAACAACACCCAACAATTTACAGAATATGTAAAATCTCTGGAAACAATTTTATACATTGGAACATGTAAATGCGGTTTGAAGGCAGCTCCATGTGCATGCGGCTGGGTTCCCGAACGCCTCAAAGAGTTCATGCACGATCAACATAATCAGAGAAGACTAACAATGGATTCATTTATGATGGAAACTGAAGAGCAAGGAGCAACGTCCATGTCATCAATGCCAACCTACCAAGATCCCGATGATTCAACATACGCACCGCCACCGGTTCAAAAAGATATGGATAGAAGCACAAGTTCACAATACACAGAGAGATACGATTGTTTTAACTTTGCCTTGGTATGTGACAGATTTGGTGTGCCTGACAGAGTAGCATAAGCATTGGGAACCGCTCTTTTGCAAGATTTTAAAATTAAAGATAAGCATGGGAAACCTCTCATCATGGATAAATCGAAAGTTTGCAGAGAAAAAGAGAAATGCAAACAAGAAGTGCTTCGCAAACGGTTAGATGATACCAATTTGTTAACGTTTTCATTCGATGGCAGAAAAGATGATACTTTATCGATAGATAAAATTGATGAGAAGTATCATACTAGGATGGTAAAAGAACCTCATCTTGTTATTTTGAGAGAACCCAATTATGAATTGATTGGTTACGTTAGACTGGAACATGAAACCGCTGAATACAAAACAACCAAATTAAATGGTTTTTTCAACGATAAAAATATATCGCTGAATGCATTAATTGGAATATGCACTGAGGGAGAGCCAACAAACACTGGCCTACACGGTGGAATTATACGACGATTCGAATTGCTGTTAAAAAGACCATTGCATTGGTTCGTTTGCCTTCTATACTTCAACGAACTTCCGTTTCGGCATTTGTTTGAAGCTTTGGATAAATCAACCAGCACTGGACCAAGATCGGCAACCGGAAAACTGAGCCGTCAAATCGAAACTTGTGAAACTCTTCCGGTAAGTTATTGCTATCACTCATTTATTATAATTTCAACCATTTTTAATTATTTTATTATTATATATTTTCAGGTGGTGGACGACTTCCAGAAAATTGAGTTGCAAAATATGCCCCCTGCTCCAGAAAAAATTTAATTTTCCACCGATTCGACGTACTTATATGACATGGCCCATGCAATTTCTAGCGGCGTGGTTCCGGTGGATCTGGCTAACATCAAACCTGGGAAAATTATAAAATAAATATTATTATAAATAAATAAATAAAAATAAAGAAAAAACATAGCCATTTAGCTGATTTTTTCATGTAAAGTGCAAAACCGGCGATCCCCGGGGGGTTCCAGGGGGGTGCCACTGGCATCGGTGGGTTGGGACTCCAAAGTTAGTGGGAGTCGGTCATACATTTGGACTCGATTGGAGCACTCTAAATGGGTCAAAAGTTCGACCCAAATTGGGGACACCAGAATTCGTTTTAGAGGTATGGTTCCTTCGGCATAGTTTCTTATTTTGATCCCTAGAATACGATTTTCACAGAGCAATGAGCGATTTTTAAATCGACCCGCCCTAATGTGCATAGCTATGTTGTCTAGAAATAAAATAAAAAATTGATATTGAATATATTTCGAAATAATCCCATGCTTTAGGCGTTTTGTTTAATTATTTTGTTGCTAATGCAGCAATCAATTTGGAATAAAGCTTTTAGTTGCAATAAAATCAAATGAAAAAAGAGAAAAATAATAAATAAATAATTTTAACAAAATAATACAAATGAAAAATATGCCACAGTGCATCGTAAGAAATTTAGCTACTAAAATTATACAACATTTATTAATAAGAATATTAGTACAGCAAGATTATAGATCTTTTATAGTACAACGAAGCACGAAAATATAAAGAGTAGTATAAAATAATACCCTGTGTACAAGTACAGCTGGGTATAATTAAATAATTACAAAATACTGGTAAGCATGGAAGCAGAGATAGAGGGCGGCGCCCTGGAAGGACCAGGTGGAAATCGATTTAAACTCCTCCCAATTGACGCCGGTTGGCAGAGAAAAGAAGCGACTGGCGCGCCTTGTTGGACGGTCATAACCGTTTACACGGATAAGCGCCAATTAAGTAAGTAAGTAAATAAGTAAGTATACATACAAAATTGAAATTAAGTATATATGTAGGTAAAGATCAGTTTGCGTCCTAAACGGATCGACCGATCACAACCAAATTTGCACAACCCACTAGAAACCTTCCACGGATGGCCATAAGCTAAAAATAATTTCGATATATAAAAGGGGCGTGGCACCTCGCATACAAATGGAATCTTTGATTTTGCATAACTCTTAAGGTATTCAACATTGAAATTCAGTAAGGAGTTATATGAGGTCATTCCCTCAATCAATCGTACCAACTCATGTCTCAGCCATGGCCAATTGTAGGTAGCCTGCTCCAGGGTAGCTCATTGAAAAAATCTTTTTATTTATACTCCAAACTAGCAGACCCGGCAGACGTTGTTCTGCCCTAAATTTGGCTTATCTGCGTACATTTTAATAAGCTCTTTCCATCTAACTCTGCCCCCCCCCCCTCTCACTTTTACCTAATCCTCTCATTCACTCCTCCCTCCGTCTTTTTCGCTTCCTCTATCTCCATATTCGTCTCATTCTATCACTTTCTCAGTTTCCTTCTCTCTTTTCTCTTCTCTCAAGTTCTTCTCATTCTTCTTCATCCCTTATTTCATGTCCCAGAGAGTGGTATATATTTTGTTCCAGTCCCAGTCTCAATCCCACTCCGAGTCTCAGTCCCAGTCCTAGTTCTAATCTCCGTTCCATTCCGTCTCTGGTCTACTTCCCGGAAAAGAGGATCGTAAATACTAATATAGGCAAATTTATATACCAATTGCGGGTATTATTAATTCATGTCTTTATTTCGGCTTCGCATGCATATTTATCAGTTTTCCAGGTTGTTGCGACTAAATCGAATATCACAATGAAAATTATTTAGAGCTCTCAGCAACAGCTTTCATTTGATATCCATATTACCCACATATTCTAGGGGTATCCGGGTACACGTTTTGGCCTATATCTCGAGACCCTAGTCACCCAGCGGTATAATATATTAATCTGTAGTAAAGCACTCATCAACAGTTTTCCTTTGATATCCATATTGTATAAACACTGTCTAGGCATGCACGGGCCCACGTTTTGGCCTATATCTCGAGATCTTAGTCACGCAGGGGTACGAAAATTACACTCTACTAAAGCAATCATCAACAGCTTTCATTTGTTATCCATATTCTATAAACACATTCTAGGGTATAGGGGTCCACGTTCCCGCCTATATCTCGAGACCCTGTACGTTGATCGCAACCAAACCTATGTAATAACCACCGCGTGAGGTATACGCAACTTGTGTGAAAGTTTAAACAAAATCGACGGACGCATTCCTCAAACACCGGCGACCAACTAACACACATTTTAACCTTTCTTTTTATATATATATAGGTTTTTATTTTTCACACTTCACTATAATATTAAAACGAAATAATGATATTCGTTGCTTTTCAAGTTCGGCTTAAAAATTTCACATGGAACAACTAAACTCTCCTGAATTAAAAAAAAAATGTCTTAGTACCTCTAAATCGCAGGCCCCCTCAGAAACCCCGTGCAGGGGTAACCCTTCGATATCCCAAAAGTCAAGATTTTCATCGAGATACATGGTCGAAATTTTGCAGTCCATACACCTAGCGTGCGTTATGGTTAAAGGACACATCCATTTTATGAGCAGAGTGCGAATCTAGCTTGTTGTACATGAATTTAGCGTATGTCAAATAACATAGAATTAGTTAAACAGCCTGTTTGTGCCTTATGTTACACGGAGTAAACATCGCCGATATTATTATATATTATACATATACCTTATCTATGCTAAGTTAACGTGATCAACACATGTCAAACTTGAGTTCATTACAAAGTCCAGGTTTGTAATTTTATTCACTAGTGTAATTTGCGCGGTACCTATGTATTTGAATTTGTTTCCGAGTCAGATGTTATAAGGAGTATAGCTAAGATAAAGTCGAATGCTGCCGGTGTAGATGGAATCCCAACAAGTCTCATAAGGATGGTTCTACCATACATCATCCGAGCTGTATCTCCCATTTTAAATCACTGCATCACCATCTGAAGGACTTTTATTATAAAATGAATAACAGTTTGGGTACCAGTTCAAAAATCTTCATCTGAGCCATTTACTATATGAAAGCTATACGTGCAAGGTGGTAGGGGAGTGACATTAGGTCAACAGCCATAAAGCCTGCTGACTCTATGGCCATATAAAATGGACACAAATTTAAATTTGGAATGGATATAATGTATTTAGTATTGACACTATTCACTCAAAAAAAAAAAAAAAACACAAAATCTAGAATGAGGAAAATATTTCTTAAACTTCTTTTTAATTGAGCAAGACTTATGTTATATGATTAAAAATTTATTTTTTGTATAAATTTTGCATTTGAATGAAAATTATTATTTTTTTAAATTTTTTGAATCAAGAGCAATTGAGCTTTTCAAGGCAAAAATACCTGCGGAGTGTTGGCAAACCACTACCGAGGGCGACCGTGATTTGCAAAACTAGTTTCTTAAAAAAATATATATATTTTATAAATTACTGATATTGCTTTGCCCGGAACTTTAACACAGGTACTGCGGTGTGTATGTGTCTGGCAATGTGTTGAAATAAAAAGGATTCAGGTATTCAGCGGGACTTTTATTCTGTAGTTAAAAAATAAAAATCCGGATTAAAATTTTGTTTTACAAAATTCTTTTCTGAAGGACTTTTATTATAATAACAAATAACAGTTTGGATCCTAGCGCAAAACTCTTCATCTGAGCTGTATGCTACATGATAGCTATATGTTGAAGGTGTTTCGGGAGGAAGGGTGACATTAGGTCAACGGCCATAAAGTCTACTGACCCTATGACCATATGAAATGGACACAACTTTAAATTAAGTATGGTTATAATGTAAATAATACTGGCACTATGCACTCAAAACAAAAAGATTTTAAATGAGAAAAACATTTCTTAATAAATTAGTTTTTAGATGAGGAAGTCTTACGCTTTATGATTAAAAATTTCTGTTCTTGCATAAATTTTGCATTTGAAGGAACATTTTTTTTTCAGTTTTTTGAATCAAGAATAATTGATTAAACATTTTTCATAATTTTTACATATACGACTAAGATTGGGGAATAAGACTGCAAATTTCACAGTAACATAATTTAATTTTTGAATATTTTTGTACAATTTTCTCCATTTTTATGAAATTTATCCCTTCAACCAAGAAAAAAAGTTTTTATTTTTAAGAAAATTACTTGTTCAGATTAAGGGAGGGACTAAAAAAGGAAAAGACCGAGCTTTTTTCCAATTTTCGTTATGTTCCTTTTAATTTTTCCTACAATTTTACATGACGGGACCTTAAAGTTTTATGCCGACTCCGAGAGACATTTACAAGGCAGATAAATGTCCACTCAAAAGCTTTCCATTGCAAAAATATATTCGTAGTGTTTGTGTGCTGATGTTGCTTTGCTCGGAACTTTAACCCAGGTACTTGGGTGTGTATGGGTCTGGCAATGAGACTGTTAACCGTTAAAATAAAAAAAAAATGAAAGGTGCGATAACCTCCGAAGAGATTTTAGGCCGAGCTTCTCTTCCAATTTGCGTCTTGCTCCTTTTAATTTTCCGAACGGCATATGCAAGGCAGATGAGTTTTCACTGAGAGCTTTTCATGGCTGAAATACTTACATTCGGAGTGGTTGCCAAACACTGCCGAGGGGCGACCCGATTAGAAAATTTTCTACTAATTATTTCTAAAATTTTGATGTTGCTTTGCCCGGGTGCGAACCTCCTGTTCGGTGTGGTATGCAGAGCACGCTACCATCACACCACGGCGGCCGCCACTTTAATTAGACAATATACGAGTATCAGCCTTCATAAAATGGTGAAAGTAAACTCTATGACTTTGCTCATTTTTTGTTAAAACCACTGCTACTCAAACTTTATGGTATACCACAATCGTAATTCATTTGGAAGTATGCGATGACGAAATTTTAATTTTTATAAAGTACCGAAGGTCTGAAAGCCACGAGTTTTAAGACTAAAATCGTCGATAAAAACATACCATAATGCTATAAACCTTTTCTTATCATATGAAATTGTTTGTAAAGCAGCAGTAAACAAATTGAGAGAATATGTAGAACTCAATTCATTCAGTTTACTAAAAACCAAAATAATATTTGATATATTTTAAATTTCAGCTGTCGAGAGGGCATCAATATTTTTTATATTGGTTGTAAACGCAATGAGAAAAGCTATAAACGCTGCGTTCACTTGCAGCTCCGAAAAGTAGGCAAATTAAAATAAAAAAATCAAAGGAAGATCATATACCTGAATTATTCTGAAATCGTTATTGAATCTACTGCGCTTTCGAGATCACTACCATTTGAAAAGCAAATCATATATTAATTTTAACATGGATTCATATTTTTTGGAATCATTATGCCCGCCTAAAAGTATCTATTTTTATTCACAATTATGCATTTTCGTAAAGTAAGTCCTAACTGTGACAATGTCCCGTTTTTAATACTTCTATTTCAAGTTTGCATTGCAGTCCACCGCAAATATTTTTAATTTTGGAAAATTAAAGACTTGAAAAAATAATAAAAAAAAAACCTAAAAAACTATATCTCAGGGCTAAATAAAATATTTTGGACTTATTAAAATATTTTGCTTAAGGAAACAATTTTTTCGTTAAAGTGATCAAATCACAATTTTTAAAAAAATTTCGAGGCCAAACTTCACAATCAGAGATATTGTCAATGCAGCCCTTTACACTTCGTGTTATTCAAAAACTTAAATTAATTAGAGAATCTGAATAAAAATCCTTAATTTTTGACCAACATTTCATAATTTATACTCAGTGAAATTTATCAATAAAATTAAAAAATCTAACGACGTTCCGCGAAAGAAAAGAAATGTCAATTGGATGATTGCAACTGATTTGCTGTGCGAAAATTTCATATAAAATTATAGACACGGAACGACTAATATAGTTTGCATAATTTTAGGCGCAGCATTTTGCAAATAAATCCTTATTACGAAGCAAAATAAAAAAAAGTCTGAATAATATAAACCAGGGAGGACCCAAAGTGTTTTTCCTTTAATGATAAATTTCTTTAGTTCCGGACTTTTATTTCTTGAGGACATAATAAAAGTTCAGCCTTATAATTACGAAAACGATCATCCAGTTTCATTCAGAATCCTACTTTTTTTTACAGAAAACAATGTATCAAATTTTAAAGCAAAATCTCAATTGGATCAAGCTTTATGGCGAAAAAAAGTTGGAAGTTTTCTATCGAAAAATACAAGTCTAGTACTATGAGTGTTGATTTTAAATTTTCTATGACAAATTTCTGTTAAAAGTACAAAAATTTTCACATGACCATAAAGGTTTCAAATATAGACATTTAGAATAATCTATTGATAAAAATCCTATCATTATTTTATTTACGGAGTTTCTTGAAATAGGTAAGAAAAAACAACGTATGCATTGTTCGTCATAAAAATCCTAGGAGTATCCAGGGGATAAACTTTCACCTAAGACTTTTTTCTACCCGGACTTTCTTTCCTAAAAAAAAATATTTTAAAATAGGTCTCTGATATAAACTGTTGCCTCTTAAGTAAGTAAAAAAATGAAATACAATTATTTTTTGGAAGTGGCTATCCATCTGGAAAAAAATGAAAAAAAATTAGTAAAATTCAGCAAAAAAATAAATAACAAAAAAACCAAAAAAATTTCCTAAAATAATTTAATTAAATTTTTCCCACGAATAGGGAGGGCAAAATCAATTCAAAGTTGTGCCAGTCGCTTAATTTCTTGCCATATGTATATGTGGCGTAGCCTCTAAACATTTTTGAATATGAGCGCTCAACATTTTGTTTAAGGCATAACGCCTAAAAGCATGCTTCAATTATCTAGAAATGAGTATTTTTGTGTATATACACGAAAATCCCGGTGTCAGCCAATTATTGTAGAAATTTATTATGATAAATAAGACAGGAAAATGAAAAGAAGATAGCAAAGCAAATAGCAAAAAGAAATCAAGTCATCGTAAGCAACTACTGTGGCATTTGAGCATATTTTCGATATGGTAAGCAGCTGTTGTAGTGAAATTTGAAATGAGTAAATAATACAGATAAGCAGAAAAAAGATTGTTAAATTTTTCAAGGCAGTTGAACAGTGTTTGAAAACAAACTTAAAAAAATAAAAAATAAAATAATAAAAATTAATTGGGCAATACAAATATTTGAAGTCCGTTTTATGTATTCATATAAGTATGTATATTTCATAATACATTAGATAAAATCCGCTTCGGTGCATTACTTTTTATTTTATTGTTTTTTGATTTTGTTGATGTTTGTCGCATTTTCTTCTTTATTTTTTGATCGCAACACTTTTCACTTTCACTCAACAGTCAAAACTTGTTGCATTGCTGCTAAATTCGTTACACGTACACTCACGCAATCCATGCACGAAATATTCCGTGTATATGTATCTATGTTCATGTGTATATGTGTTTTTAAATTTCTTTTAAATAAATAAGCTTGCAGTTGTTTTTTCTCTTGTCTGCATTTATATAGCTTTTCTTTGTACTTTGACACAATTTTTGCACAAATATAATTTAATTTTTTGCTAATATGTATATAACACACCTACATATAAATACAATACGTAGCACACACTAAAACTGGGTAACTGTTTAGTACAAAAAATCGTCGAACGTTAAAAACGAGAGGAGCAACACGTTGCTAACACACTGACCGCCCAACGAAGACTAAGCTCAAACGACAACAACTGTCACTACTAAAGACTATCTACACGCGCTTCTCACAACATCAGCAAAAGAGCTATGGGCGGCCGAACGCACGAGTCCGATGAGGGTGGTATGTGACTTCAACACTAAGAGTTTGCTCAAAACAAGGCATTTGTATGCCTTCGTATTTAAATGCATGTACTTGAAAAAGAAGCAGAAGAAGCAACAGCAACGAGTTCACAAAGTCACCAACTCCAATTGAAACATCAACAACACTAAATATGAGAACTATCTTCAACAATGCAGCAATGAATTACGTACTGCTGCTCATCGTTCATATCACTCGCTTAATTCGCTCTGTTTACGAAACGTCATCAGCATCATAATTTTACTCATTCTCATGTATGTATGTGTATATATCCACTATGTACGTTGACTTTCTCTCATATCCGTTTCATTATCAAATCGTTTCATTTAGTTTCGTTTCTAATGCATTTCATTTATACATTTTTACCCATAATATTTGTTTTGATTTTCATAGCACACATTTTTATTCGTTAAAATTACAACAAAATCTCACGTGAAGCATTGTGTCCGGGTCATATACGAGCATGTGTTCGTTTTTGTGCCGCAAAAAGCCAATGCCCTGGTGAGTGTTCGTCTTTTGTAGAGTCGCTTTCTTACGCTCGCATGTCCTGTTTACATTTATGATACGTGTGCATATCTATATTTATATGTGTGTATGTATAAAATGTAGACTTCAATGCGTATAAGTTTTGTATTTCATAGGATATTAGTATATGACGAAAATAAGGTATTAGTCAAAGTTATGTAGAATGGAACAAACTGAACGAAAATTTTAATTAAAAGTTTGCACAAAAATTTTAAGGAAATTAATTAGGGTATACCGCAATTCGATGCAAGTATGTATGTATGTATTTTACAAATTAAAGATACTAAAAACGGAAAAAATACTGATAAAAAATTTATAAAGAAATGTTTAAGAATTAAGGACGAGTTATACTTTAGCTTTATTTTTCCAAATTATAAATGTGTTTGATTTCAAGTTCTTGCAGATTGTTTTGAAAAATACCAATATTATTCGTATAAGGAAAATTCTTCCGTCCGGTTTGAGGTTTTAACCTGATAAAAAATTATTGTGTGTGTGTTATTGCAGACATCAAAATCACATTCCAAAGCGACCCCGTAAGCGGAACTTAATACGATTTATCTAGGAATCATTTTACACAGTTAGTTTTCGTGCAAGCTCAACGCGGAAGAGAGAGCGCAGAAGCATTTGACGGCACTTGTTGCTTGTAAAATAGTGCTGAGCTGTACGAAGGATTTTTCCCCATCCAACTCTCATCAGATATTTTCAGTTGTTGTTAAGCTCATCCTATACTACGTAGTCTTTCTTTGGTGGACGGGCACTCAAAAAAAAACGTACTTCAAAAAATTTTACGGGCTATGTATGCTATCAATGCTTAGCATAATGGGTGCCCTGAAAATAACCCTGAAGACTGCACTGTGTGCAATTCTGCACGTTCCTAGTGTTAAGCTGGTATCCAAGTGCATAGCGAAATACACAGCTTGAGCGCAGATCATAAAATCAAAGTAATATATCGTCATAAAATATTGGACGGATAGACTAATTAATTCCCTACCTTCGCTTCGATGGATCTCTTAGAACCACGATAGAGGTGGAAGGTTGCCGAAAAGGCACTTAAATGGCAGACGAGGCGATACACGTGTATACCGATGGTTTCAAAGTAATGTAGGGAGAAGGGTCTGCGGTGTGCTGCGTAGATCTCTAGATAACAAAACCTGCAAGCTGCCAGAGGAGACACGATTCGCTCTAAGCCTGAAATGTAGACATGCCAATCAGATTGCGCTAGATTAAAAGAAAACAAAGTCTGAAAAACATCGACAAAGGAGAAAAGTCGTGGCACGAAACGCGGGCCACAAAGTGTCGAAATTTATGTGTAGGTCCTAGGAAGCTTCTTGTATTTTCCAATATGACGGAGTTTTTTTACAACGTAGGTCAAGGTTTCTGAGAGCGGCTTCCAGTTTTGATAACAATATGACTTATTTAATCTATGTAATTACGGACCAGCCAGTTCAACCTTAACTAACCTAACATCATCATCAAAAATTGGCGCTTAACCGACTAGGCAATTTCGGTCGTAACAAGCCACTCCAGCTGTCCCTATTGCGATAAGTGACGTATATCTGGAGCACCCTGGGAGATCAAGTCTTCCTCCACCTGCTTTTCCCCAATTCAGTAGATGTCTTCCCCTTTTTTTGCTCCCAAAGTGTGATGCCGACTGAAATACTTTCTTGACCGCAGAGTCTACGTCCAATCGTATAACATGAACTAAACAGCGAAGCCTTTACATTTTTATTCACTGCGCTATCGTCATATCTGTGTAAAGCTTATGCAGCCCATCATTATATCTCGTTCGAAACTCGCTATCGGCATCGCGGACAGGACTATTAATTTTACGGAGAACTTTTCTCTCGAACACAAAGAGCCATCTCACCATATCCCGACACCGTCCATAATTCCGAGTCATATATAAGGACGGGTATGATGGGCGACCTGTAGACTATGATTTTTGTTCGTGGAGATAAAACTTTAATTTTAAGTTGCCTACTTAGTTCAAAGTGGCTTTTGTTGGGAAGAGTTATTCTCCGTTTGATTTCGGGGCTTGCATTGTTCTGCTGTTAATGTTGGTTCACAAATAGATGAAGTCCTCCACAGTATCGAATTTATATCCGTCAACAGTGCCGTGGCTGTCAATCCGCGAATTTGCTGCTTCTTTCTTGGATGACTGCAAGCACTTCGTCGTATTTGAGTACTTGAGATTTACAAAATTTTAAATATGGTGGTAACCCTCTTAATGTATGCTCTGTGCTAAGACCTGGGTTAATGGGTTTAGAGTTTAGAAAACTACGTACATGCAAAGTTGTAACTAAATCGGATAAGTAGATTTTTAAATATAATACAGCATTGCATTATGGCTAGGTGGCAACAACACTTCAAAATATTTTGATTAACATCACACCTGTTCAATTACTATTATCATTAATAATCATTATTGTCATTTAATCCGTTTTTGAGATATTTACGAATAACGGTTTTTTCCAAACAAAAAAAATTGGGTCCACTTAATCATATATATCTGAAGAGCGAATTGAAGAATTCCAAAACGGTTTGAAGCTTTTAAAAGGTAATGAAATTTGCTATAAACTATTCATACAATACTTTTTGCTAGGCCCTGCAGACTCAAAGATAACGAACAATCATTACGGATTTTTTCCATTTTTTTTTTTTTTTTTTTTTGTAAAAATATAAAAAATGTGTTCTTTGCGAGGAAGGATCTCAAAAACTTTTTATTTTTTGCAGATTTGTTTTTTTTTCTCAAACCTCTGTTTTATTACAAAAAAATTAAGCTTTCATTCAACAAAATCTATGGACTAATACAAAAGTCATAAGCATTCAAGTAAATATTCCCATTTAATACTTAAGTACCCTACTGGTACATATATGTTTTGTATTAGTCCATCGATTTTGTTGAATGGAAGCTTATTTTTTTGCAATAAAACAGAGCTTGAAGAGAGAAAAAATGAACCTGCAAAAAAATAAAAAACTTTTCGAGATCCTTCCTCGCAAAGTACAAATTTTTTTATATTTTTACAATCCGTTTTACACATCCGTAATTATTGTTCGTTATCTTTGAATCTGCTGGGTCTAGCCAAAAGTGTTGTATGCACAGTTTATAGCAAATTTTATTACCTTTTAAAAACTTGAAATTGCTCAATTCACTCTTGAGATATATATCATTAAGTGGACCCAATTTTTTTTTTTGGAAAAAACCGTTACTCGTAAATATCTCAAAAATGTTATCATAGAATTAAAAATAGCCTTGATTTTCAAAATCAGGGGGTGATTTTACATAGGAATTTCATAATGGCATCTCTGGCTCAGAGGAAAAAAATTGGAATTTGTGATCCAGTGTTATCAGATAAATAAAATTAATAAAAATAATCATTTGTATTAATTGTGTAGTTGTTATAAAAATATAATTATAAAAAAATAGTGAATTTGTAAAAAAAAAAATCAAGATTAATTCAAATAGACAAATAATTATATTAGTCGTGCAATTAAAAATAACTTATAAACTAATTTTTGTGTAAAATTAATTAATTATTAAATATTTTAAAAGTCATACATTATGGCAAATAATCATCACACAATTGCACGAAGACTACTCAATACACCGCGTTACACACATTCTGTCCTATGAACCAAATATACTTTTTCGGAAAGGGGAGCAAAAATAAAAATACACGTGTATCAGCGATTTTCAAGTACACGTCAGAGTTTTTTTTATGTATAAAGTATAAAGCTCGTAGTGTCCGTATGTCCGTCTGTGTGAAAGATTTTGGATCGATTTTTAACCTTTTTTCCGTGATCCAAAAAAATAGATTTTTATCAATTCTCAGATTTTCCTGATTTTTTTTTTTTTTTAATTTTTTTTCAATTTTTTCGGCATAACTTGAAGCGACTCCAAATTTTTAGACTACTAAAGTGTTCCTAAAAAAAAAAATTGTTTTTCGACCCTTCCTACTCCATACACATATTTGTAGTGTATCAATAGTAACTTTCTAAAACTAAACTGTTTATGACTTTTACAACACTTACAACTGGTACGACAGATGAACTATTGAATTGCACAATCAATATTGCATCATTTAAATTCGTTTAATTAATTGTGTGATACAACACACTCTGTGCCGTTTGCGTGTTTGTTCCGACCAGCTGACAGTTGCGCTATTAGGAGACGTATACTTTGACAATTTTTTTAAGTTCTGTTGTGCGAAAACGTATTTCTATATATTTCATCTGAGAAAAAATGCAGTGCCCGACTCGAAATAACTTTTTTTACGTTTGTGGCTTATTCCCACCAAGTAAAAATTCTTGAAAAGCGCTTTAAAGGACAAGACATTACGCATATGCTTGGTGAATACTAGCCGTGTTTTTTTTACACGTAAACGTCTATACGCTTAAACTTTATATGGACTGCTAAGCGTCAAACTTTAAATACACCTCTGAAATTGCTGCGCATAAAATGTGTACTACTAAATTTCTATACGCATTATACTCAGATGTAACTGAAATATGTGTTTTTGTTTCACCCTCTACACTAATTCTATGTATTCTATGCGTCTCCACTATTCATCGCAACTGATTCAGCTATGTGTTATACATTACGGTCACCAGAGGTTTGTGTCTCAGATTTTATGTACACCCTGTTGTGTAGCTAGTTATTTAACAACTGCCGCTAGATGGGTCTCGTACCTAAGCGTTATCTAAGCGAGGATAAGCGTTTTTTTACGCGCAAAGGTAAACGTATACGCTTGTAAAAAATCACGGCTAATATGTAATTCAAAATTTTGGTCATTGTTTAACTGGTCTGACAAAAACCTTACAGTGCGCTTACGACAGTGGTGAAATATATTCTCTCATTCTCCCAGTTGCATGCTCACTTACTTAACATACACGTTCCATAACATTTTTCCCAATGTTAAATTCTTTTATGCATACATATGTATATATGAAGAAAATGAAAAGCCGTACGTACACACATTTCTATATACACATATACAAACGTACACCCCCATGTACGCAAAAGTTGATTGCACGATTTCGGAATTTGTGTAATTTTTTGTTGTAGTTTTTATTGCAGCGTTCATTGTTAGATTACGTTTGTTTATTTTACACAATTGTTGCTACATCGATTCTTTTCATCGCGGAATACTGTTAAAGCAATTCCATGTTGCTGTTATCCTGTTGGCTAGTTTGTTTTTGTTGTTATTGTAATTGCTATTCGTTGCTCTATATTTAGATGCTTTTTTTAGCTTTTCCTACCATGCACATATGTTTGCACATACTCCATGATACCCAGCAAAAAAATCTTGGTAGAGATCATACAAAAAACAAATTTCAACTTAGTCCTCAATGCCTAGCTATGTGCTTTTGTAAACATTTTGTGTATCAATAACACAAATTGTGCACTTGCTCCTGTTTGCTATTATACCTCTTGCTCTTTATTTCTAACAAAACAGCAAAGTTGATATCAACATCTCTTTGTGCACTTGCCTGCATGAAATTTATATGCCTAGAGACGTGAATTTATGGACGTCGTGTTACCTTGAGTTTCTACGTGATTTCGCTCATATCAACTCTGCCACGCACTTCTTCAGTGTTTTGACCACACTTACGCTTACATTATCTTTTACTCCATACAGTATGCATATACCACATACTTGGCCTGCATTTATATTCTTTACAATGGGGCATATCATACCACTTGCAAAGACTACGCTGACGCTTACAATTTACACCTAACGCTTATTGTCAGGATTTCCCCATACCGTTAGCAAGAATGTTTACACATCAATAATTTGAATGCAGGTACCTCCATCCAAAATGCTTTTATAACACACACACATACATTCGTATACAAAAATTTTTGCAATATTTGCTCATGTAAAAAGATCAGTGCGAAAAATTTGCTTTGAAGATGACAACAGCAAAACTGGTTGGTCTCCAAAAAAAATTTTAACAAGGGATGATGGAAAATCTTTTAAAAAAATATCAACAACGCACAATGCCGAAAGTCATCAAAACAAAATTATACAACTTTCTTCTTTAAAATTCCATGCCTAATGTTGTAAACAAAATGAAATGAAACTAACCAAATATAACTTACAAATTTTTGTACGGGTACCATATATAAACAAACGTACAATAGTACCTACAAATAAAAGAGTATTTTGATTTGTTGTTGTTTTTCTTTTTGCTGCTGACAATGTGAATGTTTACGCGCTTCTTTCGTTGCTGCAGGTGGACTCAAAGCAAAGCAACTGTTGGTAATAAAATACACAACGCGCGTATGTAAATGATGGCGTGCGTACATACCTATGTATGTATGCATGTGTATGCATGTGTATGCATATGTATATTCATATGAACGCATGCATTCACTGATGTTGCATTTCCGGTCCGTTGCACTTGTTATATTTTTTTGCTGCTTCTTTTTAATGCAACAACAGTTGTTGCTTGCGCTGCCGCTGATTGCTTCAAATTGTTTGTTATTTCTTACTTTGCTATTGTTATTATATTAGCTGTTGCTTCTGGTGGCTATTGCTTTTATATTGTTTAAGAATTTGATTTTTTCCTCGCTTTAGTTGCTTTTGTATTTTCCAGCATATGCAAACACACATTGTATAGGTAATTTTTTTTTTTTTGTAATTGCATATTTCTCGTTTTACATATTCTTGCTTCTATCAATATTTTCAATGGATATGTAAGCGAGTTGTGATGAGTTTTGTGGTTTTTTATATTTCTGTGATTTTAAGTGAGAAATGTTTTTATTACGCTTTCGTTGTTTAACTGTATTGGCAGATCTTGTTCTGGTTATTTTTCATGTTATTGCATGCTTTTTTAACAGCTGTTTGTTAAATAAAATTTCTTAAAATTTTTGTGCTCAGAAGTCAATGACGAGGAGCTGAGTCGATTCGGATATGTTGGCCTTACACCTCGATATAACGCGAGGTTAGTGAAATGCGTAATCTTAAATTCTTAAATGCATGACCATATAAAGCCCACATATGCACGTACGCCTATAAGTATATGGGAAACTCTAGCTTGTATAAACCTACACGAAAAAAAAAGATGGAGAGACGTTGCCGAATTATTTGGCTGAGATAACTGGCCTTTGGCACGAATGGTAAATTAAGATGTTGCAGTAAAATGCGAACATCGCTTTCGTTGGAATAGGATATTTTTTAAATGATAACGAACGAAAGTAGCTCGTTAAAAACGCCCATATTTTGTACTTGGAAAACTCCATAGAGCACATACTCTACTGTTAGGGTAGTTAGTGAACAAATTAATATAAACAAGGGAGCATCTTCTTGTGGTAACATATTTTTTCCGTGTACATTTAGTTCTACAAAAAGCAAGTTGAAGTTAAGTTCCCAGAAGGAAAAATGATGGAGTAGGTGCGTATGGAGTGATGGACAGATATTCAATCATATGCGAGCAAATCTATTTACCTTCATGCAGACATTTAAAAGTATACATACATTTACCAGTGCACCTATGTATGAAAGACACAAACATACAAACAAATTACTGATAAACTATATGTTGATCCCTGCTCTATCAAGCCGTTGTAGAATAGAACAAACTATGTAGTAGTTTTATGCATTACTTTTCCAATACATGTGTTTATGTAGGTACATATTCCGGTTTATTGAAGTGATGAGCCCTAAGGAAGTTGTGGGAAAAAGTATACATGCACATTTATTAATATATCACCATTCATATAGTGACTTAGATAGTAGATATGGATATTAGGCCGGGTCGATTTGTGGGGAGGCAAAAAAATCGCCCATTGCTCTGTGAAAATCATATTCCAGGGATCAAAATAAGAAACTTTGCCGAAGGAACCATACCGCTAAAACGAATTCTGATGCCCCCCCCCCTTTGGGTCGTAGGGGCAAATTTTGAAAAATCCCACTTTGAAATGCCTATGTTTTTTCTCTATGTAGTTTATTTTTCTCTTTAGAAATTTATTTAGTCAGAACATATGTAAATAAAAAAAAAAGAATTTAACTTAGTAACAGACAAGAAATTAAACAAAATTATTAGAAATTAGCGTTTTTACAACCCCCTTTTAAAACCAAGGCATCGCTGTGATGTATTTGCATGTCGTAAACACAATTGCAGATCGTAAAATTGCTTGTGTTGTTTTTTTTAAGCCACCACAAGACACAGCAGGTAGAATTGAAATTACGCCTACCCAAAAGTTCGACCCAAAGGGGGGGACATCAGAATTCATTTTAGAGGTATGGTTCCTTCGGCAAAGTTTCTTATTGATCCCTAGAATACGATTTTCACAGAACAATGAGCGATTTTTAAATCGACCCGCCCTAATGGATATACATATGTAGTATGCACACAGTTTGACAAATTGGGTGCCGCTAAGCCAAACATCATCAGTATTAGCTGACAATATGTTTGTATGAATATTGAAAAGTAAAGCTAAATTGCCATAGCATATTTCTATGAATGGCCACTAGTCATGGTGATTTGAATGATTTGACATAATTGTGGATGGAGAAGCTGTGACATTGTCAATTGCAAAACAAAAGCAGCGCAGACATGTGCACATGTCTTGGTAAGTAGATAAATGAACACGGATTATTTATTTTAATGAATGTATTAAATTTTTAAAGGTACAAGCCTTGCGCAACCATGGTCAGCAGTTAATATTATAAACTCAAGTCATACATTAAATCTGTATAGAGAAGATAGCATATTTTTGCTATTGGCGATAAGTAGTTTTATTTTTAAAACTTTTTTTATTATTCAGTAATATGTGCTTAGATGGTATATATCTATAGCAAAGGTGGTTACAACACCACAGATGGCGGCAACTATTGGAGGAATTGTATGATGCTCATATATCATTTTTCAGTACAAAAACCATAAGCAACTAACCCCTCGCGAAAATGCATATGTATGAATTTAGATGCTTTGAAATTATTGCAATGATGGGTAATTGCATTTTGCCTCGAGCTTTTGTGTTTTATTTATTTAAGTTTTTGTATTTTCTCTATTATTCTTTAAACACCCTTCTTTCGTTTTATTGTTTTATGATTAAATGATGGCTGTCAGCCTAAAGCTTAGTGTCATTTAAGATAAAGATTTTTTTATTTTCAATAAAGATTTTATCTTTTTGTATCCACTTGTCAGGTATTAAATTTCACTGTGAGCAACGTCGAAAGGCTGATATCGCAACTCCATTTTTACACCTGCTTTCTGAGAGCACACGTCAATCAGACGGAATACAGAAGCAGTGGAAGCATATCTCTAAAATACTTCGTGGCGCATCTGAGGAAAAAATGGTTACCGGCGACCAGGGAAAAACAACTGGTGCGATGAAGAATTTTGCGTTGCAACAGAAAGAAAAGACGCTGCCTATAGAAATACGGTTAAAGAGATATTGAAACCGATTACCAGAGAGCATTAAGATTATGTAGGGAACACTTCTTCTTGATCCTAAATGGATACAGCTAGGACACGTCCAGTGAAGATCATGAACCAAAGCCCACAATCGATGATGATGGAATAAAGGTTCACCCATCCGACTATGATGAAGTTAGAATAGCCATAACCAGTTAAAAAAACAACAAGGCAACGAGCGCTGATGGATTTCCTGCGGAGCTATTCAAATACGGCAGCGAGCAGTTGGTAAGGCTCATGCATCAGCTTCTATGCAAAATATGGTTGAAAGGGTGTATGCTCGACGATTGGAATTTAAGTGTTCTTTGCCCAGTCCACATGCAGGAGGATCCTGCAAACTGCGCCAACTATCACGGATACAGCCTTCCTAGTATCGCAAGTGAGGTTCTGTCAAGCGTATGATGCCAAGCCTACCATGAGTAGGCTGATTGGACCTTATCAGTGTGGCTTTAGACCCTAGTAAATCTTAAAAAAAAAACCCCCAAAAAAAGGAACTGACACACATCACCCTTTTGTCGATTTTAAAACTGCCTTTGACAGTACGAAAAGGAGCTGTCTATATGCCACTATGTCGGAATTTGGTTTCCTCGAAAAATTTATATTGCTGTGCAAAATGAAGTAGAGCAACGCTAGCAGCTTGATCAGAATTGGGAAGGATCTCTCTAAGCCGTACGAAACAAAACGAAGTTTCTGAAAGGCAGACCTCCTAACGTGCGATTTCTTTAATTTGATGCTATTGCAAATAGTACAACCTACATCATTTGAAAAATATTCAACGAAATCGAACAATCACTTGCGCATGCTGACGACATTAACATCATCGGCCTAAAACTCGCTTCGGGAAAAATAAGCGGAAAAGAAGAGTTTGTTGGTTAATGAGGAAAAAACGCAATACCATCTACCATCGAGCAAAGATTCAGCGTACTTGCATAATGGCAACTCTGCCACTTTTGCCTGCCATAATTTTGAAAAAATAAAAGACTTCGTTTATTTGGGAACCAAAATTAACACACACCACAACATCTGCCTTAAAATCCAGCGAATAATTACTCTTGCCAATAAATCCTTGGACTTAGTAGGCAATTCAACACTACGGACTCATTCAATCTATGTGAGGTCCTCATGGACCGGCCATTTCAACCTAAGTAGGCAATTGAAAAGTAAAGTCCTCTCGTCCCGTATGGGCCTCTACGCGCGACGACGGTGAGTACCGAAGACGACATAATGACGAGCTGTATGAGCTTCGGTCAGACATGAACATATTTAGTAAAGCGAATTAAATACTTAAGACTACGGTGGCTTGGACATATTATGCGAATAGAAGATTATTATATAGGAACCCGCGTACGGAAGCAAAGAAATAGGGCGGCTCCGTTTTGCTGGAAATACTGGGTGGAAAACGATTACCTTGTGTGGAGAAGCGACTGGTGCATCTTGTTGGACGGTCATAATAGTTTAAACGTTTAAGCGCCAATTGAGTAAGTAAGTAAGTAAGGTTAAATGTTTTTCAACAGTTCTTAAGGAATTAAAATTTCGTTTCTGAATAAATATTACTACGAGATAGTCAACACATGAAATCGTTAATAGAAAAACTACACAGTTACATGGATTAGGTAACATGGAATAGATTTGGTAATTTCTTTTGTTTTTTTCACACTACAATAGATCTGCTCAACAACACAAAATAAACAAATTGCGCTAGTTTCATGGTGATAAAGATGAAAGAAATTACAGCGTCCAACCAAGTGATGGGATCCAACTGACGATGAAATAAAACAGCAGCATAGATGCTTTTAAAGAGAAAAGTGAAGTAAAGCGGATACAAATCGACCGAGGAAAAAAAAGTAAAAAAAAAAACAAAAGTTAAAATGGAGCAGTGACGCTAATACATCAAGAGCCCACCCCTAGAGAAGAATGAAATAATAAGTGTTTGAGAGTTGTTTCTTGCTGCTGCTCTTTGTGTGTGTGTGTGTGTGTGTGTGTGTGTGTGTGCAGACTGTGTTAAAGTTAGTTGTGAGCTGTTGGAGATCGAGTCAAGTCGAAATCAAATGTACTTGTAGCTATGGCTTCGTTTGATGCGCTGTCGGTATCAGCAAATGTAATTCATGGTCAACAACACATCAACCAAAATGATGACCACGATGATGGTGATGCCTGCGAGTGACAAGCGCATCATGATGAAATAGGTGATGACTGATCAGCTGTGGAACATAGTTAACGACAAATGTATGCACACATATATTTACTTATTATACATAATAATACAAATATTATAAAACTTAAAATTTATCTCTTGAGAGATTTAAGCCGAAATCTTATATTTGAAATTTGTCTAAATTAGGGTAAGATCTATGTACAGTTTTATATGGATTTTTTAGGTTATTTGGCGAGGAGGTTCGAATAATACCTAATCCATCTTTTCAATTATTTTAGGGTTTCCTGAATTTTGTTTCAGTATGCCCATATTGTAGCCCAATCAGAAGTTGAAGATGCCATCGATCATGCTAAAGCATTCAAAGCCCAGACAGTATAGCCGTTCTCCCTCCCTATTTCACCGCAAACTTTCTTCTTGCCAATCAGCCAACCAGCATGGCTTTCGAAAACTACATAGTACTACCACCGCACTAAACACCATCAACACACAGATAAATTGCAGACTGAATCTAAAATCCAAAACCCCAACAATCAAAGGCGGCACATTACTGCAAGACTTGGAAAATTCCCCTCTTTTTCTAAGTCTCAAAAGGTAGACGGCATACTATCTGTCTGGTCGGCAGTCATCGCTGAAATTCAGAAACGGAACATCTAAATTCAGAAGAATTAAACAAAGAATTCGACAGCGTGGTGTCCTATTCACGCTTTTTTTAACTTCTTCATATCGAAGCCCCTTTGCCACCAGAAGTTTTTACCATTGTATCCAACGCCGATGAGTGCACGATAAGGGCTACAGGTCCCGATTAACCCAGAGAAAAGAAATGCAGAACAACCAATTTCCGTTGAATAACCAGAAACCTTGGTATTCCAACATGTGATTCAAGAGGCCTTGACGCTCAGGGACTTAAAAAGTCATCTCCGCAAGCATTAGGAGGAAATACGGTAACTGGGATATCAGTCTTATGTAGAAGAAGAACACAAAAAGGTTTTCAGTCATATCTACAAAAGGGCGTCGGACCTCTATGGCAGGAATTTCCCAGCAAATTCTGTTCTTAAAGCGTAATACCCTGAACTCGCAGAAGATTAAAGTAATCTCCCCAGGTAACAGGTTAAGCTCTTACCTATCCAGCATCAACCCCGACATACACTATGTATGTCGTCTTTGTAAAACTGCATGTTTCCTTAGACTACGGTTAGAGGATACTAATGACAGTTTATAAGTAGCCGCACCTAATGGAAGGAGCGCAATACTCCTACAATAACGACAACAGATTTTAAATCTCAGTGATTTTTGAAAATTTATTTTTGGAAAGGTGTTTTCGATTTTTATACTCAGCTGAGCAGAGCTCACAGAGTATATTAACTTTGTTCGCATAACGGTTATCCGTAACGGCATAAACTAATCGACATAGATATAGACTTCTATATATCAAAATGATCTGGGCGAAAAAAGAAATTCATTTAGCCATGTCCGTCCGTCCGTCCGTAAACACGATAACTTGAGTAAATTTTGAGGTGTATTGGTGAAATATGGTATGTAGGCTCCTGAGCGCTCATCTCAGATCGCTGTTTAAAATGAACGAAATCGGACTACAACCGCGCCCACTTTTTCGATATCGAAAAACAGAAAAAGTGCGATAATTCGCTACCAAAAACGGATATAGCGATGAAACTTGGTAGGTGCGTTGACCGTGTGACGCAAAATAGAAAGTTAGTAAAATTTTGGACAATGGGCGTGGCACCGTTTTT
The DNA here is from genome assembly GCF_040869045.1 of Eurosta solidaginis. Taxonomy (NCBI): domain Eukaryota; kingdom Metazoa; phylum Arthropoda; class Insecta; order Diptera; family Tephritidae; genus Eurosta; species Eurosta solidaginis. Next base: position 164,271,380 of record NC_090323.1, on the reverse strand, counting down.
TTGCAAGTTTTGCAAGCTGTAATTTCGCAATCGTTGAAGATATCATGATGAAATTTGGCAGGCAAATTCCACCTATTACTATATGTCTGCTGAATAAAAATTAGCAAAATCGAATGACGAACATGCCCACTTTTAAAAAAAATTTATTTTAAGTCAAATTTTAACAACAAATTTAATATCTTCCCAGTATATAAGTAAATTATGTGAACATTCAACTCCAGTAATAATATGGTGCAACAGAATACAAAAAAAAGAAAATTTCAAAATAGACGTGTATCAGCCGTTTTTCACTTAATTCGTCTAGAATACTTTTAAGGCCATAAGTCGAACAAAAACTTACCAATCCTTGTGAAATTTGGTAGGTGCACAGATTTTATGACGATAACTTTTCTGTGAAAATGGGCGAAATCGGTTAAAGCCACACCCAGTTTTTATACACAGTCGACCGTCTGTCCTTCAGCTGGGCCGTTAACACGATAACTTCAGCAAAAATCGATATATCTTGACTAAACTTAGTCTACGTACTTACCTGAACTCACTTTATCTTGGTATAAAAAATGGCGGAAATCCGACTATGACCACGCCCACTTTTTCGATATCGAAAATTACGAAAAATTAAAAAAATGCCATAATTCTGTACCAAATATGAAAAAAGGGATGAAACATGGTAATTGGATTGGTCTATTGACGCAAAATATAACTTTAGAAAAAAACTTTGTAAAATGGGTGTGACACCTACCATATTAAGTAGAAGAAAATGAAAAAGTTCTGCAGGGCGAAATCAAAAGCCTTTGGAATCTTGGTAGGAATATTGTTCGTAATATTACATATATAAATAAATTAGCGCCACCCGACAGATGATGTTCTGGGTCGCCCTGGTCCACATTTTGGTCCGTATCTTCAAACCACCTTCACATTTATAACTAAGGGCCACTCCCTTTTAAAGCCCTCTTTAGTACCTTTAATTTGATACCCATATCGTTCAAACACATTATAGAGTCACTCCTGATCCACCTTTATGGCGATATCTCGTCCACCTGTAGAACTAAGGCCCACGCCCTTTTAAAATACTCATTATCACCTTTCATTTCATACCCATATCGTACAAACACATTCTGGAGTCACCCCCTGGAGTCACCACATTCTGAGTTCGCTGCTGTACATGTTGTTGTCGTATAGCGATAAGGACACCCCCCTCCCCGAAGGCCTTGGGGAGTATTATCCATGTTGATGGTCCTTTGCCAGATGCAGATCCGCTACGTTGCGCTACACTAAAATACCAAATAGATTCAAGTCGCCTCTTACGACGGGCGACATCAGACATCGTACTCATGACTTTCTGCGAGTGAGTTTAAGTTTCAGTCAGTGTCGCGTTCATATACAGATAAATTAATATTAAAAATGGACATAGGTTTACAAAAAGTTAAATTTCCAGCTCAGTCTTTGCCAACAATTCCATGTTGTTGTTAAGAGGACAGCTGACTTCTTCTTAGCCGCTCTCAGAAATTGACAACGGTAAGCCGTAGCAAGAAATAATGCACACTGAATTGAAGTGATGAAAGAAAGCAAATGAATAAACTAGCAGCTTGCAATTTGTTAATCTTCACTGGTGTTGCCATCTCCTTTGAACTTAACAAAAGCCTTAACTTTTTCAATGTCTATGTAAAGATTTAGTTTGCAGAAAAATTGCATGTGAAATAGAAATGGAGAAAAAACTTTATATAAAACATGTTGTAGTAAATTGATCATAGAAGATATTCGAGGACATGCTTCGTGTCAATCATCGCTGCAGGACAAAACGTACTGTTAAATTGATTTAAAGTAAAAGAAAAAACAAAAGCAGATTTCAGCTACAAGATGAATATACGAACTGATTGTATTCAGAAAAATAAAAAAAATAAAAAATACTTGGCAGATATATGTCCGAATAGGTTTAGTCGAGTTTCTCCCCCAATTGGCCTCGTGTTGCTTTTCTAACTTTTCTTACAAATTGGCGTGATGGGGCCTAGCTTTTCATAGAAGAAATACTGTTGGAGTGTTTGCCAAAGCACAGCCGAGGCACGAGCCCGTTTAGAAAATAATCCTATACTTAAATTTTTTTTCAGCCATTTTATGCTGCTTTTCGCCGGACTTGAATATAGGATCTTCGGTGTGATGATTCCGAACGCTACCACATCACGTATCTAAGTTAATATTAAGAAAAGACGCTTGAGATTGACAATTCACTTTCAACAAATCGCTTCATATGAAGTTCAGCAAAGCGCTTCGAACACATTTACTCATAGAAAGATTCTGTTCTTGAGCTGACTGATGTTCACCTAGAAGGGCTTTTATTCCTATATATATTTTAAAACGAATTTATTTCATTTCATTACTGTTTATGATTTCACGTAAGCTCCTAAGCAAGGTTTCGTTTTACTAAAGGGGAAGGAAGAAAATAAGCGCATGTTACATCTAGCTTACAGCAAGGAACCACCACCATTCTATATTATTATACACAGCTGTACTTGTACACAGGGTATTATAACTTTGATTGGATAACGGTTAGTTGTACAGGTATAAAGGAAACGAGATAGATATAGACTTCCATATATCAAAACCATCAGTATCGAAAAAAAATTGTATTGAGCCATGTCCATCCGTCTGCCCATTAACATGATAACTTGAATAAATATTGAGGTATCTTCACCAAATTTGGTACACGAGCTCACCTGGACCCAAAATAGATTGGTATTGAAAATGGACGAAATCGGATGATAACCATGCTTACTTTTTATATATATAACATTTTGGGAAACACAAAAACCTGATTATTTAGTAAATAATATACCTAGAATGTTGATATTTGACATGTGGACTTATATTGAGACTCTTGATAAAAATTAAAAAAAAAATTTTTTTAAATGGGGGTGGCACCACCCACTTGTGATAAAATCAATTTTACAAATATTATTAATAATAAATCAAACAAGTAAAGAAGGCTAAGTTCGGGTGTAACCGAAGATTACATATTGAGCTGAGAGCTTTGGAGACAAAATAAGGGAAAATCACCATTTAGGAAAATTAACCTAGGGTAACCCTGGAATGTGTTTGTATGACATGGGTATCAAATGGAAGATATTAAAGATCATTATAAAGGGAGTGGGCCATAGTTCTAAAAGTGGACTCCATTTAGGTTTATCGCAATAAAGGTGGACCAGAGGTGACTCTAGAATCTATTTGTACGATATGAGTATTTTAAAAGAGAGTGGACCTTAGTTCTATAGGTGGACGCCTTTTCGAGATATCGCCATAAAGGTGGACCAGAGGTGACTATAGAATGTGTTTGTACGATATGGGTATCAAACTAAAGCTATTAATGAGGGTTCTAAAAAGAGTGGCCCTTAGTTTTATATATGAAGGCGTTTTCGAGATATCGACCAAAATGTGGACCAGGGTGACCCAGAACATCATCTGTTGGGTACCGCTAATTCATTTATATATGTAATACAACGAACAGTATTCCTGCCAAGATTCCAAGGGATTTTGATTTGGCCCTGTATAACTTTTTCATTTTCTTCTACTTAATATGGTAAGTGTCACACCCATTTTACAAAGTTTTTTTCCAAAGGTATATTTTGCGTTAATAAACCAATCCAATTACCATGTTTCATCCCTTTTTTCGTATTTGGTATAGAATTATGGCATATTTTTTTCATTTTTCGTAATTTTCGATATCGAAAAAGTGGGCGTGGTCATAGTTTGATTTCTGGCATTTTTTATACAAATAAAAAATGAGTTCAGTTAAGTACCTACTTACCTGAGTTTAGTAAAGATATATCGATCGTTGCTCAAGTTATCGTGATAAAGGCCGAGCGGAAGGACAGACGGCCGACTGTGTATAAAAACGGGGCGTGGCTTCAACCGATTTCGCCCTTTTTCACAGAAATTAGTTATCGTCCTAGAATCTAAACCTCTACCAAATGTCACAAGGATTGGTAAATTTTTGTTCGACTTATGGCATTAAAAGTATCCTAGACAAATTAAATGAAAAAGGGCGGAGCCACGCCCATTTTGAAATTTTCTTTTATTTTTGTATTTTGTTGCTCCATATCATTACTGGAGTTGAATGTTGACATAATTTACTTATATACTGTAAAGGTATTCAATTTTCTTTTACAATTTGAATTAAAAAAAATTTTTTTTTTAAAAGTAGGCGTGGTCGTTCTTCGATTTTGCTAATTGTTATTAAGCAGATATATAGTAATAAGGGTAACGTTCCTCCGAAATTTCATTATGATATCTTGAACGACTGCCAAATTACAGCTTGCAAAACTTCTAAATTACCTTCTTTTAAAAGTGGGCGGTGCCACGCCCATTGTCCAAAATTTTACTAGTTTTCTATTCTGCGTCATAAGTTCAACTCACCTACCAAGTTTCATTGCTTAATCCGCATTTGGTAATGAATTATCGCACTTTTTCTATTTTTCGAAATTTTCGATATCGAAAAAGTGGGCGTGATTATTGTCCGATATCGTTCATTTTAAATAGCGATCTGAGATGAGTGTCCAGGAACCTACATACCAAATTTGATCAAGATACCTCAAAACTTACTCAAGTTATCGTGTTAACGGACAGACGGACGGGCGGACGGACGGACATGGCTCAATCGAATTTTTTTCGATACTGATGATTTTGATATATGGAAGTCTATATCTATCTCGATTCCTTTATACCTGTACAACCAACCGTTATCCAATCAAAGTTGATATACTCTGTGAGCTCTGCTCAACTGAGTATAAAAATTCTCTATGTAGATCTGTAGATCTCAACTTAATGCGACTTTCAGGAAGTACAAATAAGGAATTTGCTTTGATGGCAACTGTGATTAAGATTTTAATGCGATTTTAATTTTGTTTATTTATCTTGGAATCCGCTGGTAAATAGTTGGGAACTTAATTTATTTTAGTGACCCCTCATGCTTACGATCTTGCTGGGAACTGAGTCAATTTCCAATTGAAATTAATTGTATGCGGTATGTATGCTAAATGCACAAAAATGTATGTAAAATTCATATTTTATCTAAGCATATTTATTTATACAAAACTAGCCGACCGGCAGGCATTGTTCTGCCCTAAATTTTGCCCATCTCCATACATTTCAATAAGCTTTTTCCATCTAACTCTGCCCTCGCCCCTCTAAACTTTTTTCTAATTATTCTATTCACCCCTCCCTTCGTCTTTTTCGCTTCATATATGTCCATCTTCGTCGCATTCTATATCTTTATCAGTCTCCTTCTCTCTTTTCTCTTCTCTTCCTGTCCCAGTCCCAGTCCCACTCGAGTCTCATTTCCAGTCCCAATCCGATTCTCGGTCCCGGTCCTAGTCCTAATCCCAGTCCCAGTCCGTTTCTGGTCTACTTCGCAGAAAAAAGGATCGTAAAGAATAATACAGTCAAATTTATATACCAAATTTCAGGCAAATCGACGAGGACGTATGTAAATAGGTATGTGGGTATTATTAATTCATGTCTTTATTTCGGATTAAATACGCATGTTATCAGTTTTACCAGGTTGATGCGACTAAATCGAATATCACAATGAAAATTAATTTATAGCTCTCAACAACAGCTCTCATTTGATATCCAATTTAATCACACATTCTAGGGGTATCCGGGTCCAAGTTTTGGCCTATATCTCTAGACTATAGTCACGCAGCTGTATAATATATTACTGTGTACTAAAGCACTCATCAACAGCTTTCATTTGATATTCATATTGTATAAACACTGTCTAGGCATTCACTGCCACACGTTCTGGCCTATATCTCGAGACCATAGTCACGCAGGGGTATGAAGATTTCCCTCATCAACAGATTCCATTTGTTATCCATATACTATAAACACTTTCTAGGGGTATCCGGGTACACGTTTCGGCCTATATCTCGAGACCTTGTACGTTGATCGCAACGAAACCTCTTTAGTAACCACCTGCGAAAGGTATACGCAACTTGTGTGAAAGTTTGAACAAAATCGACCGACGCATCTCTTCAAACACCGGCGACCAACGAACACCCCCCATCCCCCCCCCCCCTCCCTCCATCCCTTTTGTCGGGCCTGGTGATGTGCTATACTTGATATCATTCGCTATAATATTTTTTATTGATAAGCACGTTGTTTAATTAAACACCAACCAATTACACGGAAGTATATCCGCGCCAGCTGAAAATATGAGTGCCGGTGTGTATACGTAACATTTTATTATTACGTATAAACATATACAAAAATTTGTAATAAAATAATATTGCGACTATAAACTGAGATATAACCTATCCTATATTTCAAGTTAGATCAAACTACACACGGGGTGCAAAACAAATTCAAAATCGGTTCAGTGGGTGAGGAGTCCATCGCGGGCAAACAATGTGACACGTAATTTTTATATATATAAGATGTATGCGTGCTGTAATAGTGAAAAAATATGAAAAATTCAATGCTACACGAGTGGAAAAATGTTTTATGCATGTATGGAATATGCATGCTGTATCAATGATCGTATGTTTGTAAAAATATACTTTTCTGAATTTTTTCTGAGTAAGTGATGAGAAATTGAGCAGCTTGAAACAATGAACTTGGAATATATCGAAGATTAACTACACCGCTGAGCGTTTGTCTCATGATGTTTTTCCGGTGTTGAAATGTTTTGGAGACATACTTCAGAATGGTGGGGTTTGACCAAACCGGTAAGAATGATCCCTATCAATGTTATTCATTGTTATTGTAATTATATACATATCTTGAATAAATTCCTATTAATCAAAGAAGGCATAGTGCTTTCGAACGTACGAATGAGTTTATGCATATTTTTCTAGTGATTTTGAATGCATTCGGCATTAATGCAACCATATTTATAGGTAAATAGTGTAAAAAGTGTTATAAAGTGTGCATGCTCTCTGAGAAACTACACGTGTAAGAAAGAAACAAACGTACATTTTTACTGGCATGCATATAAAGCTACAACTCATGCTTCATATATCGATGCTTCATAAAAACATTTACAACTGGGTTATAAATTCGAACTTTTTTCATATCATTGAACATAACGAATATTTTTCCCTTTTTAAATGATTAATTGGCAAACGCAGCGAAGTATTGACCAAATATTCAGCCATGAGTTGGAAGCATTGCTCGTTTTTTCGAAAAGCAAAAATATCTGCAGCGAATTTAAACGTTTAAAATTTAGAATGATTTAATAATAATAAGAAAAGAGTTCTTGACATATAATTAGAAATATGATATTTCAATGAAATATCTCAGAATGAATTCATGGTAAATTAATTACTACTTACACGTTATATATACAACAAAAAAAAAAAATAAGTAAATAAAGAAAAGAGAAACACATAAAAAGTTAATAATACTCTTGAAAAATACAACTCAGCATCAGGGATGAAAATAGATTTTTTCATTTTGTACGAAACGAGGAAAAAAATATACCAAATCATTCAAAAATGTACCAAAAGTCTTCGGATGTGAACCAAACTAGAGCTATGTTCTGCTTCTTTATCCAAAAACCATTTTTAGTCAGGAAACTTTCTCACACAAATTAAAGGTAGTATAAGAGGGAAATATGATTTATGAAGAAATACTTTTCCAGTAAAAATAATAAAAGAAGTTTATAAAGCGTATAATTATGTACATATATAAAAAGATTTCTTTATTGAGTACCAGTAAGGAACATAAAATTATTATTTAAAAAAAAATAACAGCTGCATTCAATTCAAAATCATTTCTTAAAAACATTTTAGGTACAAAAATTTAGATTCAGGTATAAAAGTTGAAAAATTGTCTACTACATCTATACCAATAACTCACGTTTCAACTACTACATTAACAGTTCTTCTTCTTTGAGTTCTTTAATTACCTCAGTCTTTAGTTTTTATTAAATTCGAAACCGTGTTTGTTTGAATTCTATTTCTACAGTTAATTTTAACTAAATTTTGTATAGAAGATATCTTTTATACGTTTGTGGATGAACGTGGAATCGACAATATACCTTGAACTATTCTATAAATATTGGAAAAAATTTGTGCATTCAATTTATTTTTAAATGGTCTTAATTCTTCCAAAAAGCTGCATATATTTACATTCTTGAATTTTTTAAGGCTCTCATGCCCTGCTAAAGCTCTAAATTCAGCATGGGCCGAAACTATTATTCCTTTTATAATATAATTCCTTGAAAAACTATTAATTTTGGACTTTTAATATATCTGGATCAAGATAAAAATTGTTTCCGGATTTTTATTACCTGAGTGCGTTGCGTTGGACGAAGCAAGGAAGAAAGAAGATCAAAAATTGTGACATATATTGGAGTGGCCATGCGAATACGCGCAGTTTCGGCGTCGGATTCGTGGTGGGAGAGAGACTTTGTCGCCAAGTGCTGGCGTTCACGCCTATGGACGAGCGTCTCGCCGCTATCCGAATAAAAGCAAAATTTTTTAATATATCATTCATCTGCGCCCATGCGCCGACAGAGGAGAAAGACGATGAGGTGAAAGATACTTTTTATGAACAATTAGAACGCACATACGAGCGCTGCCCCCGTCATGATATAAAAGTCGTGCTTGGCGACTTTAACGCCAGGGTGGGCAAATAAGGTGTTTTTGGCCCTACAGTCGGAAAGTTCAGCCTACACAATGAAACTTCTACTAACGGACTGAGGCTGATTGACTTTGCCGGTGCCGAAACATGGTCATATCCAGCATGAAGTTCATGCATAAAAAGATACATCAAGCTACATGGCTGTCTCCTGATCGAAATACTCGCAATCAGATCGATCACGTTGTGATAGACAGACGGCATGCCTCCAGTGTTTTAGATGTGCGCACGATCCGAGAACCTAACATCGACTCGGACCATTATCTCGTTGCAGCCAAAATACGCACCTGCCTCAACGCGGCTAAAACCAAGGAACAAAAAAACCACAAGGAAAGCTAGACGTCGAAAAGCTTCAATCACAACAGACTGCCAATGATTTCGCAACTCGACTCTCACACCTGCTCTCTGAGAGCACAACTCAACCTGAAGGAACACAGGAGCAGTGAGAGCATATCTCCAAAGCACTTCGTACTGCCGCCGAGGAAAAAATTGGTTACCGGCGGCCACGAAAAAACAACTGGTATGATGAAGAATGCCGCGTTGCAACCGAAAGAAAAGACGCTGCAGGGCTACGTTAAAAGCAAGCGCGACAAGAGGAGTGTGTAAACGCTATCGTGAGTTGAAAAGGGAAGCGAGATGCATTTTCAAGAAGAAAAAAGCAGAAGCAGAAAGGCGTGAGTGCGAGGAGCTTGAGCTGATAACCACCAGGAATAACGCCCGAAAATTTTACCAAAAAATACGGCGACAGACGGAAGGTTTTAAGACCGGGGCAAACTCCTGTAGGAATGAAAACGGCGACCTTGTAACTGATGTCCAGAGAGTGCTTAGATTATGGAGGGAATACTTCTCTGCTCTCCTAAATGGAGGCAGCAATTCACCGCACAGAGATGAAGAACCCAATCCCGCAATCGATGATGATGGAATATATGTCCCCCCGCCCGATTATGACGAAGTTAGAATAGCAATAACCAGATTGAAAAACCACAAAGCCGTGGGCGCTGATGGATTGCCTGCGGAGCTATTCAAGTTCGGCGGCGAGGAGTTGGTAAGGCGCATGCAGCAGCTTCTTAGCAAGATATGGGCGGACGAAAGCTTGCCCGACGGTTGGAATCTAAGTGTTCTTTGCCCAGTCCACAAGAAGGGGGATACTGCAAAATTCACCAACTATCGTAGAATCAGCCTCCTTAATATCGCATATAAGGTCCTTTCAAGTATATTGTGCGAAAGATTGAAGCCCACCGTAAACCGGCTGATTGGACCTTATTAGTGCGGCTTCAGACCTGGTAAATCTACCATCGACCAGATTTTCACAATGCGCCAAATCTTGGAAAAAACCCGTGAAAAGAGAATCGACACACATCACCTCTTCGTCGACTTTAAAGCCGCATTCGACAGCACGAAAAGGAGCTGCCTATGTGCCGCTATGTCTGAATTTGGTTTCCCCGCAAAACTTATACGGCTGTGCAAAATGACGTTAAGCAACACCATCAGCTCAGTCAGATTTGGGAAGGACCTCTCCGAGCCGTTCGAAACTAAACGAGGTTTCAGACAGGGTGACCGCCTATCGTGCGATTTCTTTAATTTGATGCTGGAGAAAATTATACTAGCTGCAGAACTTAACCGCACTGGAACAAAATACTATAAAAGCGTGCAATTACTGGCATATGCTGATGACATTGATATCATCGGCCTAAACACCCGCGCTGTTAGTTCTGCTTACTCCAAACTAAAAAAGAAGCGGTAAAGATGGGTTTGATGGTGAATGAGGACAAAACGAAGTACCTGCTGTCATCGAGCAAAGAGTCAGCGCATATGCGCCTCGGCAACCACGCTACTGTTGGCAGCCATAATTTCGAAATAGAAAAAGACTTCGTTTATTTGGGAACCAGCATCAACACTAGCAACAACATCAGCACTGAAATCCAGCGAAGAATCAGTCTTGCCAATAAATGCTACTTTGGACTAGGTAGGCAATTGAAAAGTAAAGTCCTCTCTCGGCCAACGAAAATCATACTCTACAAGTCACTTATTGTACCCGTCCTGCTATATGGGGCAGAACCATGGACCATGACAACAGCAGATGAAGCGGCTTTGGGAGTGTTCGAGAGAAAAGTTCTTCGAAAGATTTATGGACCTCTAAGCGTTGGCGATGGCGAGTACCGAAGAAGATTTAATGATGAGCTGTACGAGCTATACGCAGACATCAACATTGTCCAGCGAACTAAAACGCAGCGGCTGCGCTGGCTAGGCCATGTTATGCGAATGAAAGATGATGCTCCGGCCAAGAAAGTGTTTCTATCGGAACCCGCCTATGGAAGCAGAGGTAGAGGGCGGCCCCCACTCCGTTGGAAGGACCAGGTGGAAAACGATTTAAACTCGCTTGGTGTGACCAACACACACATCACCTGTTCGTCGATTTTAAAGCCGCCTTCGACAGCAGAAAAAGCAGCTGCCTATATGCCGCTATGTCTGAATTTGGTTTCCCCGCAAAACTTATACGGCTGTGCAAAATGATGTTGAGCAACACCATCAGCTCAGTCAGAATTGGGAAGGACCTCTCCGAGCCGTTCGAAACTAAATGAGGTTTCAGACAGGGTGACCGCCTATCGTACGATTTCTTTAATTTGATGCTGGAGAAAATTATACTAGCTGCAGAACTTAACCGCACTGGAACAATATTCTATAAAAGCATGCAATTACTGGCATATGCTGATGACATTGATATCATCGGCCTAAACACCAGCGCTGTTACTTCTGCTTACTCCAAACTAGAAAAAGAAGCAGAAAGATGGGTTTGATGGTGAATGAGGACAAAACGAAATACCTGCTGTCATCGAGCAAAGAGTCAGCGCATACGCGCCTTGGCAACCACGCTACTGTTGGCAGCCATAGTTTCGAAATAGTAAAAGACTTCGTTTATTTGGGAACCAGCATCAACAATAGCAACAACAAAATAATAAATAAATGTAAGGCGCGATAACTTCCGAAGAGATCTAAGGCCGAGCTTCTCTTCCAATTTGCGTCGTGCTCCTCTTGATTTTCCCTACAAATTGGCCGGACGGGACCTACATGTTTTATGCCGACTCCGAACGGCATCTGCAGGGCAGACGAGTTTTCACTGAGAGCTTTTCATGGCAGAAATACACTCGGAGCGCTTGCCAGACACTGCCGAGGGACGACCCCGCTTAGAAAAATTTCTTCTAATTGAAAAACCTTATTTCTAAAATTTTGATGTTGTTTTGCCCGGGGTTTGAACCCAGGGCATATGGTGTGGTAGGCGGAGCACGCTACCATCACACCACGGTGGCCGCCAATAACAACAACATTAGCACTGAAATCCAGCGAAGAATCAATCTTGCCAATAAATGCTACTTTGGACTAGGTAGGCAATTGAAAAGTAAAGTCCTCTCTCGGCGAACGAAAATCATACTCTACAAGTCACTTATCGTACCCGTCCTGCTATATGGGGCAGAAGCATGGACCTTGACAACAGCAGATGAAGCGGCTTTGGGAATGTTCGGGAGAAAAGTTCTTCGAAAGATTTATGGACCTGTACACGTTGGCCATGGCGAGTACCGAAGAAGATTCAATGATCAGCCGTACGAGCTATACGCAGACAGTCACATAGTCCAGCGAATTAAAATACAGCGGCTGCGCTGGCTAGGCCATGTTATGCGAATGAAAGATGATGCTACGGCCAAGAAAGTATTTCTATCGGAACCCGCCTATGGAAGCAGAGGTAAAGGGCGGCCCCACTCCGTTAGAAGGACCAGGTGGAAAACAATTTAAACTCCCTTGGCGTGACCAATTGGCGCCGGTTGGCGGAGCGAAGGAGCGACTGGCGCGCCTTGTTGGACGGCCACAACCGTTTAGACGGTTAGCGCCAATTAAGTAAGTAAGCAAGTAATTCTTCTGACAAAATACAATTGTGGATTTATAATTTTCTAGCTCTGTTATTTGAGTTGTTATTTTCTGTGCTTTAATTCTATTGAAGCAAAATTTGTTAACAATTTTAGAATCAGTTATGCTATTTTTCATAAGCATATTTAAATGATCCATAATTGCAAATTGTACTCGGCAACAAAACAACTTAACTATATGTTTTCTTCGAAAAATTTAAAATTGTTTTGTACATTCAAAGTTGCTTTGCAAATGACTTGAAGTGTAGGGCGGTGTTTTACAAAAATGTACCAAATATGTCAATGTAGTACCAACATACTTTCGGGAAGCGAAATGTACCAAAAAAAAGTACAAATGTACCATGATTATCATCACTGCTCAGCATTTTAAAAAAGAATCGTTATACATGTAAGAAACATAATCGCGCTAATACAGTGGCATAGTGGATGAAATAAAGCAACAAAAAGTAAAAAAAAAAAAAATGATGCCAACACAAGAGAAATGTAATAAATATTCTCAAGTTGCGAGTTATGTGTGTGGATAAAAGGTACTCGCATCAGTTTTTATAGCTGTATACAGCAATAGCGGCATTTCAGGAAATTTTTGGACGCTCGTATAAAAAAGAAGTAAATCTAAAAAACTTAAACTTAATGCAAGTATGGGAAAAACGAACAAAACTATAGAGATTTAATGTAATGATTTCTCCCTGGATGTAACTGATCAAAAAACCCAGAAGGGACGTGACTGTCTTCGGCTTTGCCGGAGACTTCATACCTTCCATGAATGGAGCTGAGCAATAATCTTATCTCATTAGTAATATCCGATATATAGAACAGATTTACACACCTAGCCGACATTTTCGAGAAATATAAGTAAAACAAGTAAGGAAATCTAAGTTCGGGTGAAACCGAACATTACATACCCAGCTTGTACACTTGAAATGCTGTTGTTGTTTGTTTTGTGTGCTTAATTGTGTTACAAGGTTGCGCAATAATACATATACATATGGTTCTATTATGAACTAATTTTTCTTCGAGTTATGGCTCCCCAAACATAGAAAATTGCTTAGTCATAAAAGGGGCTGTGTCGCGCCTACTTTATAAAATTTGAAGTTTTTCCTATTAATGTTATAAATCCACTTGGGAAATGAAAGTCAAAGCCTGAAGGCCGGGCAAAGATTAGTGGAACGAACGGAACACATAAATGAATACCGAAGGTACCTACGGGAAGAACACTTGCATTGACAAACCGAAATAGACGAACTAAAATGAAGGAAAAAATTTCGCGGAAAGTATGCAAGGGTGGTTTCAAGCCAGTGCGTACTACTGTTTTGAACCGTCAAGATTATACTGATGATGCATAGTAAATCCGCCAAGATCAAGCTCTGCGAAGTAGTTCATTGGCTAAACAACAGAGTGTGAGGGAACGGTCCAGGATAATGAGTAGTGAGATGAAACACAGGTACGACAAGGACAATAATTCGGAAGATCTCCTGGAGGGAGATTTGGTACCGCTATACAACCCTCACCGGCGGAAAGTTGTTCCATCCAAATTATGGTACAGTTGTGAAGGCCCGTACAAAGTTTCGAAGAAGATCATTTATACCATCTACCGCACACAGACCAATGGGAAACCACGAAATAGAAGGGTGGTTCATTTAGAGAGGGTAGCAGCGGTTAGATCGGGACGATCAGACTTAGGTGGAGGGCAGTGTGACGAATATTAGCATCACAAAGTGATACTAACGTCACTAAGCGGTTATTAAATAAAGGCACAAAAACAATATAGCAAGCTGCCACTCTTGTATAAGTAAACAAAACAATCAACATTTACACACGTACATAAAAGGCAACGAACAGATATTGCGCGCACACACTTGTGGTCATCAGCCGAAGTGGGGATCACACATACACACGCATATGACTATGAGAAACGCATAAATTACAAATATACATGTATATCGCTGGTAGCCAAGCAGGAGATTCTAGAAGGCGAAACGTCTTTAACGTATTTATTATAAATATGCGAATGAAGCAACGGAGAGTACAAAAGCAGCGCAAACTGAGTAATCAGCAAACAGTTTGATTTAAGCATGCTTTTGGTTGTGAAGTAAAAGTGTTATTGTGGAGTACTCTCAAAGTAATTTCATAAACAGTTTCGCGATTTGAACGTTAGCAGAAGGTTTGGAATAAGCGGAATTCTCTAAATTCGTAACAATGCTCTTGAAATACTCTACTCAGCATATTAAAAAACAATTGCTATACAAGTAAGTGATATAATCTCGCTAACAATGGATGAAACAAAAGCAAAAACACGTAATAAATATTCTCAAGTTGCGAGTTATGTGCGTGGGTAAAAGTTACTCGCATCAGCTTCTGTAGCCGCATACAGCAATACCTAATTTCAGGAAATTTTTGGACGCTGGTATAAAAAAAAGAACTTTAACTTAATATGAGTATGGGAAAAACGAATAAAAACTATAGGGATATAATTCAATGATTTCTTCCTGAATATAACTGATCTAGAAAACATGAATGGAGCTGAACAATAATCTTATTTAATTCGTAAAATCCGATATAGAAACAAATTTACACACTTAACCGACATTTCGAGAAATATAAATAAAAAATAAATCATTACTTTGTAAAAGGATATAAAGTTTCATATTTCTTATGATTTGCACGAGATACCTATGACAATGAGTCACTTATCTGAATGACATATACGTAAGTATTTAATGATATTTGAAGCTTCTCGATGTTAAAATAGGGCAGAAATGATGAAAAGCTCGTAATCTGTTCAAACGGTTTGTATATGATATTTACTATACATCAAAATATACCCGCTTTACTTTTTTTAGCTTTTGATAGTATTTTTCTACATTACTGTTTCGTATATAGGACATCACTAAACCAAATGTAACTTCTTACTTATTCCAACTTAACCCATCTATTTCCAACGAAAATCATTCATTGGAATATCCATCTGTTAGCCGCGTACCGCCATTAGACAGTGTTCCGTATATGCATAAATCAATGGAGCTAAGAAGAGATGACAAAAGTTAATTAGAAATATATTTCGTTCCATGTTTATGTGGAGTCAGGTTTGTCAGGATGCCTCGCATCTTGGTATCTGTGTAAATATGGAAGTGTTTTTCTATGAAAGCAGACTTCAGCGAGTGTTTCCCTTCACGAAGATGAACGATAACCAACGTAGCTTAACTGGGTTAACTCAAACTGATCAAAAGTCTTCCCGGTTTGTTAAGTGGTAGCACTATTTTCATGTACATACATCGCAATTGCTTGAAACCTAAATAAGTGCAGTGACGTACGAGCGGCCCCCGCTCTTCGTTAAGCTACCGTCGCATTTATTGCTACCATCGATGAAGTATTCCCCTTAAAAAATTTTGCTTATTGCTTGACTTGCTCATAAGGGAACTCCTTTCTTGTTTTTAATTTACGATGAAACCGCTGCGATATCTGAAACGTCTCATAACTTAAGGTAGTGAAAGACCTTCCGAATCAACAGTCGCAGATTATGGGTCTCGCGTAACATATTTTCAACTGCAGAACATAAGATTTATCTATGATTCGAAAAAAGAAACGCATTGATACACGAAATGCTTGCCGTGAAGTATAAAAGTCACGGAACATATGGATGTAACTTTTTCCGTTCAATGGCTTTAATTTTTTTGTGTGTTTCGTGAAAGGACTTTCTGCACTGACGGAGATATTTAGGACTCACTGCGAGACTCTCCGAGTGTAGGAATCCCTTCTTCCTTGGAGGGCTACCCACTAAAACCTAACCTCCCACGGTCCCCGCAAATCCCGTGCCTGGAACCACGCATAGCATTACTTCGGTTACGGGTGCGCGCTACGTGACCTTCATGGCTACACTCCCGCTAATGGGCTAGAAATTCGTCTTCTCGTTTACCGCTAAATATATGCCTCACATATGTGCTGACCGTATCCTTTCGATGCTTTCAGCTGCTCCGTGGGAACAAAGTTCTATCTCATGAAATGCGAAAGCACATTTTACACTAATAGCTTAACGTGGTTGATGCAGAAAAAATTATTGATTTTAGGAGAGTACACACACAAGGTACAACTTTGACCAGCGACTCGTTTTCCTTGGTAGCAATTGCTGTTGTGATTGGACACCTTACCATATTAGTGGGGTGGAAAGCCTATATAACAGCTCTTCCAATCTATGGTTATTATTCCCCGAATGCAATGAAACTCCACATTCGAATCAAACAACTTTTCCGGATTTGAATATTTACTTCACCACCACTATGCTCCCAAAGGGTTTTACTAAGCGAGTAGAACAGGAACTCTCGTTTCGCTCAGGGCTTTCTTATGCGAAAATGTGACCATTTAGTAGAAAAATCGGACGCAGAATAAATCTGATGTCAGAATTTCTGCCACAAAAGAAACGCCACAGATATCCTGGAATGTAAGCATACTCTTAGTACTGCCTCCAACGTGTTGGCTGTTAACTTATAATCAGCCCTTCTAATCACCTCTAATTTATTTAATACCCTCTCTACACATCATAGTCAGTAATCCATTCTCACTGCTGCAACGGCATGCTCAATCTAGGAAGAGAGAGGTGTTTTGTACCACAACCACTATTGATACAAGGTGACACAAAGGAATCATGCCCGCAATTTACATCCTTTGATACTTAGCATACATCTGAATCCATGAGCAGTGGTAACCTATATATAGCGCAAGCTACAAAGAGGTCACGATATACACTCAGGCCTAGTAGTTCCTTACAACGCGACGTCATTGCCCTTAAATTTTCAACATTTTTTCCTCATAAGTTTCCATGTGTGGCACGAAAATCATTCCCTTTCCCATGGTCGGCTCCAGGTATTTTTCTTGAGTCACTTACCTGATTCTCGCCCAGCTGATATAGCAGTGTTCCAGAAATCCCGTGGAAGCCTGATATGATAAGTGATATCGAGTGAAGACCGAAAAGAAAGTTACTGTCTATAAAAACAAGCAGCGTACAAGGAGATGGTGCTTTCTTACGTTTAAGTAATTGATTGAGACAAGGAGAGACCGCAGCATTAAGCATCAGGCCTAATGTGCGTGGGTGTGATCTTAACCCAAGCTAACTTCCACCTTTCTTACGGTTTAGCGCCTATTAATGAAGGTATGAATTTAAAATTCAAAACTACTAAATAATTCAAAGCAATCAAATCTGCCTATACGCCTTGGTTAACCTTTATGTGCCCGTGATATAAAACTTACGTACACGGTCGGAAGTCTACATTTGTAGCAATCATGTAACTGCATGTTAAACCACGATAATGTTTAGAAAAAAAGACTTATGTGGTGAATATTTGACATGTACGTGTGTACTAACATTTTTATTTAAAAATATTGAATTCAGGTAATAATTTTAAGTCAAAAAATGTATTCGTTTTCAGGAACTGAACAGCATTTTCCCAAAGTATATGTTTCGGCATGAGCATCACACACTTCTTTTTTACACCAACTATAGATTTTCCGTGCACCTTTACGATTTCCAATTTCACAGTGTTGACAACGTACAGGATATGCTGGTTGTTTATCGCTGGAAATATCAGGTAAAATGGATAAATCACCTCTAGAAGTGGCAGCAAGGAATCCATCGAGTGTCGTTTCCAAAGCTTTACGTGTTTGGATATGTCCCACCACTTTAGAGCGTTGCTCAATTGCTGGCATAAAAAGCTGCTGGACCAAGCTCTGCAAGAACTTTTGTCGCGCGTCTGTACGACGGTCATATGGATTGTTTTCCGAGTAAATGATGAATGATGCAAGTGCACTTATATCTAGCATGTTATAAAACATGGCCAAGGGCCAACGCAAAATTTTGCGTTTCGTTGAATATGCAGAAAGCATTTTATCCATTGCGTCGACGCCTCCTTTGTTTGTATTGTAATCAAGGATATATTTTGGCTTGTTTTTATTTTCAACTACAATTGAATCTGTCAATGGTGTACTGACAAGTATTATGACTGCTCTGCCTCTTTTTGGGACGTAAGATACCAAAGGAAACTTTCCATCGAGAAATCGGAAATTGATATACTCTTCTGCTCGATTGCGGTCAGCCTTCATTTCATTTGGTACAAAAGTCTTATTTTAGCGAACAGTACCAAGAAGAGCAAGACCTTTGGACATTAAATACTTGCCCAGGTTTATCGATGTGAAAAAATTGTCACAAATTATAGTCCTTCCGTTGCACAACACTTTCTCATATGTTGGTTGCTCGACTATCATTTGAGTTCTTTCCCGTATATATCTCACTTTTGAGTGGATAGAACGATTTATCATCGCACGCAGACCAAACCTTTTTCCCATACTTGGCAGGCTTAGGGGGTATATACTGGGTAAACCTAGTTCTGCCGCGATAAGCAAATAGTTGTTCATCCACAGTTTCTCCACACGGTTGGTAATATTTTCGCAGATTTGCGTTCATTTGCATCCACAATGCAGATATTGGAGCAGCCTTATCGCCTTCTAGTCTAGCTGCTCTTGTACGCTCGCTGCCAAATCTAATAAATCGAACAATTTCTTTGAAACGTGAATTGGACATTATTGCATGGTAATAGCAAACGCTGCCTTAGCTCTATAGCACATCCACATCTTCTTCATTCGACTTATTAACACCTGCTAGTAACAAAAGGCCTATAAATGCTCTTAGTTCAATTAAGGTTAATTTCTCTCAAACTTTTTCATTTGTGGTGGAGTTTTTTTGATTCCAAGTCTCACAGGCTTTGCGAGCTTTTTCATTCGTATCTACAAGA
This sequence comes from Eurosta solidaginis, assembly GCF_040869045.1. Lineage (NCBI taxonomy): Eukaryota > Metazoa > Arthropoda > Insecta > Diptera > Tephritidae > Eurosta > Eurosta solidaginis. The sequence goes on along the minus strand of NC_090323.1, from coordinate 164,252,047 downwards.
ATTTGTTGAAGCACTGGTGGAGTGAATATCAACTCAAATACGTCAGACTCAATTAGGCCGCGGGTAGCCCGAGTTGGGCCCACACCATTGCTCCGAAATACATTATGGTTACTTACGCGAACTAGGCAAGTTAATAAGCCATGCAGTTTGATCTTTAGCGATCAACGCATTATGTCGTTGCGTAATCGGTGGTTCTCCTGAATCAAAATCATCCTCGAAATCTGCTTCGTAAATTGCGCCCTCTTTCTGGTCATCATCGCGAATGTCATCTTCTTCAATAACTAATTCACTTTCAGCGTCGGATTCTTCAGTATTGATACAAATCAGACCACCTGCGCCAATATCGTTTGGGGTGGAACTCGTATGATCGCCGGCATTCCAATCATCTTCCAAGTCGAAATGCTGTTCCCCCTCCTCGCGCATTATATTTTGCACATGTTCCTGAAGTTCTTCATACCTAAGGTTGATAGTAAATTGTTCTTTGTAACATTTTTGGCAAAAAAAGTATGTAAACTTACGGCTTAACTACTCGTCGTTGCTGATCTGGAACTAGCTTCGGCATGTCTATGTTTTTGAAAAAAATTATGTTGCGACAAGCTGAAGTCAAAAATATAATGATATTTTGCATACATTTTACATGGTGACTACATGTGTGGACTACTGGCTGCAAGATGATGTTTTTTTCAAGTAGGGTCTGGGGATCAGGCAAATAATAGTTCGAGTGATATTATGCTCTTAATCGACTTAGAATTGTTAATTAGGAAGCTACTGAAAACCTCGGGCATTGTTGTTTCGGAACTTTTTGTTTTATTTGACTTTTTTTCCCAAATTGCTACAAATGTAGACTACCGGGCACATGAAGGTTAAGCAAAACCTAATATTTCATGTAAATATAAATATATTTTTAAGCATACCTCAAATTAAAGTGAACACACACACAAAAATTTGACGCACATTGTTGAACAATAATATATTTAAGGCGACATTTAATTTATCATCAAGTGGATTATTACTTTGTTCATTGTTATTGCATTGTTAGCACAGTGGCAAGTACATAAATGCTTAAACATAAAACATGCTATGGTACAAAGCGGGCTTAGGCGCCTAAAAGTATGCTTTATTTTTATCACTTACGCGAAAATTAATCATTGTTGCCTCAAATGCTTGCTGACTGCTCATAAATATTTGACAACAAAGCGAAAAGAACAAAACATATACAAATAAAATACACTTAATCAAAATATTAACACAAAACAAGTAAGAAAATCTAAGTTCGGCTAAAAGCGAACATTACATACCCAGCTGCACACTTGAATTGCTGTTGTTGTTTGTTTTGTGTACTTAATAGTGCTACAAGGCTGCGCAATAATACATATGGGGTATTCCAACCCATTTCGACCAATTTTGAACCCGACCCCTTTAGAATTGGCTGAATGTTTTTCTTCTTTTTCTAGCTTACGAAAGACGTTTTTCAGAATTTTTTCAAATTTTTTCATCCAACTCAAAAAAAAATAACTTTTTCAAAAATTGACCGTTTGGGAACTTTTTTTTTTAAATTTGTTTTTAAATGTACTTTTCGAAAAAAATACAAAAAAATGTTTAAAGTTTTTTTTTAAATTTTTCAGTTTTTCGAGATTTTTCGAATTTCGCCATTTTTTTTTCTCATAAAAAACTTCAACCAATTTTGCAATCATCCCCATTAATCCCGGAGTGGGCCGATTTTTTTTATATTTTTTTTTTATTTAATTGAAAAAAAAATTTTCAAAAATAAAATTTTTTTTTTTATCAATTTTATTTATATAACAAAAAAATTTAAGAAAATGATTTTTAAGTATTCTTTTCTTTATATATTATGGTAATCTACGATTAAAATGACTCGCTTTCGCTGTCCAGCAACTGCATTAGGCCGGTATACACATACATTCGTATGTGTTCTTAAAAATGTAGATTATAACTAATAAAAAATCTAATGGCGATTAGCGACGATTAGCATATCTAACTAAAACTAATGAAAACTAATCAAAAAAAAATTCGATTGGATTTCTCGATTAGTTTTGGATAAATTTGATTATCTTCACTATTCTGAAATAATTTTATTTTATTTTTTTCATTTAATTCATAATGTAACAAACTTAAAAGAACTTTTATTCAAAATTTTACTGTAAACATAAATCTTATTAAACAAGTAAGGACGGGATTGTCTTCGGCTCATAGCTCTGGTCATTTTGGTACACTTATTGGTATGTCTATCTCCACTTTTTCTCATACTAGTTGTAGTATAAAAATTAAAGGCACGTTCTGAAAAAAAAAACATGAGATTCTCGACGCTTTAAATGTATGCTGATTTATACTACATATGTATCACAAAAAGTTTATATTCGACTTCATTACTACCAACTATTAAATAGAAAATTCCGACAATGAATTCCGTCTTGGGGTATTGACTATTCCAGCATATGATCTAATCAAATCTAATCAAAACTAATAGAGAAATCTAATCGAATTTTTTTTGATTAGCTTTGATTAGATATGTTAATCTTCACTAATCGCGATTAGATTTTTGACTATTTCTAATCTAATCAATAAGTAATCGATTAGTATTGCCAACTAATCCTAATTAATCAATTATTCTCCAAAAAAAAAGTTTCTAATCCGATTACTAATCATTAGGATTACAAATCATTATTCCCCAGCTATGATTTCGATTGACCTAAAACTTTGTATATTCCAGTTCTTAGGCTATTCGCATATTTCTAGGGGGTGAGATCGAGAATCACAACTCTTTGGAAAATAAGGGCCACCCTAATATGCATATACATATGGTTCTATTCTGAACTAATTTTTCTTCGAATTTTTTTAAATTTGAAGTTTTTCCTATTTATTGTTATAACTCCACTTGGGATATGAAACACCATTGATATAAAGCTCTTTTTTGCAAAGATATAGCTTATCTTATTTGTTCACGACCCTTTCAAACATCTTTTATATAAAAGTAGGCGTGGTCCGTAACCAATCAAAGTTATAATACCCTGTGTACAAGTACTGCTGGGTATAAGTATACAAAAAACAAATAACAACAAAAAAATGTGTGTCAGACGAATAGATTTTTCTTTAATACAAAATAAAAAAAAATGTGTGCATAAAGTATTCGACATTATTTTCATGTATATTACACGTTCATTTGAAGAAATTAGTATGAACGCTGTTTTCACACACACACATATATATAAATCTACACAAACAAAAAATTATATGATGGCATAACGGGATATCCTTCAACTCGCATACCGTTACACAACCCTTATCGCGTATGCAAATGAAACCCATCACAATTGAAAGCTTCCGCGCACATCCGCACACACGCCAAATCTCCTCCTCGATTCTCTTCCTCTTGATAAATGCCATGCGAAATTTATGCGGGACATTTGGTATCCATGATATTTCACATAATTAGGGTGTTGTAATAAAGCTAAATGGCAAAAAATAACACTGCAAATATTGATACTATATTCTGTCAAAGAAAGCTACAAAAAAAAAATTGAAAAGAAAAGCAAAAAAGATTTCATTTTGTTACGCAACACATACTCATAACATATTGTGGTGTAGTGCATATGAGCTCATAAACGTGCCAATTTATGTGAGCAGTGTTATGCGACCGGCGCCGGAAACGGATGTTGACATGCTCAGAGACCAATACCAACTTAGTATTAACAAATAGAAATTTTTTCCATATGTGTGGTATAAGAACATGATTATGCGATAGTAGGCGTGAATGAATTTCAATGCCTATGTATATATATTTTACATATTATGTAATCGTGTAACACAGTTATAATCAGGGACACAAACAATTACTTTACAAATAAAATGGCGAAAAAACGGACTGTAGGTAAATCCGTGAGGTCCGTGTTAGTAAGAGTATTATGATCGAAGTGCTAGTGGTTTAGTCGTTGATCAACGAGCGGTTCAGCAAGACGAATGCACGCTTTGTTTGCTAACATAAAAAATATTTAGTAAATATGGTACGAAAATATTATTTTATTATATGAAAAAAAAGAAGAATTACATCCCCATTCTCGAACGAGACTCTGAACTAACGATATCTGGGTTGACGATATCGTCCGGTAGTGATATTCTGCAGCTTACGTAGCCACTTATTGTCTAACTTCACGTTTATTGTAAAGATTTACAAGTAAGATATGTTTGCTTTATTCGCTTTCTGTATGTGTTACTGATTTCCGACAATGATCAAAGTGCTAGAAGTTAGCTGTGGAAACTTCTCCAGAACTATAATATCAAATAAAGTAGTAAAACATCTAGGAATAAGGTTAGCTTCCGACTTACATAAAACATCTAAAGAGGCATCGTTGCTAAGCAGGTTGATGACAAACATCGGAGGACCAACAGAAAGCAAAAGGAAACTTTTGATGAAGATCTCTCTATCCACGTTACTGTATTGCTCCAAACTGTGGGTTAACTCACGTCGTAATAAGAAATGCTGTAAGCTTTCAACAGCTGTAAAGCAAAAATTATCTCCATCAGCAGTTTCCAACACCTGTAAAGCGAACAGCAACCCTGAGAGTAGCTTGAGCTGTATCAGGACCAGCCCTCCAAGTGATAAGCGGAACAATCCTAATCAAAATATTAGCGACCGAAAGAAGGAGGTTATGGGAAACACAAAAGCAGATGAATCAAGAGCGCATGGAAGTCGTTAGAGAAGATAGCATGGAAGAAACGTTAAGGTTGTCGCAAGGACGGTGTGATGATAAACAACGAGGACATCCAAAACTTATAACAGGCGAAGTATGAAATGTGTAAAAGATTAAAATATGCAAAAAGAAGTCAATTGGGAAAACCTTTACAACAACTAAGGCATGACATAGCTGAATGCGTTTGTAACCATTTCAACTATCGTAGGAGTGCGGGTTCGACTCCCACTCCCGGGAGAAAAGGCTTTGAAGAGATTTACAAGGTATAATCGAAACAGCTGTCGCCTTGTCCGTCCTGATGTCACGTTGCTTAAATTTTTTCCCAAATTATTAAATAACTTATAACAGGAGTTTGGCAGCATGGAGTACCGGAAGATTTGGCAAGGTAAATTACTACGTAAATACATTTCCCTCCGGGCACGGGCACTGCAAAAAAATATTTGCACATGACAAAAAAGGCCTAAGACCTAAGGTGCAATTGTGGCGATACAGACGAAAACGAAGATGAGCACACATTCTTGAAATGCTCGCGCTGGAGCCAGAACCGACGTTTGCTCGAATAAAGGGTAGGCCAAATAACTGTCGGTAATGTTACAGTGAAAACGCTGAGCAACTCGAAGAAAGGGTAGGCCAAATAACTGTCGGTAATGTTACAGTGAAAACGCTGAGCAACACGGAAGAGTGGCAACAAATCAAAAACTTCGAAGATACCTTACTCAGAGCAAAAAAGGCATACCTGGAAGCATGAAGAGTAGAAGGTTCTCAAAAATTGAGAAATATGGAACACTACCCTGAAGTCATGCTAAAGCGGTCCCTCGGTAGGCGACGGTTCCAAATGGTGTGGTTTTTGGTACATGGACACATGGTTTCTGCGACGGCAGCACTTATGTTGCAACAGAATTTTACATCCCAACCCGAAAAAAAAGTGTAAAACTAGAGTGTGACGCTGAACGAAGTGTTAAAATTAACGGAGTTGCTGTTATCAGAATCAGCGCCGGGGTTAAAAAGTTAATGGAAAAAAGGAACGTTATTCCAGATATGGGTTGCTGTGATGGTAAATTATTTTGAACAAATTTAGTATGCAAATTTATAGCGCATTATATGGTTCCTTCCAAAAATTTATTAAAAGTAAAAAAAGGGATACTCAAAGAGAGCTGTTCGTGGTTGAGAACACAGATATTACGTAAGAGTCGACTTTTATCGTTTTGCCTATTGTATTGCTTATCGTGATACAAACAGCCGAACAACGATCGTTTTGGATACGACAGCGTTAAAGGTAATGTTTCTGTTAAAAAAACTGTAATGCTAATATTATAAAGCTAAAAGTTTCCGTCTCTTACGATGTTGCTACACCGCTCGTTCAGCGCATTGTGGATAAGTACAAGTGTGTTGACTTATTTCTGACAGGCACTCGCTCAAGTTAGCATAATGGTAAAAACTGGGTTGCCATTGTTGTTTCGGTTGAAAACGGTCAATTATGGTTCTATACAGGGACGTAATATATTGAAACAGGGTTTATGTAATTACAAAAGTTTTGCTCCTGTTCCACGGCATTGTAATTTTATATCATGGCGAAAATTGTTCAGCTCAGAGTTATTGATTTTCATTAAAAATTTTATTTATTAAATAAGGTTACTCCTCTAAGTGTAAAAAGCATAGAAAACGTAGAGTTTTTCAAATTATTGTGAAAAGCATTTTAAACTCAACAACAAAATATATCGGTAAAATATTTTCTAGGATTTCGGAATTTCTGCGCCCAACTTCATTATATTTGTGTAATACAAGAATCTGGTAACAGCATTTTTAAATGAAAAAAGAACAATGTTATTGTAAATATCGTATCTAATAGCGAAACTTTCATTCATTCATATTTTGACTGCTCCTTTCGTTTGCTTCCACTCACAGCAAAGTTTTATTTGCGGGAGACTTTCACAGCGATAGAAATTAAGGCGGATTTATATAGACGCTTTGGTTGCGTTGCATGGATCTGATGCTTTGGCAGGCCCATAATATAAAAATGATACTCCTTGCATTTTCTTCGCTTTGAAGCGATAAAAAAGGTGTAAATCCTCCTTTGAAAATTTTTCAAGTTTTTGAGTCCCTTAAGGGTCTGGAAAAGTTGACATAGTCATAACACCATAGTCATAACCATATTTTTACTTGTCCATATAAATTGGCATCAGCTATTGGTGCCTTAATTTAAAAATGGTGAAATTACATAAACAAAAAGAAAACGCAAAAAGTTTTAAACATATACCACAAAAAATAAGTCTCTTAGTCAAAACGTATTCAAAACAATAGATAAAATCTACAAAAAGTTAAAACATTCTCCAACTCAAATATTTTTAGGTTATGGATATGGCGAAAAACCAAAAACCAATTGGTTGGCTATGGTATGGTTATTGCTAGGGCGTTATGGTTGGCACCATTTACCAATTACATTGATTTCCATTAGGTTGGTTGGATCAGCTATTTTATATGAATATGGATACGTCAAGTTTAAACGGCCCTTTAACATTCAACAAACTTTGCTTAGCATGATATAGGAGATGCCATAAATTTAACTCATCTCTCGGCCGAAGCAACATAAACGCTTTGGTTGCATGCCTACGTTTTGCAACGCCATACGAAAAACAATGAAACGCTTTGCGTTATGTTTGCTTTGAAGCCAAGGAAGCGTTTATATAATATCGCCCTTATGCATTTGTGTAAACAGCCATAGAAGTGAAGTTTTCCTGAGAGAAACATGTTATACGTGTGGCGCTTTATATTTTGATAAGTTTCTCTAGACTTTTTTGAATTTAATTTAAATAAATTTTGCTTTCCGTATGTTCTCGTATTGTTGGAGGCTAAAAGTCTTACATTATTTATATTTCCGCAGAAATATATGCAACTATTTCATCTGTAAATACTGTACAAAGTTTTATTAAACTATCAAATGCAACTCAGCTAAAGTACTCTTACGTACCAAAAATGCAACTCTAGATCAGGTGAGCGAGGCTGTTTGTAATTTTGACGTTTATCGCTTAGTTGACACACTTGGTATTGTACACAATGGTTCAGCGACAACTAACACACAGCGTTGAAAGATTGACGACGCCGTCGTCATTTTGACGATTTTCATCTAGAATGACGCTTGGACGATTTTGTGATGAAAAATTACGATTTAAGCCTACTTTCTATGTAAGATATTACTTTTAAATGTATGTTTATGTCATTCTATGGCGCTTTGCTCTTCGTATGCCTGCTTAAAGCTACCCAGTAGTGTAGAAACATTGGTGCGCAATGTGTATAAGTACTCAATTGAAAAATATAATTGCGCTATTGGAACTGCAGCCAAAAAAGATGCAACATCCATGTCAAACTCGCTGGCTATTCTTAGGAGAAGTAGTATACAGAGTATTAGAACTTTGTGAACTATTAAAAATATTTTTTCATCTCGCTGTTAATGTTGACAAATTAGACAGCACAAAAACCATTCTTGATAACTTGGATGATATGAATGAAATGTATCTCTCATTCCTGAAGTATATCCTTCAAAATATTAATAAAGTTAATAAAATTTTCCAGAGTGAGGGGCTTCAAGTACATAATATGTATTTAGAAATAAAAAGACTTTATTTAAGCATATTGTATAATTTTGTAAAGCCGGAATGTATTACATTAGACAACATAGAAATTATAGATTATAAAAACATTTCAAATATATTGCAATGTGATCAGATTTATATAGGAGTTCATGCGATGGATAAACTTATCGCCTCTAACATTTCTGAGCAAGAAAAAGTCAAATGTGTGATCAAATTAGAAAGATTAGATTTTAGCAATGTTGTTCTACAGAACTTAACCCTAGGACTTATACCAAAGTACAGGTGTGACCAGTAGCTACTTTGGAGTGATGTAGCTCCTTAATCGCTAAAGATATTGACTTGATTGTTGATCTAGGAAAAAGAAGTAAATCTACGTCGATTGGTGCCATATTTGTCATGCTAGGTCCATGCATTGATGATATATAAGCTTTCAAAGTTGACACCTACGACTTCTTATACCCGGGTACAGGTGTGGCCAGTAGCTTTTTTTCTCGTTTTTTCTCATTTTTTGAAGGAAAAAATTTTTTATTTATTATCTTCTTTATAAAATATTATTTTACTGATTATTTCTTATAACTAAATATGCAAACAAATTTAAATTATTCAATTGTCTTCATTATTTTCACAAATATTACATGTAAATGTATTTGAAGAATGCTGTATGCATATTGGGCGCTGACATATTGTGCACATGTTACGCGTTCGACTTCTGTGTTGGTCATGGATGTAGCAGAGAAAACAGCTTTCAACTTGCTGTTTCTTTCGTTTTGCACCAGCAGCTATTGTCAGCACTTCCTTGCAAGGCCGTACTTATGAAACTCGCGACTGCAATTTTTGTGTTGAAGTTCCACATCACTTGCTGATTCACAACCTTGCTGAATCTCCAAGCAATTGGTCCATAACGTCCACTCCTCCTTTTGTCTTGTTATAAAACTCGATCATTTCTGGTTTGCCGCTTTCTTCAATGTCATCATCGTCATGCATTGATAATAGTAATATAACTGCCTTGTTTTTTTCGGCACATAGGAGCAAATGGATATGTTGGGCCTAAAACCGAATGTACTTGACCTCTCTGCACGATCTTTGTGTGCCAACATCTCCTTTGGTATGTAGGGCTTATTTTTTCGCAGAGTTCCAACTGCCGTCAAATTCATGGATGACAAGCTTTCCAGTAGATTTAGGGATGTAAAAAAATTGTCCATCGTTATATTTCGGCCGGTTCCATGAAAGTGGCTTACTAAATCCTTGACCACGCGTTCACCCTGGTTAGTTTCCCGTACCGTGGGTGCTTGGCCAGTATAAATTGGTCCATGCAGTGGATATGCGTTTTTGGCATCACATACCCACCACACTTTGATGCCATATTTTGCCGGTTTCGATGGGATGTATTGCGTGAAACGTGTGCGGCCGCGTTATGGAAAGAGCTGCTCCTCTACCGTTAGATATTCATTTGGCTTATATGACTGCTCAAAGTTGTAGTTTATCATGGTCCACAGCTCAGATATTGGAGCAGCTTTGTCAGTTACCAAACGTTGTGCCCGTGTGTTGCCATCGTCAAACCTTATAAACCGCAGTACGGCCTGAAAGCGGTTAATGCCCATTGACGCACGATATAATGGACAATTTTCCACCGACCACAAGTCCGGCGCACATTAGGCATTGCTGCGGTTAGCGCCAGTCATAATAAGCACTCCAGTGGACGCATACATTTCGCTCAAAGTAACCTTCTTCCCTGTTTTTGGTTCCGCCTCTGGATGTTTTGCGTTTAATTCCGCATATGTAGCTTCTGCTTTTTTGTTGGTGTAGCGTACTATAATATCCACCATTTCCGGAGTTATAAAACATGTATATGTATTGAATATTGACATCATAGTAGTTGATCTTGCGGGCCCACTTCCTGTCGTAAAATATTTTGTTGCCTAGTTTGGCGTGCAAGTCGTGGCTGTGAACTCCATATGGTACTATCACGTGCTATGAATTCAGCTGCATGCAAATTAATCTCCTCAGAATCATCTGCAGCATCGGATTCATTGCCAGATTCTTCGTAATCAGCCTCACTACCTGGGCATTGTCAATTGTGTAATCAGGATCTTCTACATCCGATTCAACCACGCCATCTGCTACTTCTACTTGTTCGCTTTCATCCCCTTCAGGGTCGGAAAATAATTCATCATCTGAGATTTCGTTAAACAGGTTTTGTATGTACTGCTCTTTTTCAGCGTCAGATAATCTATATAAAAATAATAAATTTTTATTCCGTTTATGAAATTATATTTGAGTTATTTGTATTTACCTTATATATTGATTCGAAGACAAATATTCCATGTTGTAATATTTTAAATTTTTTCTGACTTGTTATTTTCACAAATATAAATCAATTTAACACTCAAAAGAACGCTTTACAATGAATATAAACTCGCAAAACTGCCGTTTATATAGCTTCAACCCTTAAGTTTCTGGAAGCATTTCTTACCTGCCAGGTAGTTGGATTATATCAAATGTTGTTTGTCCGCAAATTCTAGCAAGGGTACAATATAATGTCTTCTTCTAAATAATTAAGAGTGCGCGAAAAAGGTTGTATTATAAAAATTCTAACAACAATAGAAATTATTGACTTCTTAGAAATAACAGTCAACTGCAACATAGCATTAAAAAAAATTACTTGTTTCTCAGAAAAAATGAGAAAAAACGGGTAAAACAGTCTACTGGCCACACCTGTACCCGGGTATAAGAAGTCGTAGTAAAAGTTGGGTATAAGTCCCAGGGTTAAGTTTCATGGATCCCAAAGAAGTTGCTGGAAAAAAATTGATTTTTTGCATATGGTCTTGCAACATTTTTCGCACACAATCGATAAGAAAATTGTGCAAGATATTGATAGCGAGTATAGGGAATTAAATTTTTTAGAATTTAACACGTATTTTGAAGGCATTTCTAAGGTTCCTCCAGAAGTTTTTGGAAAACTATTTCTACTATCAAAAGAGCTGACTCTACATACGCATTTTATAATTTATGGTCGTTCGTTGCAGATCTCCTGCCACACTCTTTAGCGAATGTAGAACAAATTTTTTTCTAAAATAAATTAAAAAAAAAAACGAAATCCAAAACCGTCTGGAAACTGATACATTAAAAGGAATATTGTTGGCCAAGATTACTTAAAATTTAATAACTTTTCCTGTCATAATATTGAACGGCAAATAAATATGCTAAAAAAATGAACGCGAAAATGTATAATGAAGAAGCTAAATTATATAGGAGTTTACGCGAGGTTCGATTCGGGCTCAAAGAAAACAAAAAAAAATAATTGTTAAAATGACTGAAAACAAGTACCTTTTGTATGTCATACAAAATTTATATTTTAAGAGGTTTTTTTATTTATAAAATAATGAATTAAAAACGATTTTATATGTTTATATGGCAACAAAAATAACAAACACAATTTTCAAAAAAGCGCATTTAAAGTTAATAATGTTGAATGAAATCCGGCGATGTCATTTTTGTTTCCGGCGAATACAATCGTACGTCCCCTGGTCCCCAACTTCGTCCTAGCTTAACTTTGGTTGTTATTGCTTGTTGCCATAGATATGAAGATTTTTTGGGCGGCGTCTGACGACTTGGAAAAAAAATATATGGCAACGCTGCTAACACATTCGATAAACGAAATCACGAAGCTGTCAGAGTAAATCGAGACTGCACAATAATGCTGCGAAATGATGTCCCTAGCGTTTAGAACAGATATGCCCACAAGCAGCGCATGGAGTTTACCACTTTATTGGTAGATCTACCAACTTTTTGACCGATTTTCATTTTCTACCACTTCTACCACCAAAGCCCAAAAATCTACCAACGTTTCAATATGCTCGCATTGAAACCAAATACTGTGATCATTAGGTAAACGTATTTAATTTCCGAGCACACCCAAATAACATTAAGAGTTGACACTAACCTAACTAACCAATTTTGAAAAATTTGTGCACAAATTCAGACAAGAAATAAATTTGTTTATGAAATAAATGCAGCAAATGAGCACGCAAATATTTTCCTGCGCTATTTTCATCAGTTTTTTGTGAACGAGATGATTTTGAACGAAAATAAAAAAAATTTTAAGTAAACGATAACATACCGAAGTCGGTTATTTTGTGGCAGTATTTTTGGTACATTGGAAAATTGTTGTGGTAATTAGACATACATTTTCGTCAGTATTTCAAGCTAAAAAAAACAAGTAAGGAAGGCTAAGTTCGGGTGTAACCGAACATTACATACTCAGTTGAGAGCTATGGAGACAAGATAAGGAAAATCACCATGTAGGAAAATGAACCTAGGGTAACCCTGGAATGTGGTTGTATGACATGTGTATCAAATGGAAGGTATTAAAGAGTATTTTAAGAGAGAGTAGGCCATAGTTCTATGGATGGACGCCATTTAGGAATATCGCCATAAAGGTGGACCAGGGCTGACTCTAGAATGTGTTTGTACGATATGGGTATCAAATGAAAGGTGATAATGAGTACTTTAAAAGGGAATGGGCTTTAGTTCTATAGGTGAACGCCTTTTCGAGAAATCGCCATAAAGGTGGACCAGGGGTGACTCTAGAATATGTTTGTACGATATGGGTATCAAATGAAAGCGGTTAATGAATATTTTGAAAAACAGTGATCCTTAGTTCCATAGGTGGACGCCGTTTCGAGATATCGCCATAAAGGTGGACCAGGGGTGTCTCTAGTTGTACGATATGGGAATCAAATGAAAGGTGTTACTGAGCATTTTAAGAGGGAGTGGGCATTAGGTCTATATGTGCACGCCTTTTCGAAATGTCGCCATTAGGGTGGTCCAGGGGTGACTCTAGAATGTGTTTGTATGATATGGGTATCAAATGAAAGATGGTAATGAGTATTTTAAAAGGGAGTAATCCTTAGTTCTATAGGTGGACGCCTTTTCGAGATATCGCCATAAAGGTGGACCAATGGTGACTCTAGAATGTTTGTACGATATGGGTATCAAACGAAAGGTGCTACTGAGCATTTTAAGAGGAAGTGGGCATGAGGTCTATAGGTGGACGCCTTTTCGAGGTATCGTCATTAGGGTGGGCCAGGGGTGACTCTAGAATGTGTTTGTACGATATGGGTATCAAACGAAAGGTGTTACTGATCATTTTAAGATGGAGTGGGCATTAGGTCTATAGGTGGACGCCTTTTCGAGATATCGCCATTAGGGTGAGCCAGGGGTGACTCTAGAATGTTTGTGCGATATGGGTATCAAACGAAAGGTGTTACTGAGCATTTTAAGAGGGAGTGGGCATTAGGTCTATAGGTGGACGCCTTTTCGAGATATCGCCATTAGGGTGGGAAAGGGGTGACTCTAGAATGTTTTTGTACGATATGGGTATCAAATGAAAGGTGGTAATGAGTATTTTAAAAGGGAGTAATCCTTAGTTCTATAGGTGGACGCCTTTTCGAGATATCGCCATAAACGTGGACCAAGGGTAACTCTAGAATGTTTGTACGATATGGATATCAAACGAAAGGTGTTACTGAGCATTTTAAGAGGGAGTGGGCATTAGGTCTATAGGTGGACGCCTTTTCGAGATATCGCCATTAGGGTGGGCCAGGGGTGACTCTAGCATGTTTGTACGATATGGGTATCAAACGAAAGGTGTTACTGAGCATTTTAAGAGGGAGTGGGCATTAGGTCTATAGGTGGACGCCTTTTCGAGATATCGCCATTAGGGTGGGCCAGGGTGACTCTAGAATGTGTTTGTACGATATGGGTATCAAATGAAAGGTGGTAATGAGTATTTTAAATGGGAGTAATCCTTAGTTCTATAGGTGGACGCCTTTTCGAGATATCGCCATAAAGGTGGACCAAGGGTGACTCTACAATGGTTGTACGATATGGGTATCAAACGAAAGGTGTTACTGAGCATTTTAAGAGGACGTGGGAATTAGGTCTATATGTGGACGCCTTTTCGAGATATCGCCATTAGGGTGGGCCAGGGGTGACTCTAGAATGTTTGTACGATATGGGTATCAAACGAAAGGTGTTACTGAGCATTTTAAGAGGGAGTGGACATTAGGTATATAGGTGGTCGCCTTTTCGAGATATCGCCATTAGGGTGGGCCAGGGGTGACTCTAGAATGTTTGTACGATATGGGTATCAAAGGAAAGTGTTACTGAGCATTTTAAGAGGGAGTGGGCATTAGGTCTATAGGTGGACGCCTTTTCGAGATATCGCCATTAGGGTGGGCCAGGGTGATTCTAGAATGTGTTTGTACGATATGGATATCAAATTAAAAGTATTAATGAGGGTTTTAAAAGCGAGTGGCCCTTACATGTATATGTGAAGGCGTTCTTGCGATATCGACCAAAATGTGGACCAGGTGATCCAGAAAATCATCTGTCGGGTACTGCTAATTTATTTATATATGCAATACCACTAACAGTATTCCTGCCAAGATTCCAAGGGCTGTTGATTTCGCCTTGTAGAACTTTTTCATTTTCTTCTACTTAATATGGTAGGTGTCACACCCATTTTACAAAGTTTTTTCCAAAGTTATATTTTGCGTCAATAAACCAATCCAGTTACCATGTTTCATCCCTTTTTTCGTAGTTGGTATAGAATTATGGCATTTTTTTCATTTTTCGTAATTTTCGATATCGATAAAGTGGGCGTGGTTATGGTCGGATTTCGGCCATTTTTTATACCAAGATAAAGTGAGTTCAGATAAGTACGTGGGCTAAGTTTAGTAAAGATATATCGGTTTTTGCTCAAGTTATTGTGTTAACGGCCGAGCGGAAGGACAGACGGTGGACTGTGTATAAAAACTGGGCGTGGCTTCCACCGATTTCGCCCATTTTCACAGAGAACAGTTACCGTCACAGAATCTATGCTCCTACCAAATTTGAGAAGGATTGGTAAATTTTTGTTCGACTTATGGCATTAAAAGTATTCTAGACAAACTAAATGAAAATGGGCGGAGCCACGCCCATTTTGAAATTTTCTTTTATTTTTGGATTTTGTTGCGTCATATCATTACTGGAGTTGAATTTTGACTTAATTTACTTATATACGGTAAAGATATTAACTTTTTTGTTAAAATTTGAATTTAAAAAAAATTTTTTTTAAAAAGTGGGCGTGTTCTTCATCCAATTTTGCTAATTTTTATTTAGCACATATATAGTAATAGTAGTAACGTTCCTGCCAAATTTCATCATGATATCTTCAACGACTGCCAAATTACAGCTTGCAAAACTTTTAAATTACCTTCTTGTAAAAGTAGGCGGTGCCACGCCCATTGTCCAAAATCTTACTAGTTTTCTATTCTGCGTCATAACTTCAACCCATCTACCAAGTTTCATCGCTTTAACTGCCTTTGGCAATGAATTATCGCATTTTTTCGGTTTTTCGAAATTTTCGATATCGAAAAAGTGGGCGTGGTTATAGTCCGATATCGTTCATTTTAAATAGCGATCTGAGATGAGTGCTCAGGAACCTACATACCAAATTTCATCAAGATACCTCAAAATTTACTCAAGTTATCGTGTTAACGGACGGACGGACGGACGGACGGACGGACATGGCTCAATCAAATTTTTTTTCGATCCTGATTATTTTGATATATGGAAGTCTATATCTATCTCGATTCCTTTATATATGTACAACCAACCGTTATCCAATCAAACTTAATATACTCTGTGAGCTCTGCTCAACTGAGTATAAAAATAAAAAAGCAAGTATCACATAGGCATAAGCTATGTATATATAAATTTACATGTATTTTTTTGTTTTGTTTACATGTTCTTTATTGGTTTTACAATAAATTATGAATTGTTTTGTACAAGTATAAACCGAGCTATTGTTTTCATGGAAAAAAAATCTACCCACTTCTACCACTATTTTCATTTTTCGTCTACCAACATTCTCTTTTTAAAAGTCCGCGCATTGCCCCCAACAGCTTCATAGCTCATCGGACATTTAATCTTTGTTTATCTTCGTGTCGTGCAAGGTTAACGACTGATATTCAGCAGAACAAACAGTGAAGCAGTTGGTTTTATATCTAAAGCAGTATACATCTCACTTGTAAATTCTGTGCTCAGAATTTTCATAGTTAGCTGAGCAGAGCTCACAGATTATATTTATTTTGTTCGCATAACTGTACCCCGTAACGGCACAAACTAATCGAAATAGACATATACCTCTATATATCAAAATGAGCTGGCCGAAAAAAGAAATTAATTTAGCCATGTCCGTCCGTCCGTCCGTCCGTCCGTCTGTCCGTAACCACGATAACTTGAGTAAATTTTGACGTATTTTAATGAAATTTGGTATGTAAGTTCCTGGACGCCCATGTCAGATCGCTACTTAAAATGAACGAAATCGGACTATAACCACGCCCACTTTTTCGATACCGAAAATTTCGAAAAACTAAAAAAGTGCGATAATTCATTACCAAAGACGGATAAAGCGATGCAAATTGGTATGTGAGTTGACCTTATGACGAAAAATAGAAAATTAGTAAAATATGGACAATGGGCGCGGCACCGCCCACTTCTCAAAGAAGGTAATTTAAAAGTTTTGTTAGCTGTGATTTGGCAGCTGAGTATGTAAAGTTCGGTTGCACCCGAACTTAGCCTTCCTTACTTATTTTCTTTAAAATCCTTTCCAAAAAAATATCCATAGCTAAACAAGCTAGCCTTTAGGTCACTATTTTGCGGGATTTCGGGAAGCAGCTTACTTCTAGTTGACTATTATATAATAGTCAGCTATTAGCTCGTTGGAAAGTCAAGCAAGGTTGCCACAGTTACCAGTAGAAGTAAGCGTTTTCAAAGAAAATAAATAAATAATATTATATATATATATAATTTGGTTTATTGGAAATAAAATTCTATTTGGTTCATTGTTTGCTCCTTTGACTGCTGGAATATCATTCGGACTGTTTCCCGCCCCATCATACATCATGAAAGCTCCTCATACCTAACACAATGAATCAGTGGATTATTTCAAAAGAAAGAAAACTTCTTCTTAGAAGATCTTCCTCTCAGAATCTCACTATGTACCTAATATGGGCCAAACTCATCAAGAAATTCCTATTTATATGTATCTCAAGGCTTGTAGAAAATTTCTTAGACCTTTGTCAATCCAATTGAGCTGCGATGTTGTTTTTTGAAATCCATGTACACTTCTTTTTTATATTCCCCTAGCTTAACCTAATTAAGGTAGAAATATACTTAAAATAGAGGTGGCTCAAAAACACCGACCGCCTCCAAAATTAAGGCTTTTATTAGTTCGAAAGGCAGTAATTTGGCAAATACTCTGAGGGTATTTCTGCCATGAGAAGGTTCACAGTGAAATCTCGTCTGCCGTTCTGAGTCGGCGTAAAACATGTAGGTTCCGTCTAGCCAATTTGAAGGGAAAATTAAAAGGAGAACGACACAAATTCGAAAAAAAATTCAGCCCTAATCTCTTCGGAGGTGTATCGCGTCTTGTATTTATGTATTTTATAAGTACGTACCTATCAAACCTTTGGGTTGCTTAAAGCTTCCTATTAGATTTTATATAATTTCCCTATACTTTCTCAGCTTTCTGTTATTTTCGGTCTCTGATTATAATCCATTTGCGCTTATTATGCAAGTGATTTGAGTTACAGAATTTGTCAAGTACGTAGAGAGACTTATTTCCTGGAATTTATTATCTGATTTATTTCTATGAGGCCGCTTGTTCGTAATGAAGAAAAAATCTCTGTGAGTCATATGTTAAGATGTTTTTTTTCATAATATTTTGTATTTGTGCGAAATATGATGCTATGTTGCTTAAAGGTTATCAATTTTATGAAAGAAATATTCTTCATAGACTCCTCAAAAGCCCTGCAAAAGTGCTGTAAAGCAGTAGAAAGACTAAGCTGACTTAATTGCCTTAGAAAAGATATTCGAGAAAAACGCTTTTCAATGTCAGCTCAGTACAAATTTAGGAGTAAGATGGTTTATGTAGTGGTATTTAGAAAATAGTGATGTGCAACTCGATGGCTGATTTCATTCCAATGGTAGATGGGCGCCATTCAGCGGCAAAATGTTGGAAGTGTTATTGGACGCACACTTTCTTGGCTGCGCCAGAGAACTACCAACAATCTTTCACACTCTGGTCAACTACCCCACTATTGAGAATTTAAAGGCCCATCCCAGGTTGAACGGACCACCAAGTCTTTCGGCCCCTTTTAAATCAATAAATTCCAAGAGGCATGTGGAATTTTATGTTCCATGCTCTCTAAAATCTTAAATTCCTGTCTAAGGCGAGGGGGCCATATTCCATTAAGGTGAACAGTGGCTAAGCGTAAGGATATCAGGTCGAAAAGCTCTACTTCCTTTTCCTCAAAACCCTGGAAAGAATGCTTGATGCATATATCGAAAGTAACATAGAAACACGTCTCAACACGAGTACTCCAAAAGTGAATTCGTTCACGCGATCGCCAATAGGATGAAGAAAAGGACTACTTTTCAGGACTTCACTCCTCGCTTCTTTCTCGGCATAGAGGGAACATTTAATAACGTAAATTCTAGAATGGCGCTGGATCTGCATGATTCAGCTTTTTACATATTTCGACAAAAAATCGAAACTTTTTCTATGGCAAATCGGTAATCTTTCGATAGGATAGCACATACACTTTTTTAAATAATTTTTCGATACAAATTTGATTTCCTTTTATAAGAAATATATTCATTTTCGATAACAAAACTACAATTTTTCAATATAAAATCGATATTTTTTCGATAATAAATCGATCTTTCTTCGATACATTTTCGATAATAAACCGATAACATGTTGATAATTCACAACTAACATACTGATAACACTTCGAAAAACAATAACAATGAGATAATAATAACAGACCGACAGCTTTTGGTGTCTGCTAAATGATTCCAAAATGGTCTCCAAACGATCTCGAAATAATCAATTACATAATCCTGAAATTATCTTCAAATAGCTGAGGAGTGATCCTGTAACGATTTCTAAATAGTCCCGTCAAAATCCCGAAGTACTTAGTTTCTAAATAATACCGAAACTCTGCCTAACACCAAAAATATCTCGAAATACTACCTAAAAGAAGCCCAATGATTTCAAAACAGTCCCTGAACGATGCCAACACTACAACAAAAAAATTTCGAAATTATTTCAACATTATCCCGAACATTATAGTAATGATTTCAAAATAGTCCTGGAAATAGTCCATGCTCGACCCCAAAAATATACTACAGGAATGGAGTATGATTTTTCTGGTTTAAATTTTTGAGGAATAACAATTATTTGCTGATCCTAATAAGAATATAATGTTAACATTTTGTTAATTCAAACAAATCATATGAGAGATTTACCATTTCCGAAACCCATTCCGGTCGCAAAATAACAGTTTTGAAAAACCTTATGCAATAAATCACAACTAACGATATCATTGCAGTGAGAAAATATTTGAAAATAAAAATTTGTCACTGTGAAAAACAGAAAAAGTTCATATACAAAGGTATCTCACCGAGGCAGTCCTTTTTTGTTCTTGCATATTGATTGTAGTCCATGATAAACCGGTTTTCTGGTTAACAGTTAAATGCAATCTCTGGATAAAACTTAAACAGCGCTTTTTTTGTTTTATATTATTTAGAGTTATTTTTACAATATCGTTACTTTAATGAAAGTGTGGAGCAGTCAATTAACGCTTTTCCATAAGTGGAGTCTTACTTACTGCATAGCAATATGTATAGGCTTTTGAATACCAAAGCTTGTAAGAGCTTTATCAATCATTGAAAACTCTTCTCATAAAAAATTCCGTTTGATAGGGCGATTAATGGGTCATAGATATTTCAAAATGTTAATGCTAACGTAAAACGCATGAATATGTCATAACATACGTACATACGTAGGTATTATATACATATATTCAAAATCATATGTTACAAGGCAAGAGCCGGTAGGTATGCCCGTATAACTATTATTAGATAAATATCACTTCATATGTATTTATTATAATTTATGCATTGACGTATTTTAGTGCTTGAATTTTATATAACTCGAAGCCTTTCCTACTAATTAATTATGTTTTCTATTAAGTAAATTAATTTTTTTTTTTAATAATTTTTTTTATTTCTATGCACCTAACTGTAAAGCGCAAAGTGAATAAGAACTGGACAAACATCCTGCGCTCATAGATGAAGGCATATAATTTATATCGTCGGCTTATATTCAATACCCTCCATCAGCAATTTTAACGAAAATTTGTTTAAGATGATAAAATAATGTCTAACTCACCTTTTATGTGTGAAATTAATTCCAGGCTCAAACTCTGCTCAAAAGGTATTAATCCTCATTTTTTAAATTTCATTATAAGCAATGAAATACTTTTTCAAATTCAAAACCCTCTACCAGCTCAAACTTTGATGATTATATATTCATATCTTCATTGAGTCAATGGCAACAATAACAAGAACAGTAACTTAAACAAGGGTCTTGACATCGCAAAGTCTGGATCTTGTAGATATTCGATTAAACTCTTCAAGCATTCTCACGAGAAGGGCGAAGTTGAGATAATAAGATCTCCGAACTTTAATGTAAAATATATTATAAGATCGGAGAGCTCTATTAGAACAATTAAAATATATATGTCTAATAAGTGCTGGACAGTAAATTACACCAGAGACAATGTGGACGATAAACATTAAATTTTGAACAAAGCTTCTGACTTTAAATGGCAAACTGAGGATAGGCATGCATCTAGCATTAAAGAGAGGCAATGAGTTATCCCAATCGAAAGATTGAAGAGCAAATCGAATGAGTTTCCATTGAACCTTTTCAATTCTTGCCGAGCGTGTGGTATTTCAAATGATAGATCCATACTCTAACTTAGATTGCACTAAAGAACTATACAAAATTTTTCTATTGTGTGGGTCTTCAAAGTCGCCAAAAAAATCTAGATTAGCATGAGATTTCGGTATGATATAGTTAGCATATGTAGTTTACAAAAGTGAATGAAAAGTTCAAGATACTTGAGATATATATGTTCCCGAAAGAGCACTCATAGATTAAAAAAACGTCATATAGCAACAGCAAGAACAGTTATCAAAGGAATTTAAATTATCCTGCAAGAGCAATGCATCTGATGTACATGTGATTCTCCTATACAGTTCTAAGCCATCTGCATAATATTTTGATTGCTTTAGATATATAACAACGTCATTGATGAATATTAAGAGTGGATAGACTTATGCATAGGTATTAAAGTTTTAAACGGGATCGATATTGACTTAAACTCGGAACATCAATTTAATCAGTGTCGATAATGATTTTAGTTTTCCCTGGTCGTTATGTCTGTCCATCCGCCGTTAACATTTCTAATAATGTATGCCTTAGGATCTAAAATCATGCTCTTGGATATGGAATTCTAGGACTTTACGAACTATTACGAAGCGTCATGCCGTCAAATGCTCAAAACATTACTTAATAGAAATAATTCATGCAAAAACCTCTATCAGCAAAATTTTTTAGAAAGATAATTTTCATTCGAATCTCAAAAAGCTCTATGGGACTAATTAACTTAATTAAACTGAGCTTAGAGCAAAAAACCGTTCTTAATACACAACGGGATTTCTCATAACCCAATGGGGTACTTCATGTCATACGGAATTTACAATATAGCTGTCAGCCCTGAAAAACTGGGGTTTTGCTGATAGAGGGTATTGAATACACGCTGACAATATGTACATAATTATGTATTTTGTATGTATGATTGAAAATCACGTTATGAGTATTTTGTGTCACGATTATTTATTAATAATGGAAATTGTACATAAAATCATATATTTTTCATGCATATCAAAGTACGCACATAACAAATTTTATGGTTGGAAATATTATTAGCCACTTTATATGCCTACATAAACAAAAATTTTCTTTATTGTGTGTATACAATCTTTTGTAGTCGAGCTGCAAAAAAGGACAAGGAATGTATTAATATTCTTCTAAAGAAACATCCATGACTTGGTTAAGTTAAAACAGACCCGATCTATAGTGAGTATTTTTTTCAGCAAACATAAGACCTCTCTTATGAGAATGATATGTAAAAAAAAGGACGTGTGGCACTCGGGGACTGCCGCGGTAAAGCTATTGCATATTATCAAGTTATGCAATTATAATATTTATGCAACATTTTGTTTTCTTTGATATTGATTCAAGTTTTGTCTTAAACTTTAACTTTATTTTTAAATTTAACTTTAACTTTAACTTTTACTTCCACTTTAACTTTAACTTTAACTTTAACCTTAACTTTAACATTAACTTTAACTTTAACTTTAACTTTAACTTTAACTTTAACTCTAACTCTAACTTTAACTTTAACTTTAACTTTAATTTTAACTTTAACTTTATCTTTAACTTTAACTTTGACTTTAACTTTAATTTTAACTTTAACTTTAACTTTAACTTTAACATTAACTTTAATTTTAACTTTAACTCTAACTCTAACTTTAACTTTAACTTTAGCTTTAACTTTAACTTTAACTTTAACTTTAACATTAACTTTAACTTTAATTTTAACTTTAACTTTAACTTTAACTATAACTTTAACTTTGGCTTTAACTTTAACTTTAACTTTAACTTTAACTTTGACTTTAACTTTTACTTTAACTTTAACTTTAACTTTAACTCTAACTTTAACTTTAACTTTAACATTAACTTCAACTTTAACTTTAACTTTAACTTTAACTTTAACTTTAAATTTAACATTAACTTTAAATTTAACTTTAACTTTAACTTTAATTTTAACTTTAACTTTAACATTAACTTTAACTTTAACGTTAACGTTAACGTTAACTTTAACTTTAACTTTAACTTTAACTTTAACTTTAACTTTAACTGTAAAAAAAAAAAAAAAAAACTTTAACTTTAATTTTAACTTTAAATTTAACTTTAACTTTAACTTTAGCTTTAACTTAAACTTTAACTTTAACTTTAACTTTAACTTTAACTTTAACTTTAACTTTAACTTTAACTTTAATTTTAACTTTAACTTTAACTTTAACTTTAACTTTAACGTTAACTTTATGATAGAGATCCAATTTTATGTCTTTGGCCTGTTGCTAACACCGAACCTTTTTCGAACCTTTCCGAACCTTTTTTGACAAATATCCGTAACGGTTTTTTTTGATTTAGTCGCCAAGCCCGCGATAAAATCTATGCAATAGCATAAAAATCTTTTGTATAAAATTGGGCGTGGCTCTTTACCGATTATGTTCGTATTTTCCAGGCTCATTTCCTACTTAAGGATCAGCAATCTACCGTGCTTTGTGATGGCAGCTTCAACCGTTTTCGATTTATGACCAAAAATATTTGAAATATTTTTATTTTATCAGAAGTAGACGAAGCCCCTTTTTAACAATTTAAAGAAATTTCACGAAGTTGTTAATATTTAAACTTACGCCTGTATAATCGCGTTTTTGTTATTTTCCAAAATTACAAGTTTTTAAAGTATGCTAGATAAGTATAGATTTTTACTCTATTAGATATTCAATAAAGTGATAATTAGAAATTTGTGTTTTGTTTGGAAGATTGAGTTCAATAAGAGCTTAAATATAGAAAACTTGAATAATTATTTCAATAACCCTCTGTGTGAAATAAGTATGATTCACTGAGCTAAGTCGTGCATGTAGATATTGTGAGAAATATTCAATCAAGTATTCTTGATTCAACAAAAATGAAGAAAATTTTTCAGTAGGCTTCGCAAAATATTCACTTCCATGGAAATGGGGTTGTGCCTGCCGGTGAACAATACATGGCCAATTTGTCTGTTTTCGCCTTGTTATCAATGAAGTTTATACAAGCTATCGATAAGATACCGAAGCTTAACATATTTGTTATCAATGCCAAGCGTTATCGATATGTAATTGAGTTTTTATAGATGGTTTTTCAAAAATTATTGATTTTATGTCAAAAAAAAAATCGATTTGTTATCGAAAAGCTATCGGGTTGTTATCCAAGTGCTACCGATTCGTTATCAAAGAGTTATCAGCGTATTATCGATTTGTTATTGAGAAGTTCTATATGTGTGTTACCTAAGTGTTATCGGAGTTTTCTTATCGGCATGTTAACGCAATTTTATCGGTTTAATATAGTTAAAAACGGTTTCGTTGATTCAACGGTTTGTAATAAAACATATAACAACGATAACACTTCAAATGCCGTAAGGGTCGGCCGTCATCAGTAAAAAATTCTCATCCAAGGCTTGATACAACTGTTTTTATATGAAGGGGCTTAAGCGGCGAGTGACAAGTAAAGAGCACAATTAATGTAAGGAATTAATAGACAGTTACTCATAACTAGCTTTCATTGAAATTTAATAGAATACAAATAAAAATAAAATAAAAAAAATTTAAGCACTTCGTTTATATAAATGGACAAAAATCAGTGACAAAATGTCTCCTTATATACAGACATATTCTTGCTAAACTTTGATTTTGACATAGAAATTGCAAAAATATTTATGAGAAGTAAAAATATAAAAGTTGAGCGCACATTACTTGGATTGGAAAGTTGGTAGGAAAAGAGAAATTATTAGTCAATCAATTGCGCTCCACTTTAATATTTTTACTTCTCATAAATATTTTTTCAATTTCTATGTCAAAATTTAAAAATCAAAGTTTAGCAAGAATATGTCTTTATATAATGAGAAATTTTTCGCTGATTTTTGTCCATTTATATAAAGGAAGTGCTTTAAATTTTTTTGTTTTATTTTTATTTTCTCCTTTTCAGTTCTAGGTGGAAAAGAGTACTGCCTTAGGTTACGTTTATGATCAAGTGTTAAATTATATTAGTGCATATGGAGCTGTTTATGACAAAGCGATTTAGCGTAAAGCGAATTGAGCGATTACCATCGACAAAAGCGACGAAAATTTGCAATCAAAATATTTTGATTCAGTTGAGCGAAATTAGCGAAAGTATATGGCTGTGTTTATTTAAAAGGTACGTGACAGCAGTGTTTGTGGAGTTTGCGTCATGCAGAATACCGCAATCGCAATATAATTAAAAAAGCTTTCTTTCCTTGGCGATTGGATGCACTTTGTTGAGGTTATCACTTTTAGCAATTAAATTGTATCTTACAATGTGGCAACTACATTTCGTTTTCTGTATGTCATAATTAACAAGTAAGGAAGGCTAAGTTCGGGTGTAACCGAACATTAAATACTCAGTTGAGAGCTATGGAGACAAAATAAGGAAAATCACCATGTAGGAAAATGAACCTAGGATAACCCTGGAATGTGGTTGTATGACATGTGTATCAAATGGAAGGTATTAAAGAGCATTTTAAGAGAGAGTAGGCCATAGTTCTATGGATGGACGCCATTTAGGGATATCGCCATAAAGGTGGACCAGGGCTGACTCTAGAATGTGTTTGTACGATATGGGTATCAAACGAAAGGTGATACTGAGCATTTTAAGAGGGAGTGGGCATTAGGTCTATAGGTGGACGCCTTTGCGAGATATCGCCATTAGGGTGGGCCAGGGGTGACTCTAGAATGTTTGTACGATATGGGTATCAAACGAAAGGTGTTACTGAGCATTTTAAGAGGGAGTGGACATTAGGTATATAGGTGGACGCCTTTTCGAGATATCGCCATTAGGGTGGGCCAGGGTGACTCTAGAATGTGTTTGTACGATATGGGTATCAAATGAAAGCTGTTAATGAGTATTTTGAAAAGGAGTGATCCTTAGTTCCATAGGTGGACGCCGTTTCGAGATATCGCCATAAAGGTGGACCAGGGGTGTCTCTAGTTGTACGATATGGGAATCAAATGAAAGGTGTTACTGAGCATTTTAAGAGGGAGTGGGCATTAGGTCTATAGGTGGACGCCTTTTCGAAATGTCGCCATTAGGGTGGGCCAGGGGTGACTCTAGAATGTGTTTGTATGATATGGGTATCAAATGAAAGATGGT
Source organism: Eurosta solidaginis (assembly GCF_040869045.1). NCBI lineage: Eukaryota > Metazoa > Arthropoda > Insecta > Diptera > Tephritidae > Eurosta > Eurosta solidaginis. The sequence goes on along the minus strand of NC_090323.1, from coordinate 164,225,789 downwards.
AATGAGCATTTTAAAAGGGAGTAATCCTTAGTTCTATAGGTGGACGCCTTTTCGAGATATCGCCATAAAGGTGGACCAAGGGTGACTCTAGAATGTTTGTACGATATGGGTATCAAACGAAAGGTGCTACTGAGCATTTTAAGAGGGAGTGGGCATGAGGTCTATAGGTGGACGCCTTTTCGAGATATCGTCATTAGGGTGGGCCAGGGGTGACTCTAGAATGTGTTTGTACGATATGGGTATCAAACGAAAGGTGTTACTGAGCATTTTAAGAGGGAGTGGGCATTAGGTCTATAGGTGGACGCCTTTTCGAGATATCGCCATTAGGGTGGGCCAGGGGTGACTCTAGAATGTTTGTACGATATGGGTATCAAACGAAAGGTGTTACTGAGCATTTTAAGAGGGAGTGGGCATTAGGTCTATAGGTGGACGCCTTTTCGAGATATCGCCATTAGGGTGGGCCAGGGGTGACTCTAGAATGTTTGTACGATATGGGTATCAAACGAAAGGTGTTACTGAGCATTTTAAGATGGAGTGGGCATTAGGTCTATAGGTGGACGCCTTTTCGAGATATCGCCATTAGGGTGGGCCAGGGTGACTCTAGAATGTGTTTGTACGATATGGGTATCAAATGAAAGGTGGTAATGAGTATTTTAAAAGGGAGTAATCCTTAGTTCTATAGGTGGACGCCTTTTCGAGATATCGCCATAAAGGTGGACCAAGGGTGACTCTAGAATGTTTGTACGATATGGGTATCAAACGAAAGGTGTTACTGAGCATTTTAAGAGGGAGTGGGCATTAGGTCTATAGGTGGACGCCTTTTCGAGATATCGCCATTAGGGTGGGCCAGGGGTGACTCTAGAATGTTTGTACGATATGGGTATCAAACGAAAGGTGTTACTGAGCATTTTAAGAGGGAGTGGGCATTAGGTCTATAGGTGGACGCCTTTTCGAGATATCGCCATTAGGGTGGGCCAGGGTGACTCTAGAATGTGTTTGTACGATATGGGTATCAAATGAAAGGTGGTAATGAGTATTTTAAAAGGGAGTAATCCTTAGTTCTATAGGTGGACGCCTTTTCGAGATATCGCCATAAAGGTGGACCACGGGTGACTCTAGAATGTTTGTACGATATGGGTATCAAACGAAAGGTGTTACTGAGCATTTTAGGAGGGAGTGGGCATTAGGTCTATAGGTGGACGCCTTTTCGAGATATCGCCATTAGGGTGGGCCAGGGGTGACTCTAGAATGTTTGTACGATATGGGTATCAAACGAAAGGTGTTACTGAGCATTTTAAGAGGGAGCGGGCATTAGGTCTATAGGTGGACGCCTTTTCGAGATATCGCCATTAGGGTGGGCCAGGGGTGACTCTAGAATGTTTGTACGATATGGGTATCAAACGAAAGGTGTTGCTGAGCATTTTAAGAGGGAGTGGACATTAGGTATATAGGTGGGCGCCTTTTCGAGATATCGCCATTAGGGTGGGCCAGGGGTGACTCTAGAATGTTTGTACGATATGGGTATCAAACGAAAGGTGTTACTGAGCATTTTAAGAGGGAGTGGGCATTAGGTCTATAGGTGGACGCCTTTTCGAGATATCGCCATTAGGGTGGGCCAGGGTGACTCTAGAATGTGTTTGTACGATATGGATATCAAATAAAAAGTATTAATGAGGGTTTTAAAAGCGAGTGGCCCTTAGATGTATATGTGAAGGCGTTCTCGCGATATCGACCAAAATCTGGACCAGGTGATCCAGAAAATCATCTGTCGGGTACTGCTAATTTATTTATATATGCAATACCACTAACAGTATTCCTGCCAAGATTCCAAGGGCTGTTGATTTCGCCTTGTAGAACTTTTTCATTTTCTTCTACATAATATGGTAGGTGTCACACCCATTTTACAAAGTTTTTTCCAAAGTTATATTTTGCGTCAATAAACCAATCCAGTTACCATGTTTTATCCCTTTTTTCGTAGTTGGTATAGAATTATGGCATTTTTTCATTTTTCGTAATTTTCGATATCGATAAAGTGGGCGTGGTTATGCTCGGATTTCGGCCATTTTTTATACCAAGATAAAGTGAGTTCAGATAAGTACGTGGGCTAAGTTTAGTAAAGATATATCGGTTTTTGCTCAAGTTATTGTGTTAACGGCCGAGCGGAAGGACAGACGGTGGACTGTGTATAAAAACTGGGCGTTGCTTCCACCGATTTCGCCCATTTTCACAGAGAACAGTTACCGTCACAGAATCTATGCTCCTACCAAATTTGAGAAGGATTGGTAAATTTTTGTTCGACTTATGACATTAAAAGTATTCTAGACAAACTATATGAAAATGGGCGGAGCCACACCCATTTTGAAATTTTCTTTTATTTTTGTATTTTGTTGCATCATGTCATTACTGGAGTTGAATTTTGACTTAATTTACTTATATACAGTAAAGATATTAAATTTTTTGTTAAAATTTGAATTTAAAAAAATTTTTTTTTAAAAAGTGGGCGTGTTCTTAATCCAATTTTGCTAATTTTTATATAGCACATATATAGTAATAGTAGTAACGTCCCTGCCAAATTTCATCATGATATCTTCAACGACTGCCAAATTACAGCTTGCAAAACTTTTAAATTACCTTCTTGTAAAAGTGGGCGGTGCCACGCCCATTGTCCAAAATCTTACTAATTTTCTATTCTGCGCCATAACGTCAACCCATCTACCAAGTTTCATCGCTTTAGCCGCCTTTGGCAATGAATTATCGCATTTTTTCGATTTTTCGAAATTTTCGATATCGAAAAAGTGGGCGTGGTTATAGTCCGATATCGTTCATTTTAAATAGCGATCTGAGATGAGTGCTCAGGAACCTACATACCAAATTTCATCAAGATACCTCAAAATTTACTCAAGTTATCGTGTTAACGGACGGACGGACGGACGGACGGACGGACGGACGGACGGACGGACGGACATGGCTCAATCAAATTTTTTTTCGATCCTGATTATTTTGATATATGGAAGTCTATATCTATCTCGATTCCTTTATATATGTACAACCAACCGTTATCCAATCAAACTTAATATACTCTGTGAGCTCTGCTCAACTGAGTATAAAAATATGGCGGATTCTGTAATTCTTCTTCCGTTTTTGTTATCTCTCTCTCTAAAAGATCTCGCTAACGTGAACACGTTTCTTTTTGATACGTCTTGTATATTTCATAAATTGTAATCAATACTCATCTATTAATTACTTGAATTAAATCATTTATCACATAGCATAAACCTTTGTCGTTATTACTTGGTCTGTTCTACGTTTTTATTTTGGGTTATCGTGGAAAAATCTTCATTATCTTAACAGGTTATGGGCCCAGGATCCTAACTGCACAAAACGCATAACATTTTCATATGGAAAGTAAAGAACAATCTTCCCATATAGATTCTGCGATTGGAACGGAGCTTACAGAGAGTTTAACCGACGGTGATAGGTCTATTCACGCCGAGGGTGAAGACATTACTGAGACAAAGATGAGTGAATCGAAGGTGTATCACATACATCGTTTTAATGGGCAGAACTACCAAGTATGGCGTAGACAAATGGAAATATACATGGCTGAAAATAAGCTAAAGAAATATATCCTGGGAGCGGAAAAGCGAACGGACTTAAATGCCACAAAATGGGACGAAAAGGATGCAGAAGCGCAAGCCTTCATCATGAGAGGTATCGAACTTGAACAATTAAAGTATCTTACAGAATGCTCTACAGCAGCCGAAATGTGGTCTAAATTAAAAGCTGTCCATGCCGAAAAAAGCGAACAATCAGCGCAGGTTCTCTTAGAAAAATTTATGAGTGCTAAAATGAGCGATGAGCAGCCAATTGTCGATTACGTCGCAGATATTACATCCGTAGCACAACGACTTAAAGATATGGAGTTAGAGCAGAAGGAGTCTATGATAATTGCAAAAATCTTAAGCAGTTTGCCAGCTAGATTTGATCATGTATGCACAGCCTGGAATGCAGTTCCACGTGAAAGCCAAAATATTGAGCGGTTAACAGAGCATCTAGTAAACGAAGAAAGTCTCATGAATTCCCGATCAAATGTAGACACCAACAATGTGAGCAATTCGGTCTACTCAGCAAGTAAATTTGGAGGCAACAACAACAACTATTCAGCAAACAAAGGTAAGAACAACAATAATGCAAAGCGAAAAGGCAATTGCAACTATTGTCATAAGTCTGGCCATTGGGCTCGCGAATGTCGAAAACGTCAAAAACATCAACAAAACGTAATAGAGAAGAAAAATGAGTCTCAAAATCTATTACTTGAAAGTAAAACAAATGACAAAAAAGGGTAAACAAAAGAAACAGCTGATCGTCAAAGCTCATATTTATTTATTTTGAACGCATCAAAAAATGCAAATAAAGTTGAGAATGTTTTCTATGCAGATTCTGGTGCAACAGATCACATGTCATTTCAGAAAGAACTCTTAACGAATTTTAATAACAAAGTTAGCAACGTATATGTAAAAGTTGGCGACGGCAGGCGTCCCAAAGTTGATGGTAAAGGCGATATCGAGGTATGTGGCTACATGAACCGCTTGCACATAATCAAGGACGTTTTACTAGTTCCAGATTTAGACAAAAATTTCATTTCAATATCTAAAGCAACCAGAGGTGGTGCAAGTGTAGTATTCCAATCTGGTGGTAAATACGTTTACTTTATGTATGAAAAGAATGTAATTAGCAAGGGTCAAATTGAGAGCGGCTTGTATCGTATGGACTTGAAACCAGAGGTGGCATCAGCTGCAAATGTTCTAACATCTGAGACTGCAATGGTATGGCATGAGAGATTGGGTCACGTGAACTTTAATACACTTCAAAAAATGTGTGAGGGGAGTGTGGTAGATGGGCTGAATCTAACCGATATACAAACAACCAATGTATTTTGTGAAGGCTGCCATACGGAAAACAGCACAGACAATCTTTTCCAAAAAGCGGTGCGAAACGTGCCCAAGTACCCGCAGAAGTTTTTCACATGGACCTATGTGGAAAAATGAGTATTACATCGGCTGGTGGGTCCAATTATTTTCTTCTTTTGAAAGATGACTACTCGCGTTATTGTTTTGTTTATTTTTTGAAAAATAAAACAGATGTTTATAAAAAACTTTCGCAGTTCTTGGTAGACGTTCGAGCAGATGGACATTCTGTACAGCGCATACGTTCAGATGGTGGTTTAGAGTTTTGTAATGAACACATTAATCAATTGCTCCTGAAAAACAGCATAAAACACGAAGTTACTACGCCAAGAGCTCCCGAACAAAATGGTTTTATCGAAAGGCAAAACAGAACCATAGTTGAAAGTGCAAAATCAATGCTTCACAATAGGCAGCTACCTTTGCATTTATGGGCTGATGCTACACATACAGCAGTTTATTTAAAAAATAGAACAGCTTCGAGCGTTATTGGTTGGCGTACCCCATATGAATTGTGGTTTGGTGAAAAACCGTCAGTGACACATCATCGGGTTTTTGGTGGTGACGTGTATGTTCACATACCGAAAGAACAGCGTACAAGATGGGAGAGAAATGCTTTTAAGGGTATTTTAGTTGGCTACAATGAAGAGAGCAAAGCATATAGAGTATATGATCCTGAGACCAGAAGGGTTCTAATCCGGTGCGATGTTATTTTTAATGAAATACCTACAACAATCAACGAGGTATGTGAAAAGAAAATGAATGATAGTACAGTGTCAGAGGGAGTGGGCACAAAACCCACAGTATCATCCACATCACCTGAACGAAGAAACTCGCTAGAAAACGAAAAGCAACAAACATTAATGAGAAGTCCATATAATACGAGAAGTGTAACAAAGACTAAAAGGCAAACTGCTAACACAGTGGTTGCTGAATTATGCATAGCATCTATAGAACCTTCATCATTAGAAGAGGCTTTGTCAAGTGAAGACTGCGACAAATGGACTGAAGCGATCCAAAGTGAAATTCAATCTTTGAGAGCAAATAACACATGGATTTTAGAACCACGTATGAGTGATATGCACGTTATCACAAATCGTTGGGTTTTTAAGAAAAAGTTTAAAAGCAATGGAGAGATAGACAAGTTTAAGGCTCGATTAGTGGTAAGAGGATGCTCTCAAAAATATGGCGTCGACTGTGAAGAGGTTTTTGCTCCCGTTGTCAGACATGAATCAGTAAGAATGGTTATAGCCGTTGCAGCAGCTCGTGTTTTGGATATGGTTCAATTCGACGTCAAACCTGCTTTTCTACATGGGAATTTAGACGAAGTCATATATATGGAACAACCGTATGGTTTTGTCACAGATGATCGAGTTTGCTTATTAAAAAAGAGCTTGTATGGCCTCAAGCAAGCTTCAAGGCAATGGAAGAAGTGCATTGCAAAGTTTTTAGTGAAGTTTGGGTTTAATCAGTCACGGGTTGATCCATGTGTATTCATCTACCAAACCGAAAAGGACATCATGTTCCTATTACTCTACGTTGACGACGGGCTAATATGTGGCAGCGATAAAGAAATAATGGAGAAGTTGTTACATAACCTACATCTTGAGTTCCAGATAACATACAACGAGGCAGAGTTTTTTGTTGGCTTTCAAATTGAAGTGAATAAACACAATCACATGTTGAAGTTGCATCAAAAGGTGTATGCAGAAAAGGTACTGGAACGTTTTAATCATATGCAATGTTGTCCTGTGTCAACACCAGCTGAAGTTGGAAGATATTTTTCAAAGGATGGTGCAACTGAACAGAACCCTAAAATACCATACCGTGAAGCCATCGGGTCACTAATGTACTTGATGGTGTGTACCAGACCAGACATTGCTTACAGCGTGGCTGTGTTAAGCAGATATCTCGAGAGGCCTTCCGAAACGCACTGGCAAGACGTAAAAAAATTTTAAAATATTTGAAAGGTACAGTAGACCATGTCATATGTTTTAATTTGTATTCTGAGCATTTGCAGTTGACGATGTATTCTGACGCTGATTGGGGGGTGACTTAGACACAAGGCGATCTATTTCCGGATGGGCTGCTTTCTTAAATGGTGGTCCAATTGCATGGAGCTCACGAAAACAAACAATCACTGCTACGTCAACTACAGAGGCCGAGTTCGTTTCATTATGTGCAGCAGCAAAAGCATCGAAGTGGCTTAGGGAGCTTATGTATGAGTGTGGGCATGAACAGCAATCACCTACAATATTGTATTCAGACAATCAACGTGCTATAACTTTGGTTAAAAGTCCCTCGTCGGTAAGGCGAACAAAACACATTGACATTCAATATTTTTATACATGCGACATGCAAGCTCAGGGCGAAATCGATGTTCAGTATATGGAAACAAAGGAACAACTAGCCGATATATTCACCAAGCCACTAAACAAAGAAAAGTTTCTTCATCTTGTCAATAAGTTTGTTCTATCCTAACATACGTTTTATTGTAAAAGCAAGAGGGAGTGTTGAGGTTATCACTTTTAGCAATTAAATTGTATCTTACAATGTGGCAACTACATTTCGTTTTCTGTATGTCATAATTAAAAATATGGCGGATTCTGTAATTCTTCTTCCGTTTTTGTTATCCCTCTCTCTAAAAGATCTCGCTAAGGTGAACACGTTTCTTTTTGATACGTCTTGTATATTTAATAAATTGTAATCAATACTCATCTATTAATTACTTGAATTAAATCTTTTATCACATAGCATAAACCTTTGTCGTTATTACTTGGTCCGTTCTACGTTTTTATTTTGGGTGATCCTGGAAAAATTTTCATTATCTTAACACACTTGTTTTTTTCTTATGTATACTTTTTAAATATTTTTTTCGTAACAAAATGCTTTTTCTATTAATAAAATATTACGAGTTAATGTACGCTTGTTGCTTTCTCTACACTGCCACAACGTGAATAAAAAGGTCTTGAGCTTTATTATTGAGCATTCCATCGCTTGATATTTAGCTCTACTATAAGCGCTCAATCGCTAGCGATAACGCTAGCTAAAATATAAAAAACGATTGTTGCGAGTACGCTCGATCATAAACGTAGCCTTATGATTTACAAGGTGAAAAACTTACTTTTATTAGTTCAGAATACGTACAGGTGAAAAACATACTTTTATTAATTAAGACTGCGTACAATACTTGTATCTATACAATAAAGTACATATTAAAGAAATGTGTCAAGCTACATTAATTCTTAAACTCCTGAAAATTGTTCATATATGCCAGGCTTGGATTGCTGCAAGTGAGTATGTGGCTTGCTTTAATTTACTCTTTTAAAAAAATGTGAGCCATACTTGTATTTTATGAAACGAAGCATGTATATTATTGTCACGGATATTAACAGCACTAAGTTATACCATCACTAAGGCGATGCCAAGGCCACGATAAACAGTATTTACGTCAATAATCAAATCATGTATACACATATAAGGCAGCCGAAAGATGTCACACACATATGCATTTACTATGCATGCGCGAGAGACTGTAAACTACAACCATTCACATCAATAATTCAATCATTATGTATCTACATAAACGAATAAATAATTGCGTCTACACATATATACGTATACGAGCAGCGGAGCGGCAATGCACAAACACATGCATATATCTTATCTGAGTTGTCACAAGAGAGAGCAATAATTTGTGCACGTAGTTGTGGCTGGCGATTTTGTAGCCGAACTAACTAGTAACTTCTGGAAATCGAAGAGCCTAGAAGTATGCAGCGTAAACTATAAAAGCGGAGCAGGCGAGTAAGAAGTAATTCAGTTTGATTTGAGATTTGGATTAAGCGCTATCTAGCGAGCTATAGCAGTATTATTTTGAATAGTAGAGTTTCATTTGAGCTGTAAATCAGTTTGGTTAATAAGCAAGATATTCGTTGCAAAGTATAAGTGTTATTGTGAAGTACTTGAATAAAGGCCATTTTGCATTATTACATATTGGAGTTATTTATTCAACAGTTTAGCGATACGAACTTAGCAGAGGGTTGCAAATAAGAGGATTTGCAAGTAAATTCGTTACAATTGGTGTCAGAAGAGGAATTGTTGAATAAATTCCGAAGATTGGGAATACAACTTGGACATGGCAAAGTTCAGTGAATTAAAGATCCAGCAACTAAAGAAGGAGTTGGAGAGCCGTGGATTGAATACAAGCGGCGTTAAACTTGAACTTCAGGCACGGCTACGAGAGGCAATGGAAGCAGAAGGAATTGATGTGGAAGAGTATGTCTTTCATCTTGATGGCGAGGAGACAACAAAAATTGAAGAGAAAAACGAAACATCGCAAACGGTTACCAGCACAGACTTGAACGTGATATTTGCTGCAATATCTGCACAAACGTCGACAGTAACATCGAAAATTTAAGCACAAGATACACGTATTTCAGAAATGTCGACACAAATTTCTTCACAATTGGAATCACAGGAGGCACGCATTTCAGAAATGTCGACACAGATAACATCCAAGATGGAAACTCAACTGGAAGAACAGAAGACATATATGGCATCACAATTGGAAGAACAGAAAACACACATGGCGTCACAAATTGCAGAAGGATTAAAAGAACAAGAGGCACACATAACATTACAGCTCGAAGCACAAGAAGAACGTATCTCAACAAAGCTGGAGGCACAGGAAACAAAATTCTCATCGCAGCTGGAGGCTGTTAGTGAACGACAAAATAAAGTGGAGGCCGAGATGGATGCTTTGAAAGATCGTATTCAGGAGTTACAATTGAACCGTCCAATCACTTCAACGTCTACTCTGAAGGTAAAATCCCCAACGTTTGATGGTTCTGTTCCATTCCAGGTATTTAAGCTCCAATTGGAGAAGACGTCGACAGCGAACAACTGGAATGATGAAGATAAAGTTGCAGCTCTGTTCGTGGCATTGAAAGGGCCAGCAGCCGAAATCCTACAGACGATTCCCGAAGGAGAGCGGAACAACTATGAAGCGTTGATGGCCGCTGTCGAGAGACGTTACGGAAGCGAGCATAGGAAACAGATATTCCAAATTGAGTTGCAAAACCGCTACCAAAAAGCAAATGAGACATTGCAGGAGTTTGCTTCAGATGTTGAAAGGTTGGCTCATCTCGCAAATGCGGACGCACCCGTGGAATACACCGAGAGGGTAAAAATCCAGAGTTTTATAAATGGCATACGAGACGTGGAAACGAAGCGAGCTACAAACGCGAACCCAAAACTGACATTTGCTGAAACGGTATTACATGCATTGACTCAGGAAACTGCCTCCCTATTAAGTAAACCAGCATATAAGGCTCATCGTGTAGAAGTAGAAAGGCCAGAATGGGTAGACACAATTTTGGAAGCACTGAAGGGATCACAACAAAAAAATGCCGGAGGTATTAAATGTTTCAAGTGCGGCAACCCAGGTCATATTGCACGACATTGCAGCACCGGTCCCAATAGCTCCAACAATGTGGGTTGTCCGTAAACGCAGAGCTGAAGGAGATGAGCAACTCTCCAAGTCCACTCAATTGTTAAACTAAAGCGAGTCAGCCGCAAGGGGCGACAGCTGGCTCCCTCAATTGAATGCCCCATAATCTCTATCTCACAAATTGGAAGAAGGTCAAACAATCTTACTGTCGGAGGACATGTGGATGGAAAGGAACGTTTACTGACTGTAGATATGGGTGCATCTCATTCCATCATTCGAGCGGATTTAGTCAACAAGAAGATAACACCATTGCATGGAGCAAGATTGCGTACAGCCACTGGAGAAGACAGCACGGTTCTAGGAGAAGTATCATGTGAAGTCGCAATTGGGAACGTCACGGTAGTACACAATTTTATAGTGGCAGAGATTGTTGATGAAATCATAATTGGAGGGGACTTCTTAATCGACCAGGGCATCAAGATCGACATGCAAAGCAAGAAGATGCGATATAAGAACATGGATGTGCCACTTAATTTCGGCTACGAGAGAGGCTACAGCAGTAAACGAGTGCTGGTGGAAGAGAGTCAGCAAATACCACCAAAATCAGAAGCAGTCATCTGGGCAAAGGTTGATGGAGATTGTGGGACAAACAAATTGTGGGTTGTCGAAGCAGCAAATAAATCAGCACTGAACATACTTGTAGGAAAAACCCTGGCTATGACAAAACAAGATGGACGTATTCCGGTAAGAGTACTCAATGAGTTCAAGTCACCATTCAATTTGACCAAAGGAGCTATTTTGGGAAGATGCCAAGAGGCCGAAGTAGTTATTAACTGTAAACAGCTCCAGGAATACGTTTCATCTAGTAATACTGATCTTTCAAATGATATCACGGCATGGACGCATGGGCTAGAGGAAGCCTATCAGAGTAAGGCAAAACAACTGCTCATAAAATACGCGAACATATTTGACCAGGATGGTTCCAAACCAGGCCGCACCAATGTTGTGAAACATCAAATTGACACTGGAGATGCGAGGCCGATCCGTCAAGCTCCACGTAGTGTTCCACTGGCGAAGCGGGAAGCTGTGAGTCAAATCATACAAGAAATGAGTGACAGCGGCGTCATCGAACCATCAGCTAGTCCATGGAGCTCACCGGTAGTACTTGTAAAGAAGAAGGATGGAAAAATGAGATTTTGCGTGGACTACCGAAATTTGAATGACGTTACGAAAAAGGATAGCTACCCGTTGCCAAGAATTGACGACACTCTGGACTCGCTATCTGGTACGAAATGGTTTTCCACACTAGACTTGAAAAGCGGTTACTGGCAAGTTGAGGTGAAGGAGGAAGATAAAGAAAAAACAGCCTTCAGTGTCGGTGATGGTCTTTGGCAATTTACAGTGATGCCTTTTGGACTTTGTAATGCACCAGCTACTTTTGAGAGACTCATGGACCAGGTACTGAAAGGACTACATTGGAAAGCATGCTTGGTTTACCTGGACAACATCATCGTATTGGGCAAGAGTTTTGATGAACATCTTAAAAACTTGGAGGAAGTTTTCCAGAGAATAGCTGGCGCTGGTCTGAAGTTAAGTCCCAAAAAGTGTACGCTGTTTAAAAAGGAAGTGAATTATTTGGGCCACAAGGTAACGACAGAAGGTGTCTGTACAGCGAATGAAAAGATAGAGGCAGTAAGGATTGGCCAAGAACACAGAATCTGCATGAATTGAGAAGTTTCCTTGGGCTGTGCACATATTACCGCCGATTTGTACCAAATTTTGCCAGCGTAGCCCATAGTCTCCACGAGCTAACAAGGAAAAATAAAGCTTTTGAATGGAAGAAGGACCAAGAAGTAGCTTTCCAAACATTGAAAGAGCGGTTGTGCACTGCCCCAATGTTGGCATACCCGATTCCAGGAGCAATGTTTATTCTAGATACAGATGCGAGCGGATATGCTATAGGAGGCGTTTTATCACAACTGGTCGACGGACAAGAGAAGGTAGTTGCATATTACAGCCGTTCAATTGGAAAACCAGAGAGGAACTATTGCGTTACACGGAGAGAGCTTTTGGCTTTGGTAGAGTGCATTAAACATTTTCACAAATACCTCTACGGCCAGCGATTCCGTGCCAGGACAGATCACGCAGCGTTGAAATGGCTTCTGCAGTTCCGTAATCCGGAAGGACAATTGGCACGGTGGATCGAGCGACTACAAAGCTATGACTTTTCCATTGAGCATCGAAAAGGTAGTACCCATGGAAATGCTGATGCAATGTCACGAAGACCATGTAGTCTGGAATGCAAACACTGCTCAAAGGCCGAGGCTAAAGAAGACATTATAGATTTACGGCTAATTACTATAACATGTACGGATGAATGGGACAAGGAACAACTAAGAAAGTGTCAGCTAGGAGATACAGATCTGTCACATGTTATGCAAGGGCTCGAACGAAACGAAAGACCAAGCAGAGAGGAGATGTCAGCAGAGAGTCCCATTGCGAAGTCATATTGGGCACAGTGGAACAGTTTAGAATTGATATCCGGTTGCTTGCATCGAGTATGGGAGAGTGAGGATGGTCAATGCAGAAGAAACTGATAGTTGTTCCCAGGAAGAGGATTCCTGACGTGCTCAGCGAGCTGCACAATGGTCCAAGTGGAGGTCATCTTGGAATCACGAAGACACTCGTGAAAATTAAGCAGAGATTCTATTGGGTTGGTTGCCGTCAGTCGGTCACCGAGTGGATTGCCAACTGCGAGGTATGCAACAGAGCGAAAGGGCCCAAAACCCGAAGTCATGGCCAGATGAAGCAGTATATTTCAGGTGCACCATTTGAAAGGATCGCCATGGATGTCGCAGGTCCATTTCCTACTAGCAACCGCGGAAACAAATACGTACTGGTGGTTATGGATTATTTCAGTAAATGGCCAGAGGTATACCCAATCCCAAACCAAGAAGCAGAAACAGTAGCAGAAGTGGTTAAAAACGAATGGGTTGCAAGGTATGGTGTACCAATGGAGTTACATTCTGACCAAGGCAGAAATTTTGAATCAGCTGTGTTCCAAGAAATGTGCAAGAAGTTGGGCATTCGAAAAACACGGACAACTGCATTGCATCCTCAGTCCGATGGTATGGTGGAACGCTTCAATAGAACATTGGAGGAGCATTTAAGGAAAGTAGTAGACAAGTACCATAAGGACTGGGATACACACATATCATTATTCTTGATGGCCTACCGATCGGCAGTATATGACACAACGGGCCAAACTCCCGCAAAGGTAATTTTTGGCAATGACCTTCGACTGCCAGCTGATTTGAAGTATGGGATAGATGCCTATGCGGAGAGGAATGTCAAGAAATCCACTGGTGTCTTGGAAGAAGAGCTGAGAGAGATACACGATCTGGTAAGGCAACGAGCAAATATTATGAGTGACAAGATGAAAGCGAGGTACGATAAAGCAATTAATTCAGAAGGGTTTCAGGAAGGAGATTTGGTGCTGCTATACAACCCACAACGAAAAAAAGGTTTGTCCCCGAAATTGCAGTGTAACTGGGAAGGCCCATACAAAGTTGTAAAACGGATCAACGATGTAGTGTACCGCATACAAACCACTACCAAACCACGAACCAAAATGAAAGTGGTTCAATTGGAGATATTAGCAGCGTTTAGATCGAGAGATTTGTCTGACCGGGACGATCAGACTTAGGTGGAGGGCAGTGTCACGGATATTAACAGCACTAAGTTATACCATCACTAAGGCGATGCCAAGGCCACGATAAGCAGTATTTACGTCAATAATCAAATCATGTATACACATATATAAGGCAGCCGAAAGATGTCACACACATATGCATTTGCTATGTATGCGCGAGAGACTGTAAACTACAACCATTCACATAAATAATTCAATCATTATGTATCTACATAAACGAATAAATAATTGCGTCTACACATATGTACGTATACGAGCAGCGGAGCGGCAATGCACAAACACATGCATATATCTTATCTGAGTTGTCACAAGAGAGAGCAATAATTTGTGCACGTAGTTGTGGCTGGCGATTTTGTAGCCGAACTAACTAGTAACTTCTGGAAATCGAAGAGCCTAGAAGTATGCAGCGTAAACTATAAAAGCGGAGCAGGCGAGTAAGAAGTAATTCAGTTTGATTTGAGATTTGGATTAAGCGCTATCTAGCGAGCTATAGCAGTATTATTTTGAATAGTAGAGTTTCATTTGAGCTGTAAATCAGTTTGGTTAATAAGCAAGATATTCGTTGCAAAGTATAAGTGTTATTGTGAAGTACTTGAATAAAGGCTATTTTGCATTATTACATATTGGAGTTATTTATTCAACAGTTTAGCGATACGAACTTAGCAGAGGGTTGCAAATAAGAGGATTTGCAAGTAAATTCGTTACATTATGTACTTATGTATGTATGTATATTAACGTAAATAAAGAAGGCTTCCATATCCTTGTATAATAGCTTTCAGATTATGTTATTTTCTCATGGATACTCCAATTGGCGCAATCGCTCCATTTCTTCCATAGCCTTCTCGTTGCATTGTGTTTTTCCCATTAGTTTGGCACGATCGAGATCTTCTATACGAAGACCATTCAAAGATTTTACTCTGCTCAATGTCACGTATGCCTGGCTTTTGGCGAAAAGTGGAGACCCTAGATACACCACTGCGTTATCCACCGTACACCCTTGCATTTTGTGAACTCTGCAAGCCCAACACAGTATAATTGGAAGCTGTACTCGTTCAATAGTGCCATAATTTCGTAGCACAGGGAACTGTACCGACCTGGGTTTAATTAAATTAACACCGTTGGGTCCAAAATCAATGTAAACAGATGGAATGTCATCGTCGTACATTTGATCCCTTCGGTATAACGGCCACACTATTTCATTTATAACGCCCATAGCACCATTAGCAAGTTCTTGATCCACGTACATGTTAGAGCGTAACATAACCTTTGCCCCGGCAAATATTTCTAAAATGCTTTGGAGTCCTCCAGTTTTGTTTACGTCACCTGACACTATGTTTTCCATATTTATGTTGTTAGCATTTCTTGAAGCGCTCACTAGAAAATCCTGGGCCTTAATTTTATAAATACGTGTGCCTTGATTCCGATAATGGTTAACTGATTGCCCCCTATCGAAACTTTTGTATTATGTTTTCACTGGCATCGGCCTCTAAACTACGTCTGAAATTTAAGGTCTCTAGCTCACCGAGAAGTTACTTAAAAACCGATCTCTCTCTTAATTCCCGATTTCGAAATTCATATCTAAATATCTACTATCTAAATATTTCGATCCGTGCGCGACCTTACGGAATTTTTTTGTTCCTTTGTCACGGCGTCTTATCCTAACTGTGAAGTTTTACAGTTGCAGCTCAATGAGAACTTACATAAAAATCAATCCCAAAATTCCCTCCGTTTCGTATGATTTTTCTAAATATCTCATTCCGTGAGCCCCCTAGCGAATCTTTTTGTATCGTGTCATCGGCTGTCATCGACCTCTGAATTAAGTTTGAAATTTCAAATCTCTAGCTCATCGAGAAGTTACTTAAAAGCTGGTTTGTAAAAATTTTCAAATTCTTATCTAATTATTTCGATCCGTGCGCCACCTAACGTATTTTTTTCCTTTTGTTGCATTGTCACGGTGTTCTAACCTATGTGTAAAATTTCACGTTTGTAGTTCAATGAGAAGTTACTTTAAAATCGATTGCAAGTTTTGTATGATAAGCGGACAAACATTCAACCGGCCTAATATAAAAGAAGTAAAATATTGCAAGTCGCAATCAAAAAAGGTTCTAAATACACAAGCTTGGACATAAAATCAATCAAGATTAACTAGTAATAAAAAGTGTGTAATACGAATGCGAGAAAAACTCGCATTTTCTTTTTTTGGTAGCACATAAAACTCAAATTGCTCCTACAAGTTTACAAAAATGAGTAATTACTACAGCGTGAGGTGGGGTCCGTTCAGCGATTTCACTTTCAAGTGTATGTACGTAAATTCATACCAGGTTTGTCTTACTATATAATATCTATTTTCATGTAGCGAAGTATATACTTTTGTATGTTTGTTATTTCCGCCGTAATAGCAATTAAGCAGCCGCCGTGGGCTTATGGTATCGTGATCTGCCATCCACACCGAAGATGCTGCGTCCACGCCCCGGGAAAAGCAACATCAAGATTTTAGAAACAAGTTTTTTCAATTAGAAGAAAATTTTTCTAAGCGGGGTCACCCGTCGGCAGTGTTTGGCAAGCACTCCGAGTGTATTTCTGCCATGAGAAGCTTTCAGTGAAAACTCATCTGCCTTCCAGATGCCGTTCGGAGTCAGCATAAATCAAGTAGGTCCTGTCCCGCCAATTTTTAGGAAAAACTAAAGCAAGCACGACGCAAATTATTAGCGCAGCTCGGCCTAAAACCACTTCGGAGGTTATCGCGCCTTACATTTATTATACCTTTCATGAACATGAAATGGTATATTAACTTTGGTCCGATGTTTGTAACGATGAGAAGATAGACTCACCATTAAGTATACCCAATTGATCAGGGCGACGAACTGAATTCATTTTGAGATATCTCAATGAAATTTGGCACAAGAATGTATTTTTGTGTTATATTAGACATTTGTCGGATCCGGTGGAATGGGACCAATATAACATATATCTCCCATACAACCGATCATTCTGATAAGACGATTCTGCCGCAATTTAGAAAGTATAAACGTGAAACTCGGTGATATATATTCTAATATATCATAGAAGATGTCTTGAAAAAATCACTTTGATCGAAGCTATATATAGTTATATCCCATACAACCGATCGTTCAGATAGAAAGATTTTTGGCCAGTTCTCCCTTAATTTAGAAAGTATAAACGTGAAACTCAGTGATATATATTTTAATATATCATAGCAGATTTTCTGAAAAAATTACTTTGATCGGAGCTATATATCCAATACAACCGATCGTTCAGGTAGAAAGATATTTGGCATTTGCTCCCTTAATTTCCAATATAAAAACGTTAAAATTAGTGATATTTTTTCTAATATATCATAGAGGATTTCCTTTAAAAATCATTTCGATCGGAGCTATATATAATATATATCCCATGCAACCAATCGTTCAGATAAGTGGGTTTTTTGCCATTTTTTATTTTATGTTTATCTTAAAAATCGTTTAGGTATGTACTGTTCACTATATATTCCTTATCTTATACATCCGATTATTTGGAGATTACGAACGGAATAAGATTATTGTTCAGCTCCATTCCTGAAAGGTATGAAGACAGTCGCTTCCTTACTTGTTTTTTATTTATTTTTATAATAGCAATTAAACAACAGTTGTGCAATATTCGTACACGCAAAATCTGAATTACACGCACATGAAAAATAGTACAGTTCGTATTTTGTAAATATTTTTTTCTTGCTTGCCTCATTCTCTCAACACAACAACAACGTGTTTTTCATAATATTTTTTCGCGCTTGAAATTGTTTGTTTGTGTCATGTGCTCAGTGTGTCATGGTATTTCCAAGAGTGCCTTTTATGTTCTTTACTTCTTACAGTTGCTTTTAGTGCTTTGAAACAGTAATATGTTGTGGTTGGTGTGGAGTGGGTTTTACTTACGCTTCAAACCTGCAAGCAGGAAATAAAGTGCATTTTTATGTACGAGTATATGAATGCGCTTTTAGTGTAGCCTACATTTGGGCGCTTTATTTATAGAGGCTCCTGTTTGTAGAAAAGGTTTTTGTCATATTTTCTTGCATTTCAATTTTAACGTTTTTGTAATATGCAGTTTTTAAACCAGTATTTAATAAGCGTACATAATTGAAAACATAGTATCGGGGAGAAATTCGAATTCATAAATATTTCCTAACAACGAAGTAGTGATTAATATAACTGAGGTTTTGCTCCGAAACAACATGCATCGGGTAAGGTGTGATAATTGTAAAGTGTAAATTGCAAGTATAGTATCAGAGTTGCACTTAAACCGAGTTTTTCTATTTTAAGAAATAGTTATTGTATGTGTAGCCGCGCGTGGAGGTTGTAACCGTGTGTAGAAGTTCACATAAGAGGGTAAAACTTCTGATCGCCATTCATCAGGGGCTCACTATTTCCGGTTGCCTGAGGCCTAGTATATTCTGTGTAGCCACTGAACCTTCGTTTGGTGGTGAGCTATGTTGAGAAGGTGACAACACAGCTAAGCCACTCTACCCCAGCGGGTTAGAGGACTTAGAATATACCCGAGGTAGGTATGCCTGTAGTAAGAGGCCACTAAAATACCAAATTGATTCAAGGGGTTGTGCAGCGCAACCCTCTCAAGGGGTGCGAGGGCGGGATGGCCTAGAATGTTTGACGTGATAATACCAAATCGTTCCCGAGATGGTCGTGCTAGTAACTTTATGATGCTTGGTACCGGAACGTACCGGATCTGCATCCGGAAAAGGACCATTAACATCGATGACACTCCCCATGGCCTCCGGGGAGTGTCCTTATCGCAACAACAACGACAACTAAGGCACTCCAGCATAATCGGTTTGAGGATTAGCTGAGGAAAATAACGTTGAGCAACACCACCAGTTCAGTCAGATTTGGGAAGAAAACAAGGTGATCCCCCATATTGCGATTTGTTAAACCTGATGCTAGAGAAAATTGTACTAGCCGCAGAACTTAAATGCTCTGGAAAAATGTTGTATAAGAACGTTCAACTACTCGCGTATGCTAAAGACATTGATATTATACTCCTGAAAGCACGAGCCGTGAGTTCTGCTTACCCTAAACTGGAAAAAGAAGCAGAAAAGATGGGTTTGATGATAAATGAAGACAAAACGAAATACTTGATGTCATCGAGCAAAGAGGCATCGCACTAGCTCCTTGGTAACCACGTCTGGGTTGGCAGCCACAATGTTTATATAGAAAAATACCTCGTTTATGTGGGAATCGGTATTAACACAAACAACAACTTTAGCTTTGAAATTCAGCGAAGAACCACTGATACCAATTAATGCTACTTCAAGGCTGGGGAGTGGAAGTGGAAGCGCGAGTGGAAACAAATATTTAAATTCCTTATATTTCGGTAATAATTTGAAGGGTTATGCAATATTCTATAAGTAGAATATATATTTGAGATAATTTGTGTGGGAGAGGAAGAGGGTATGGTAGCGTGAAATGGGTAGGAGCGATAGAGGGAGTTCCAGAGTCAAAAAAAGTAGCAGCGGGAATAAGATTGGGAGTGGGAATGACAGTGGGAGTGGGAATGTGTTTGTTAGTGAATGAAGAGGAGAGGAGTGAGGATAAAGGGAATAGGAAAAGAACACGTATTAGGAGCAGAAATGGAAGAAAAAATATTAGATTTGTAGTCTATTAGTTGATGCAGGGAGTAATAGAGGGAAGTGAAGTCCACTTTTCAAGTAGGAAAATCTTTTGTCTTGCTGATAATCTCCTTTTTTGTACAGTAAAAAGTATATATAATGTACAGAGCCTAAGGATCACTTTCCAAAGTAAACTGTAAGGTTTATCTGTTCGGTAAAAGTTTTTTTTTTTTGTAGTGAACAAAATTTGTGTTTATATGACATTTTAAAGAGTATCTGTAAATAGATCTTACGAATTCTCGAGGTTGTTCGAGAAAATATATGTATATAGATTCTTGGCTTCTCGCGAGAATGTCGAAATGCTTGTAAATCTCGCAATTTTCTCGACATTCAATTTAGCCGCTGCACTGAAAGTTTTATATAGAGCCTACGATTTCTTCTGGAGCACAAGCGAAAATTTCCATAAAAGCACAAGTAAAGACACATCAAGTATTTTGAGATGCGAGAATACCGACAGAAGCCTAGTTCTCGATTTCTTGGCTCTCGAAATTCTCGCCTGTGTTCGAGAGGAAAATGTTAGATCTATTTATTAGATTTCCTTTTGCTGTTTTCTCACTTACAAGTGGATTTCTCATATCTAATTTGTGTTTTGTATTTACAATTTTTATGCTCATATAAAGCTAGAGATGATGTAGTATTAATTTAACTTAGATACAAGCAAATACTTGGCTTTGATCTTGGTACATAACATTATCCACAAAAAAAAACATACAGATTTATGAACTACAAATATAAGCCTAAGTTATAAGTTGTCAATGCCTACTTATATCTATCTACATATACATATGCATGTTTGTCTACTTTTTATTTCATGCAATAAATCTGGTTTTCCGTTTGATGACGAAAACAGATTTTCCTGGTACTTTTTATGATTTACAGGTCAATAGGGATAAGCTGCCAAAGTACAAACTAAATCCTGCTCCTTACACTTCTAAAGGTTGTTTACCTGAAAACCTATTCCAGCCCATCCACACTCATCCCAGCACTAACATAGCTCTTAAAAAAGATGAAAACAAATTTGCTTAAACTACAAAGTAAACAAGAAAAGTTAGGAAAAATACGCTAAATACATTACAAAGCTTGCAGTTCAAAAACATCCTTCGAACGCCCACAATAAAAAAGGGTTCATCTGCCAACAACAACTACAGAACACAGGCCGTTTTGGGGAGGTAGGAAAAAAAAAGCTTTAGTGAAATAAAAAGACATTAAAAAAGATATCTAGTAAATTTTTATTTGCTTGGTTATGGATGGTAGGCTTAAAATTGAATTTACGAAAAATAGGTATAATAAGAAAATATTTGCCAAAATAATGATGAGATTCAATAAAGCGATGCAAGTTATGAATGGTAAATTGTGAGGTGAATCAGGGCGGAAAAGAAATAAGATGCAGCATATGTTTGTACTTGAAAAAGCGCTAACATGTTTATTTACAAGGGTGGTTCACATAAAGTAAGTTAACGATTGTTTCTACGAATAGAAAAATTCTCCATCTGCACAGCGGAAAAATTGTTTCAGAGGCTTCTAAAACCACGTATCGCTTCGAACAAGCTGAAGGATGATCCCTCAGGCAAGATAGCTTCAGGTTCGCACATCAGGAGCAATTGAAGACGTACCAATAACTGATGTAGCAGAACTAGGTAACGACATGACCAAGCGAGTGGTCTTTCTTAGGCATACGAAACGATTACAACAGCACGAGATGAGCTGACATGCTGATCACCTTAGAGCAGCGATTTCAAATAGATACTATGTTACCTATTTTCTGGCGCTTTTTACGGGAAAAATTTAACCCTCAAATTATACTTTTAAATTTTAAATTTGAAGAAAGTCACGAAGCGCTAAGCAAACTGACTCGATGTGTTGATTAGGTAAGATTAATTGAGCGACCGTGAGAATTTCCAAACTTAAACATGGATACATTTTTATCTATTGTCAGTACAGTCAGTGAGTGCCGGGTGGCGGCACATTCGTCCAACTAGATTACATTTGATTGATTCTCGTCGAACCACCTGCTTTCTTTGATGAACTTAAGAAGGATTGAAAGATCCACATTTCCAACAAGTGTCAGACTGTCGAAAAATCATGCGCCCAGAAATCAGCTTGTTAGCAGTCCTGGACATCAGTGGAGAGAGTGTTGAGACGCCACCTCTTTGAACTTAAGTAGGAGTGTAGGAGTGCAAGATCCACCTTTCCAACTTCTTTCAGACTGTCGCAACCAAGAAATCAGCTTATAAGCAGTCCTGAACATCGGTGGAGAAAGAGCTGAATCGACAGTTCTCTGAGAGCTTCTGCCGAGGAAGTTTGTTGGCTTGTGCCATTTTTGGAGAAATCTTGCAGTAACACAATAACTTGTGGTAACATCCGTTAGTACGCTCATGACATATTTGTTTAATTAACTTGAGAAGGAAGCTTGTTGCTTTCTTCCCAGTCATCCCGGTTTGTTCAAATCAAGTACGTGCCATAAAATCATATGTCTCTATTTTCCTCAAATAATAACCTAGCGCTCATTGTAAAGAGCTATCCTCCTCACTTATGATCATTTCGGAACCTTTCCTGGCTATATGATCTGTGTCCCGGGAGTCAGCAGAAAACGATATTAGTAATCTCATCCTTATTTGTCAAGCTTCAAAAGGTCCGCGGAACATGAAAGTGATATGGCGAGCAGTACAGGGATCAAGTTATGGTCCTGATTTGTGGATCCTCAGCTACGTTGAAACTTTCAATCTTGAAATGTCGATTATTCTTTCTCAGTCGCATACGCAGATAACGTTGCTGCAGTCATTACGACCCAAAACACAAAGAAAGCATTCATTGAGCTCACTTAGTCATGATACCTGAAAATGAGAGTCTGGAATCGCGCGAACTCCAGTCGGCAATAGAAAAAACAAAGTTGATACTTCTTATAAAAAATCATATACCACTAAATGTTTTCTACGAAACCTTTTCCAGAAATATACCATCAGAGAATGTGGTCGACTATTTAGGTGTAAGGACTTCCGAAAAACATATTAGGCTCAAATTTAGCATGCGACTTAAAAGGCGGCTAATCTGTTGTCGTTCCTAAGCAAGTTGATGGCAAATATCGGACGACTAAAAGAAAGTAAAAGGAAGCTTTTGATGGACCTAACCGCATCCATGATAGACATACGGCTCCACAATGTGAGCAAACACACTTTGGAAGAAGACACGTTGTTGTCGCTAACAGCTGTATAGCAATCAGCAGCGAGAGAGGGTAACGCCTTGTATCAGAACCAGCCTTAGAAGTAATTATCTGAGCAACTCCAAACGACCTTTAGACGCTGAAAGAGGAAGGTAATGGGCAACAAAAACGCAGATGGATCAAAAGCACAGGAATGTCTTAAGCAAAGAGAGCAAGTTAGAAATATTTATAGGTTACAAGAACGATGGGAAAATGGAAAACGAAGCACATGGAAACTAATCACAGAAGTTGATGCATGAAGCATCAGAAACTCTGTTGAGGAAAATAACTATGTTACATAATGCTCTCTGGACGCGGGTACTTCAAAAAATAACTGCACAGTATAAAAAAGACCGAAGATTCTGTGTTCGTTTAAGGCGACGTAGATGAGCGCGATGCTGAACCAGCTTTTTCAAATGCTTGCGATGAAACTAGAACCGATTCAGTCCGAGAGATCTTATCTGCAGGATATTTACATATATAAGTTTGGCATATTAGCAACCAACAACAATCATATGTGCAATTTCAGTAAAAGATATGAATTCATTTTTACAAACATTTGAAAGAATTAAAAATATATATATGGTGTATTGCTTAATATTCGCAGAGAAGTTTTATTAAGTTTCAAACAACTTTAGTGTAAATAAATATTTTACTGCAGACACATATCTAGATAGACACAAATTGAATTTAATTTGTTACTTTATACTCGCCTGCCAACAGTTTCGAGCAGGTTGATAAAGAAAATATATTTCGTGAAAAAAGCGTTTTCGTTGAAATGTATGTGCAGACAAATGTTACAAAATTGAACTCTATAAAATCAAAAAATAAACAAGTAAGGAAAGCTAAGTTCGGGTGTAACCGAACATTACATACTCAGTTGAGAGCTATGGAGACAAAATAAGGGAAAATCACCATGTAGGAAAATGAACCTAGGGTAACCCTGGAATGTGTTTGTATGACATGTGTATCAAATGGATGTTATTAAAGAGTATTTTAAGAGGGAGTGGGCCATAGTTCTATAGGTGGACGCCATTTAGGGATATCGCCATAAAGGTGGACCAGGGCTGACTCTACGATATGGGTATCAAATGAAAGGTGTTAATGAGTATTTTAAAAGGGCGTGGGCCTTAGATATGTAGGTGAACGCCTTTTCGAGATATCGCCATAAAGGTGGACCAGGGGTGACTCTAGAATGCGTTTGTACAATATGGGTATCAAACGAAAGGAGATAATTAGTATTTTAAAATTGAGTGGGCCTTAGTTCTATAGGTGGACGCCATTTAGGGTTATCGCCATAAATGTGGACCAGGGCTGACTCTACGATATGGGTATCAAATGAAAGGTGTTATTGAGTGTTTTAAAAGGGCGTGGGCCTTCGTTCTATAGGTGGACGACTTTTCGAGATATCGCCATAAAGGTGGACCAGAGGTGACTCTAAAGGTATTAATGAGGCTTTTAAAAGGGAGTGGTGGTAGTTGTATATGTGAATTTACTTATATATGAAATACCACGAACAGTATTCCTGCCAAAATTCCAAGGGCTTTTGATTTCACCATGCAGAACTTTTTCATTTTCTTCTACTTAATATTGTGGTGTCACACCCATTTTACAAAGTTTTTTCTAAAGTTATATTTTGCGCCAATACACCAATCCAATTACCATGTTTCATCCCTTTTTTCGTATTTGGTAAAGAATTATGGCATTTTTTTCATTTTTCGTAATGTTCGATATCGAAAAAGTGGGCGTGGTCATAGTCGGATTTCGGCCATTTTTTATACCAATAGAAAGTGAGTTCAGATAATTACGTGAACTGAGTTTAGTAAAGATATATGGATTTTTGTTCAAGTTATCGTGTTAACGGCCGAGCGGAAGGACAGACGGTCGACTGTGTATAAAAACTGGGGTTGGCTTCAACCGATTGCGCCCTTTTCCCCAGAAAACAGTTATCGTATCTAAGCCCCTTCCAAATTTCACAAGGATAGGTAAATTTTTGTTCGACTTATGGCATTAAAAGTATACTAGACAAATAAAATAAAAAAGGGCGGAGCCACGCCTATTTTGAAATTTTCTTTTATTTTTTTATTTTGTTGCTCCATATCATTACTATAGTTGAATGTTGACATAATTTACTTATATACTGTAAAGATATTAACTTTTTTTTTTAAATTTGACTTAAAAAAAATTTTTTTTAAGTGGGCGTGGGCGTTCTCCGATTTAGCTGATTTTTAACAAGCATACATATAGAAATAGCAGTAACGTTTCTGCCAAATTTCATCATGATATCTTCAACGACTGCCAAATTACAGCTTGAAAAACTTCTAAATTACCTTCTTTTAAAAGTGGGCGGTGCCACGCCCATTGTCCAAAATTTTACAAGTTTTCTATTCTGCGTCATACGACCAATTCACCTACCAAGTTTCATTGCTTTATCCGTCTTTGGTAATGAATTATCACACTTTTTCGATTTTTCGAAATTTTCGATATCGAAAAAGTGGGCGTGGTTATAGTCCGATATCGTTCATTTTAAACAGCGATCTGAGATGAGTGCCCAGGAACCTACACACTAAATTTCATCAAGATACCTCAAAATTTACTCAAGTTATCGTGTTAACCGGCGGACGGACGGACGGACGGACGGACATGGCTCAATCAAATTTTTTTTCGATACTGATGATTTTGATATATGGAAGTCTATATCTATCTCGATTCCTTTATACCTGTACAGCCAACCGTTATCCAATCAAAGTTAATATACTCTGTGAGATCTGCTCAACTGAGTATAAAAACGCATCGTAATAAAGCGGTTTTACTAGTGAAAAGGATTTATGTGTGTATGTATAGAGTGAAAGAAGTATAGTGAATCCTAGGTAAAACAAAAGCTTTAACTTCTTTCATCATTATTCGGTATCTATTCAATTGAAGCTTGAATAAGGCAGATAAATAAAATAAGAAGTAATTGTATGAAGTATCTTGTGAACGAAGTAAGCACATACACACATGCACGTGATTTAATGAGAATGTGTGAGAAGGGGCAATTAAAACACGAAGCACTGGGATTAAGCAGCGTTATACTCTTAGATTACTCTGGCAATGAGAGAAGCGGGGTTATGTGAATTTTATATTTTTTAGTGGTTTTTGTGTTAAATATGAATGTTTTGCTTTTTGAGTTCAATTTACGCCGTTTTATAAATTTAAAGCCCCCTCAGCGAAAATTGTAGTAGAAAAGTACTTTTATCAGTATATTAGTAGTGATAATAAATTTGTAAATGCCAACAGGTTTTTGGGGAAATAATTCATTTCTACTAAATATTTCGTGATTGATTTAGAGTTATGTTGCTTTGGTCATTCTTTCAGAATTTGTTTGAAGAATGCCGCACGTCCGAATTTTATTCAAAAATACACTATCTCAAAATTTGTTCCAAAAACCCCCTATCTGAGCATAAGTTCAATATATTTTGACATAGTAAAGGAAAATCATTCTGAGATAAGGGGTTCTTCAACCTAATTGTGATATAGGGCGTTTTTGTGACAAATCCTGAAATGGGAAATTTTTGAGAAGTATTTTTACGGTTTCGAACTGGCAGCCAGCATGGAGTGATACTCTACTCAGCAGCCGCAATGAACTGACAAAAAAACTTAAGAAAATGGCTTGTTGTATAAGAACTTTATATTCTGACCTTTACTTTGACAGAAGAGTTAAGCTTTTGTGCAGTCGTGCTACAGAGGGAGTATTTATATTTTTATTCTGAAATTTCGGAATGCTCTTTTCTGTTTAAGAATTTATGAAAGTGTTCCGGATAAACCGTTAATTTAGAATATTCGGAGCACGTTCGTTTTATACTACCGCACGAGGTCCGAATATTCGAAATAAATATATACATAATATTTCAAATATAAAACGATTCCAAAAATTCTTAAATGAAAACGAATGTCCCTAACATACGCTATTAATAAGTTAACATGCTCAATGAGTACATTTCGTTATGGCATTTCCATTATTTACTAATTACATTTTTACGTGAATCGATCTGTTAGTGGAGTTTCTGACGGTTTAGGTTTCGTATGTTCATAAGTTAAAGAAAGTGCACGATTCCTTGGTGTCCGTACTTTTTATAAAATTACCTATGTTCAGCCACACTAATACATCATGGAACGGTTAATAAATTCATAAAATTAATAAAAATTGTTATAAGGAATTATTAGTATTTGGAAACTAATTGCTTCCTATTCCTACTACTAATACTTTTCGAAAAATCGCAAAGAAACAACACTGTTAACGGATGTCAATACGATTTGGGAGCAAAATTGCTGCAATTGTCAAAAAATATGTCAGCCGAGCAAACCTCTTGTGATTGAATAATCGGTGTGATATGGATAGCCTGTTTTGGGATTTTTAAATGTGTAATATTTTTAAAAAAAATATTTGTAATCAATTAGTGTTGTACGCATTACATACATACAAATTTCTATTATAATTTTATTTATATTTAAGAAGGAATTTTAATATCCTATAGATTTGCGACCGCAGTGGTGTGGTGGAAGCGTGCTCCGCCTCCCACACGGAAGATCGTGGGTTCAAGCATCGGACAAAGTAACATCGAAAACTTAGAAAAAGTATTTTCAATGAGAAGGCAGTTTTCCTAAGCGTGGTCGCACCGCGGCAGTGATTTGGCAAGCACTCCGAGTGTATTTCTGCCATGAAAAGCTTCTCAGTGAAAACTTATCTGCCCTTAGATGCCGCTCGGAGTCGTCATAAAGCATGTAGGTCCCGTTCCGTCAATTTGTAGAAAAATTTTAAAAGGAGCACCGCGCAAATTGGTATAGAAGCTCTGGCTAAATACTCTTCGGAAGCTATCGAGCCTAGCATTTATTTTTTTATTTATTTATAAATATATTTATTTGCATACACGAACCATATACATTCTTACATAATTATTGCCTTACCTGAGGCATGTGAAGGGTTTCTGAAAAAAAAAAAATAAAATGTTTATTTGATGTATTATAAACGAAAAAGGCATATATATGCGCTTAAAAACACTATTTAATATAATCTAATTTGTACAACATTAACAAAAGAAGTAATATGACATTACTTTTAACCCAATGAAAATTAGATTACACAAGATCCCACTATTACTTTTCGAACACAAGCAGGAATTTCGAGACTCGAGAATTCCAATAGTTGGTTTCTCGCGAGATTCTCGAATCTCGAAATGCTCGCAAAGCTCGTTAGCTTATCGCCAGTCAATGTGGTTATTGCATTGCCAGTATTATACGTAGAGCTTATGATTTTTTCTCGAAACTATTGCTTGAATTAGAGACTTTTGAGTATGTCAAAGTTTAAGAACCTCACGAAAAGCCGATACTAGTGAGAACTTTCTTCTCGAACAAAATCGAGAAGTCGTAAACTCTAGATTACCCTACGCACCAGGGCCTGATGGAAAATTCTTCGTTCTAATGTTGTTTTCACTTCCGATTTTTTTGAAATTTTTCCTTAAAATTTTTCCTTCAGTGTAACCAAATTTTTTTATGAAAAGTTTTTGTGGAATAAAATTAAAGAGAAAAATTCAAATTCACCGGCTAGGGAGGATAATTATTTGCCTTAAGTGTTTAATTTTTTTTTTTATTGTGACTTGAGCCCGGAACCATTGTTGTGGTCGGGCAGCACACTTCTTCGATACCGCGGCTGCTAGATATTTCTATGTGCGTTTATACTTTATTAAGTATACATTTGTATATAAAGTTATTGAGAATTTATTTGGATAATGTTTCGAATAAAAAAATTTGGTCGCAAGTTTATAAGGTTTAATTTGGGCTCATCTCTAAACCAAATAGGTTAGTCCAGTTGCGGCTCTTTTAACAATGCCAGATTCTATGTTGCGCCCAGGTCATATATCTTTACGATCATGTAATTATTTTTTTCAGGTGATTTCCGGAACTACTTCTTGATACTTTCGCAAGTTTTCGAAATTTTTTTCTTAATTTTTTCGGAATAAACTTTGAATCACTTCAGCGTAAATTAGAGGCTTTTGTTTTCGGAAGTATTGTGGTAATGGTAATCATCACTTTATCCCGTGATATCTCAAAATATAACAAGTAAGGAAGGCTAAGTTCGGGTGTAACCGAACATTACATACTCAGCTGAGAGATTTGGAGACAAAATAAGGGAAAATCACCATTTAGCAAAATGAACCTAGGGTAACCCTGTAATGTGTTTGTATGACATGTGTATCAAATGAAAGGTGTTAATGATTATTTAAAACGTAGTGGGCCTTGGTTCTATAGGTGGAGGCCTTTTCGAGATATCGCAATAAGGGTGGACCAGGGGTGACTCTAGAATGTGTTTGTACGATATGGGTATCAAATTAAAGGTATTAATGAAGCTTTTAAAGGGAGTGGGTGGTAGTTGTATCTGTGAAGGCGTTTTCGAGATATCGACCAAAATGTGGACCAGGGTGACCCAGAACATCTTCCGTCGGATACCGCTAATTTATTTATATATGTCATACCACGAACAGTATTCCTGCCAAGATTCCAAGGCTTTTGATTTCGCCCTGCAGAACTTTTTCATTTTCTTCTACTTAATATGGTAGGTGTCACACCCATTTTACACAGTTTTTCTCCAAATTTATATTTTGCGTCAATAAACCAATCCAATTACCATGTTTCATCTCTTTTTTCATATTTGGTACAGAATTATGGCATTTTTTCATTTTTCGTAATTTTCGATATCGCAAAAGTGGGCGTGGTCATAGTCGGATTTCGGCCATATTTTATACCAAGATAAGGTGACACCAGATAAGTACGTGAACTAAGTTTAGTTAAGATATATCATTTTTTGCGCAATTTATCGTGTTAACAGCCGAGCGGAAGGACAGACGGTCGACTTTGTATAAAAGCTGGGCGTGGCTTCAACCGATTTCGCCCATTTTCACAGAAAACAGTTATCGTCCTAGAATCTAAGCCCCTTCCAATGTTCACAAGGATTGGTAAATTTTTGTTCGACTTATGGCATTAAAAGTATTCTAGACGAATTAAATGAAAAAGGGCGGAGTTACGCCCATTTTGAAATTTTTTTTTATCTTTGTATTTTGTTGCAGCATATCATTACTGGAGTCGAATGTTGACATAATTTACTTTTATACTGTAAAGATATTAAATTTTTTGTTAAAAGTGGGCGTGTTCGTCATCCGATTTCGCTAATTTTTATTTAGCACACATACAGTAATAGGAGTAACGTGCCTACCAAATTTCATTATGATATCTTCAACGACTGCCAAATTACAGCTTGCAAAACTTTTAAATTACCTTCTTTTAAAAGTGGGAGGTGCCGCGCCCGTTGCCCAAAATATTTCTAATTTTCTATTTTGCGTCATAAGGTCAACGGACCTACCAAGTTTCATTGCTTTATCCGTCTTTGGTAATGAATTATCGCACTTTTTCGGTTTTTCGAAATTTTCGATATCGAAAAAGTGGGCGTGGTTGTAGTCCGATTTCGTTCATTTTAAATAGCGATCTGAGCCCCAGGAACCTACATACCAAATTTCATCAAGATACCTCAAAATTTACTCAAGTTATCGTGTTTACAGACGGACGGACAGACGGACGGACATGGCTAAATGAATTTCTTTTTTCACCAAAATCATTTTGATATATAGAAGTCTATATCTATCTCGATTAGTTTATGCCGTTACGGATTACCGTTATGCGAACAAAGTTAATATACTCTGTTAGCTCTGCTCAGCTGAGTATAAAAAAGCAGCGAATTGATACCGAAACGGTCCTGGAGTTAAGCCTGAAACAAGATTATAGTCATACAGAATATTATTCCCAAAACTCTCCTAAAAAAAACTCGGCAACACCTGGCAACTGACCACGAGTAATTTGAAGAAATCCTAAGATCTTTATAATCCTCTTTCACATTCTAATTTTCGCTCTCATTCAGAGCTTTTGCATGAGTTGTTATCTGGTTCAGTCGTAGGTGGCTCTGAAATAGTTACAGCCTTCGATTAGTTAGCTTACCTTGTATGGAAGTCAGTAACTACTGGCCCATTTTTCCGGTTCAAAACATGACACTGAAGTATCAAATAGGAATTAGTTCTATAGTAGCTAGATTTTTATTCCTCGTAGCTATAAGAAAGGTAATATCAAATGAAAGTATGGAACAGAAATTTCGCCTCAATTTTTAATTATAGGATTTGAAGGATTGGTTCACCACATCCTTGTTAGCAGTAGTAGCCACTGAAAATATTCGCGCCCTCCTACCTTTCCATCCAGCTTATACCCATCCATAATGCAAATGTGTTCCATACCCCACTCATCACTCTAGTGTATATAAGTTATGAAGTTAAAATCTGGAGCGAAACCTGGCGCACAGTAATCAATTTTGCTAGGGATGAAGTTAAGGCTAGTGAAAATACTGGAGTCCCCATTGCCATTAATTTTAAATACTGCTTCACAAATCGTAATTACATCCTGGGCTGCTTTTTTAGCAATGTCCACCAGGTGTATATTTAGCATGGCGTTCACAGCCTGAGTTAATGCTGTGCGAGGGGATCCGCTATGAAATGTGGTGCAGAGTCCAATACGTTCCACCAGACCAACACCTCGTAGAAGAGGATCGCCTTGATCATCATGATGTATGGACAGTTTACTACGTTTGGAGAGAGCCGCATGCGTTTTCGCACGGCGGCAGTACAAGGAGACTGTGACATTCCCACCCCTTGTTTCTATATTAAGCGTCCATGACAGTTTAGGTTATGTTAGAGTGGCCACCGGTGCGAGCACCAGTGCATTTAGGCCCAAAAAGGTCCTCTTGTGGTACCACTGGATCTCTCCCCTACTCAAATACAACAGCTAGATTCAGCAAATGTCAGGAATTTCTTAGGTCCCAACTTAGCCAGATCACAAAGATCATCAAAGAAGGGAGATCCCAGAGGTTTTTTCCTCTTGCGCCAAAGCTCAGGACAATCGCACAGAAAATGCGTGACTGTTTCTGTTTCCTCGTTGTCTTCGCAGCTGCTGCAGTAATTATTATAAGAAGCACTCAGCCCGTGTGCATGCTTCGCGATTGCTATGTGGCCGGTTATAAGTCCAACAACCAGAGATATATCCCCCTTCCAGGAAGAAGGAGACTTCTTGTACGCCTCGCGTCCCATTCAGGCTACAAGAGCTTTGTGTGCCATTACAGCTATTGGCAATACATAAAAAAGAGTATCCAGCGCTTTCGCAGGGGTGTTGCGCAGAGAAGCCCCACGCAGACTAGAGCACTTGTTGTTGTGTTTGTAGCGATAAGGGCACTCCCCGAAGGTCTTGGGGAGTGTTATCGATGTTGATGGTCCTTCGCCGGATGCAGATCCGGTACATTCCGTACCAAGCCCGACCATCTCTGGAACGATTTGTTAATGAGCAACAGGATTCGCCGCGGATAGGTGAGGTTGACAATTGGGTTTGGAGAAGCTATATATTGCGCTGGTAACCTGAAGGGTTGCGCTACACAGCCCCTTGAATCTGGTATTTTAGTCGCCTCTTACGACAGGCATACCTACCGCGGGTATATTCTGACCCCCTAGCCCGCTGGGGAATTTAAGCTCGTCTACCAGACCAATGCCCCATGACAGTTTACTTTGAAGTAAAATCCCAAAGTACTTCACCGGTGCATTGGCATAACCCAAGAAGCATAACCCCAAATTTTTTGAATTTGGATAAGGTCACCTTCCCTGCAGTGACATAGGCACAAGTTTTTTTAACTTGAGGTAACGACCCAATTGGGATAATGTCACTTCTGAGTTTTAGAAAAAAAAAAGATTTAGAAGGCAGTTACCGTGCTGTTGTGATTAGTTTGATATTCTTGGGAAACACTCAAGGATCTATTAATTTCAAAAATGGGTAACCCATCATCGAATTTTTTTACACATTGTATTTATATTATTGTTCATAGGCTGGGAAACGAAACTTAGGTTATTTCATGTCAGATAGTATTTGGGACACTCCGCCCATGTTGCTCACCATATGCTATGACACCACTCTAAAATAATTACCACCCGTGCGTCTTTCTAACATGTTTATCGTTTTTCAAATATTGAAAACACCACGTAGTTGACAGAAAGGGGTATTTTGGGCCATCAGAATTTTTGATTTTTTTGCAAATTTAAATAAAAAAATTCGAAAAATGCCAAATTCTAAAAGCATGCAAGTCTAAAGAATGGCTTTCACTAACCGAAACAAAATGGAATAACCATAAGCACACTTAGGAAACGAAACATAATTTTTATGAATAGGTATTATAAAAGTAATTGAGACATACAAGTCCTAAAGACACAAATATATGCACGACAGAATAGACGCTTACATGAAGACGAGTAAAGAGTGCAAAATAAAGCAAATTATTATATAAGCGCATCGTAATAGAGATGATTTGTGCCGTTCAGTATTGCCAACAAACAAAAACGGTCATCATATCCTTTCACTTTTTTTTACTATACTCCACTTCCTCGCCTCCTTCACGTCGTGCGCATATTTAGTACTTCCAATTCGTTTGCTAAAGAAAATCCCATTTTACGCTCTCTAACTGCAATAGCATTAAAACTTTTACTATTTATTTCGCATTTCGTAGAACCCCTTTTACGAAAAAAGAAGAAGAAGAAAAAAAGAAGAGACGCCAACAACTGAAGCATTTGTGCTAGCGTTTATAATCCGCAATTGCATCCTAGTATATATTTTATTTTTACTTTTGATTCGTGTGTTGTTTTTTCATCAAAATCCACAGTTCGTAATGTATAGTTAGTAGATAGATATCTGATGGGGTATCTGACTTTTCCGTGGTAAGCGCATTAGGGAAGTTCTTAGTCGGAAGTTTGGATGGGTTCATTTGCAGCGTTCTAACCGGCCAGCACTAAATACGCCTACCTGGCCACGAAGCCAAGCACCATCAACTGGTCACCTAAATGCTGATATTTTTCTAGCTTCTGCTTCCGGGCCTTCTGGAGGGACACCACTGTATTCTCTATTCTCGCGTAATTAATTCAGATGGAACTGTCCAATATATTGGGGAACTAAATGCTAGAGACCGCTTTGTCATTTCTCGGAATACAAAGAAAATGTTACCATGGCCACCAAAGACTGATAATGGTCTTTATAACATAAAAAAGGCATTGTTCATAGGAATAAGTAAAAAATAAAATAAAAGCTCAACCCTAATGTTCTGTCCATTTTTATGTATGTATTTTTCCGCTACAGTAATACTGACTTCTGTCGTAAATATGGCATTAGAAAAGTTACCACGTGTCTGTGTGTTTATGTGCCTGAAAGCTTACTCTAATACATATACACATACTTATGTATTTAAATATATGTGTAATTTTGTATGCTGTGCGCGTCTGAAAGCGCTGAATAGATGACACAAAATACTAAAAGAAGTGCAATCGCTGCTGAAAAACAAAAAAAAAAAAAAAAACATATCAAATCACAGAAATACTCTTAGACATAAGACGGCGGCGAACATGTCAGTTAATGTGGCATTGGAAGTGAATATGGCTGTGATATTTTCAGTTGCATTCCACTCACGAAGCGGATGTGAATGAATGACAGCGGCCAGCTTAGTTAGTGGCGAATATGATTTTTGCTGGATTAAATCACATACACACACACACACGCAAACATGTACATGACTGCTTAACGAAAATTTTAATTCCTGGCTTATGAATTGGTGAAAGGATTTTACAACTTTTTGTTCGTTTTTCAAGCTTGGCGAGTATGTAAAAGAATTTTGTAGCAGTCTTCACAAAAGTGGTTCCCTCACTGCGTGCCCTGAGATTTGAGGCCTGTTTGTTTAAAATATCAATTTTTTTTTTTTCAAAAGTTTTATTACAAATAAAAGTTCGTTCTGGATATCTTCAATCCTTTTTGCGTTATGAGCAGTAAAACTATCATCAAGTTACTGTTTTTTTATCGCTGAACCATCGCCTTTTTAATTATTTCTCATTAACTTGTTTTCAACGGGTAACAAAAGTATGTCATCGATTTTACTCTGAAGTTTTGCCGGATAACACCCCAGTAGTAAATTGATAAAAGTCCGATAACAAATCGGTAACTTTTCATCAGCAAATCTATAACCTTTCAATAACAAATCGTTAACTTTTCTATAATACGCCAATAACAAATTGGTAACACTCCAATAAAAAATATATAAATATCCGAAAACAAATTGATATCTTTATGATAGCATATATAACACTTTTTCGTAAGTAGTCTGTAACGTAGCAAAATGCTACGTCACAATAACCTACTCACAGCCCTAACATTAAATATATACATACCCTAACACTAAATATATATACATACCCTACGTTCGCCTTGCACAACGAACAACCATCCGCACATAATATGCCAATTAAATATACATACCCTACGTTCGCCTTGCACAGCGAACAACCACCCGCACATAGTATGCCAAGTACCAACAGCGAACAACCGTCCGCACATAGTATGCCAAGTACCAACAGTGAACAACCAAACATACTCAGCACGGTACAAAAATAAAACGGCAGTAAAAGCTGGACTTGTAATGTTTCCCCATAAAACATGGACTTATCGGTTTTTTTCACACAAGAAGCATATCGGATTATTCAATTCGAATGGATTGCCTGCGCAGCTATTCAAATACGGCGGGAAGTTGGTAAGGCGTATGCATCAGCTTCTTCGCAAAATATGATCGGACGAGTGCATGCCCGACGATTGGTATCTAAGTGTACTTTGCCCAGTTCACAAGAAATCGGATCCTGCAAACAGCGCTAAGTATCGCGGAATTTTGGGGCAATTGAAGCATCCTTTCGTGATCACTTCGGTATTCTTTATGATATTATTTCGGATAAACTTTAACATTTCGAGACTGTTTCGGGACAGTTGAAGCACCCTTTCGAGTACAATTTGGAATTGTTTCGTACCTTTTTCGGAACCAATACGGAACAATCTCAAGACAATTACAGCGTCATAAAATAGTCAGAAAACTATCCTGAAATACACCAAAAGATGCTTCAATCGCCTCATTAATTCCATCATCATCGATTGCGTGATCGGCTTCATCATCTTCATCAGCGGTACATCGCTGTCTTCCGTTTGGAAGAGCAGAGAAGTGTTCCGTCCATAATCTAAGTACTCTCCAGACAAGGTTACCGTTTTCGTTCCTAAATGCATGAGTTATATTTCAGTCGGTGTCATAAATATTAATGCCTAACATTTTTCTTAGCTTTCATACATACGTTGTTTAGGTAGCAACTATCTGGCGTGCATTTTTCATTCGCTATCATAACGAGGAGTTATTGATGAGCTGAATTCTTAACCATTTTATACGCTAACAAGTATGAAATGGCAAACGCCATCACTCACTGCATACTTCACCTAGGTAAGTTAGGCTGAGGCCAACTTACAATGGTAGGTATCAAAGGGGTCCCAAGGTGAGCGGGGAAGATTCTCAGTGAACCCATCGGGCTCATGGATCTCCCCCCCCCCCCTATCACCTATGGGAAACCAACCTTTGCACAACGTCCCACGGGGTAGAAGGGGATACGCCCCCTTTGGAGAGAATTGAGGAGCTGATCGAATGCTATAGCATTCCATTGGACAGATTGCTCCCAACGCTGCCAGTGACGTTGCGCGGCAAGGCATTGCAATGGTTCCGCGTACGCAAAGCCTAGATACTCTCGTGGGCACAGTTCCGCACAGCGGCGGAGCAATTCTTCCTACCCAGACGGCATCGACACCAACTAGAGGACGCCATACGGCAGAGGAGACAGTAGAGGCGGGAAAAGGCTAAGGATTACATTCTCGCCATGCAAACCATGATCCGACAACATCCAATTATGTCACGAGAGAACCACCTGGAACGCATTTACGACGGGCTTCGTGTCGAATACCGTATATTCGCAAAACGTAGCGAATTCCGAACTATTGAAGAGCTGATGGAGCTCACCGACGAATTCGAGCTGCTACAATTGGAGGCCACCAGACAAAGCAGACAAACAGCGCACTATTTATCACCGTTGACCGAAGAATATAGTCTAGAGGAATCCTGTTGGAGATGCAAGGAACGAGGACATATGCGCTACCAATTCCGAAGAGCCCGAAGATTATTTTGCTCCAGATGTGGCCGGGATAACTTCCTGTCCCGAGATTGCAGGTGCGATAAGGCGAGCATCTTAACTCCCGTCAGGCTGTGGCACGGGAAAATACCACAATCAGCAGCCATCGACGAACAACTGCCGAATGAAAAAATGGATGGCCGTCACTACGTCAAACTCACCATCGAAGGGTTAAACGTCCGAGCCTTGGTGGACATCGGCGCAAGGCTCACCTACGTAGGTGACACTATACGAAAACATCTGGAAGGCAAGAAAATAGCAAGCGCACCCAGCGTCCGCAACGTACAGCACGCCGATAGGACGTGCGTTGTTAGTTCATACACCTACCAAGTAACCATACTCTGCAACAATGAAAAGACCCACATGCGACTGTCCACCCTGCCTAATTTGGCCGAATACATGATTCTAGGCATAAAGGGGGCTCACCCTCACCTTAGATGGAAACTTATTACCGCCAGCCACACCAACTCAGAACACCATAATTGCAAAACTAAGTACCGTGACAGAAGGA
The DNA here is from genome assembly GCF_040869045.1 of Eurosta solidaginis. Classification (NCBI taxonomy): domain Eukaryota; kingdom Metazoa; phylum Arthropoda; class Insecta; order Diptera; family Tephritidae; genus Eurosta; species Eurosta solidaginis. The sequence goes on along the minus strand of NC_090323.1, from coordinate 164,188,139 downwards.
AAGCATTTAAGAGCAACTCAAAACGCCGAACCCGCAGTTTTTTTAAACCACCACCAACGGATATTCGGGGCAATAACTGGTCCCAGCAGGGCAGCAGAACATGTAATCTCGCTGAAACATGATCGCCCGCTAAAACAGCGATATTACCCACGGAACTCAGCGATGCAACAGGTAATAAATACTGAAGTCGACGAACATCGAATAACCCACAAATTTACAGCCGCATACGCCCTCCACGAAAACCCGACCGAAAGAGCTAACAGGGTAATCAAGACCATGATAGCGCAGCGCTCAAAAGCCGATCACCGCACCTGGGACAGGGAAATCCCGCAAATCGCTTTCCTAAAATTCGCAGCTGAGTATGTAATGTTCGGTTACACTCGAATTTAGCCTTCCTTACTTGTTAATTTTCTATTATTTTATTTTGCTTATTATACTCAGCGTGCTTTGCACACAGAGTATATTAACTTTGATTGCATAACGGCTGGTTGTACAGGTATAAAGGAATCGAGATAGATATAGGCTTCCATATAACAAAATTATCAGTATCGAAAAATATTTTATTGAGCCATGTCCGTCCGTCCGCCCGTTAACACGATAACTTGAGTAAAAATTGAGATATCCTCACCAATTGAGATATCTTTATATTGGTATTGAAAATGAGCGAAATCGGATGATAACCACGCCCGCTTTTTATATATATAACATTTTTGAAAACCCAAAAAACCTGATTGTTTAGTAAATAATACACCTACAATGTTGAAATTTGACGTGTGGACTGATATTGATACTCTTGATAAAAATTTGAAAACAATTTTTAAAACAGGCGTGGCACCGCACTTGTGCTAAAATCAATTTTACAAATATTATTAATCATAAATCAAAAATCCTTCAACCTATCGTAACAAAATTCGGCGAAGAGTTTGCCTTTAATATAAGGAATTCTTTGAAGAAAAATTAACGAAATCGGTTAAGGTCACGCCCACTTTATATAAAAGATTTTTAAAAGCGTCGTGGACAAATAAAATAAGCTATATCTTTGCAAAAAAGACCTTTATATCAATGGTATTTCATTTCCCAAGTTGATTTATAACAATAAATAGGAAAAATTTGAAATTTAAAAAATGGGCGTGGCACTGCGCCTTTTATGACTAAGCAATTTTCTATGTTTTAAGAGCCATAACTCGAAGAAAAATTAACGGATCGTAATAAAATTGGGTACAAAAATTTTCCCTATAGAAGGAAATATTTCTATTAAAAATGGACGGGATCGGTTACAGACCACGGAAACTTAGACATAAAACAAGTTTAAAAGGGTCGTAGACTAGAATAATAAGCTATAACTTATCAAAAAATTGTTTTGAATCAATGATATTTCACTTATAAAGTTTTATTGTAAGAGGAAATGGGGAGACATTTTTTTTTAAACGGGCGGTTCCAGGTGTTATGTAGAAAAGTAATTTATCTGAAATGAAATGTACAATTTAAGCACACGCTGAGTATATAATATTCGGTTACACCCGAACTTAGATATCTTTACTTCTTTTATTTTGTAATACATACTTAATTTAATAAAATTTAATTGATTTATTTTGCTTTTTTTGAATTGTTTTATTTTATTTTATGTTATTTTATTTTATTTTATTTTCTATTATTTTATTTTACTTGTTTTTATTTTATTTTATTTTACATTATTCAAATTTCCGAGCACAAGGCCACGCATAAATAAAGAAGCCGAATATTTTATATGTTTCAATAAATATATCGATATGTCGACCAGGCACAGCCAAGAGTTCCTGAAGATGATCTCAGATTGAGGTCGAAATATCTTTCAATTATTAAACAAATATATTTATTGAAACATATAAAATATTTGGTTTTTTATTTATGCGTGGCCTTGAGCTTGGAAATTTGAATGATTTATATATTGAAGGCCGAAAAACAAAAAATAAAAATTTTATTTTACATTATTTTATTTTATTTTACTTAATTTTGTTTCATTTTATTCTATGTTACTTGATGTAGTTTTATTTCATTTTATTTTGTTCTGTTGTAATTTGTTTTAATTATTTTTGATTTTATTTTATTTTATTCTATTTATTTTATTTTAGTTTATTTTATTTTAGTTTATTGTAGTTTTTTTTATTTTAATTTACATTACTTTTTATTATATTATACTATTTTATTTTACTTAATTTTGTTTCATTTTATTCTATGTAACTTGATTTAATTTTATTTCATTTTATTTTGTTCTGTTGTAATTTATTTTAATTACTTTTTATTTTGTTTTGTTCTATTTTTTTATTTTAAGTTATATTATTTTATTTTACTTAATTTTGTTTATTTTATTTAAATTACTTAATTTATTTTATATCATTTTAGTTTGTTGTTATAATTTATATTATTTATTTCTTATTTTACGTTATAATTATTTTATTTTATTTAACTTAATTTTAATTTATTTTACTTTACATGTACATAATTTTTTTATATTATGTTATTTTTTTTAATTTGATATTTTATTTTATTCTATTTTATTTTATTTCATTTTAGTTTATTTTATTTTATTTAATTTTATTTTATTTATATACAAATATTTTATTTTATTTTACTCTGATTTTTTAGCACCTCTGTTACGTTAAGAATAACTTAAACATGTGTTGTTAAGGTCACGAACTGACCAGTCCTATGTTTTCAATGTAATTCGGCTTCAAATTTTATATTCTCAAATGCATTTTTCAACGTTTAAAAATTTTATTAATTATTCTTAGGGTCATAGACAAATTTTAGGCTAATAAACATTAGGGTGGGTTGATTTGTGTGGACGAAAGTTAACCGATAACGCGCCATCGATTTTTAGATAGGATTTGTGCTCAGGAAAAAAGTTCCACTACTCATACCCAACAAATAATTTTCGAGCCTGCGAAATTTCATTTTTTGACTTTTTTTCGACTTTGATTTTTAAGGTTTTTTTCATGATCTAATAAAAAAATCCTATCGAAAAATCGGTGGCGCGATATCGGTTAATAAATTTACCCAGTCTTATAAACATGTTTATGAACCCTTACGATACATGCTGAATTTCTATGCTCAATACAATATTTATTGTAATATTGTGGTTCTCATTAGTATTTCTTGTTGTTATTTAAAGTTGCTAAGATTTATTGGTTTAGTTGATTATATATCGGAATTTTTGCAATATGGTAGACGTGGTATATACGTAGGATGTCGACCTACCACACCGAAGGTCCTTAGTTCCGCTAATGGAAGAATTAACATCAAAACACTTAAAAAAGTCATGAAAGGAAATTTCAAAAATTGTTCTATCAAGAGATGTCAGAAAAATAAAGCAAAAAAGGCCACACAATGACCTTAAAGTGACAGGAGGGTTAAACTTTGTTTGTTTTTTTTTTTTCTTCGCACTTTTTTATTACATAAAAATTCCACCAATAAATAGAAAAGAATATTACAACCAACAAAGACCAAAAAAGAAACAAATTTAATGTTTTCAGTTTCAACGTATTACTAAAACACATCCAAAAACATCGAGAGAGCTTTCGAAAGAGTAATTTTTAACTCGATAACCCGTAACCGAACATTAAAAAATTATGTTCTATATTTTGCATAAAATCGTTGGAAAATGCAGATTTTGGGTTTGATGGAAACTATGTATAACTACATGCATTATTATACTTTTCATGAAAATGAAATGGTATATTAACTTTGGCACAAATCTCAAAATTGTAGGTCCTTAAAGGAAAATAGATAAACCCACCATTACGTATTCCGAAATAATCAGGATGAAGAGCTGATTTGATTTAGCAATGTCCGCCCGGCCGTCTGTCCGTCTGTCTGTTTTTGTGCAAATTTGTCCCTCAATTTTTGAGATATCTTGATAAGATTTGGTGAGTAGGTGTTTTTAGGTGTCCGATTGGACATTTGTCGGAACCGGCCGTATCGGACCACTATAGCATATATCCTGCATACAACCGATTTTAGTCATATCTTCCTCAATTTATCAGATTGAAGCTTCAAACATCACCATATGCTTTCGTATGTTGCACATATTGTTGTCTGAAAAACTGGATAAGATCGGCCGTATATATAGTATATATACCCCACAACCGATTGTTCAGATAAGAAACTTTTCGTAATGACTGCCCTATTTTAAGATCTAGAAGCTTCAAATTTCAACTATTGCTTACGTATATATCATATTGTTACGAATATTAGCAACACTAAGGGGTACTGTCATCTCTCAGCCGATGCTAAAAGTGATTTGTATGCACCTCCATAAATCAATCATTATGTATCTACGTAAACGAATCAATCATTAGGTCTACACATATGTACGTACATGCAGCGGAGAACCAACGCACAAACACATGCAGATATCTTATATGCAATTATAATTGGTATTCAACAGTTTAGTGATTCGAACGTTAGCAGAAGATTGCAAATAAGGGGAATTGCAGTAAATTCGTTACAATATATTGTTGTCTGAAAAAATCATAGAAATCGGTGGTATTTATAGTATATATATATTTTTTCACAATTTCAGCCCCATTTGAACAGCTAGAAGCTTCAAACCGATTCTTCAGATAAGAAAATTTTCGTAATTACTGCCCCATTTTAAGATATAGAGACTTCAAATTTTAAGTAATGCTTACGTATATAGTATATATTGTTGTGTGAAAAAAAACATATAGATCGGTGGTTCATATAGTATATATATGGTGGTATATATAGTATATATATATATTATATATATATATATTTTCGCAATTTCAGCCCCGTTTTAGCAGCTAGAAACTTCAAATTTAACCAAATGCTTACGCATATAGCATATATTGTTGTGTGAAAAAATCAAAGAGTTCCGTAGTATATGTAGTATATATCTCACATAACCGATTGTTCAGATAAGAAACTTTTCGCAATTTCAGCCCCATTTTCAAAGATAGAAGCTTCAAATTTCACCAATTGCTTACGTATATAGCATATATTATTGTGTGAAGAAATCATATAGATCGGTGGTACATATAGTATATATAAGGTGGTATATATAGTATATATATAGAGTATATATATATTTTTTCGCAATTTTAGCCCCATTTTAACAGCTAGAAACTTCAAATTTCACCAAATGTTTACGTGTATAGCATATATTGTTGTGTGAAAAAATCATAGAGGTACGTGGTATATATAGTTTATATCTCATATAACCGATTGTTCAGATAAGAAACTTTTCGTAATTACCATTTTAAGACCTAGGGGATTCAAATTTCAACGAATGCTTACGTATATAGCATATATTGTTTTCTGAAAAAATTCATAGAGATCGGTGGTATGTATAGTATATATATAGTGGTATATATAATATATATATATATTTTTTCACAATTTCAGCCCCATTTTAACAGCTAGAAGCTTCAAATTTTATAAATGCTTACGTATATAACATATATTGTTTTCTGAAAAAATCATAGAGATCGGTGGTATATATATTATATATCCCATATAAACTTTCATTGTTGCATTTCCCTCTATAGCATGCCAATTCAAAATACTGCTTTAACCTTACATTTACTTTACGCTTACATTCTGGATTCGCTCTGAGCGTGAGGAAAGAAGTTGCCACATCAAGGTAAAGTTTAGCCGCTGGCAAGGCAAATGGACTATTGTGTAGTGAAACAATTAGTCATAGTTAATTCATTCTAAGATGACTTACTTAAGAAAGGACAAGTTGTCCTTTTAACTCAGAGTTAATTAGAAAATTTTTCAAAAGTTTATGAGTTTGACCACTCCATAGAAGCTTACTTTAAGTTAAAATTGTAACTTGCGGTTTAGAAAGTGGGTCTAATTTGCTTAACCGATTTTGTTCGTATCGATGCAAAATATGTCAGTAATTCCACCAACTAAAGACAGCGAACCATTCCCCCTCCTACCCTTACTTATTTTGTATGTCGAAAATGGAAAGAAAGTTGATTGTTTTCACCCAGAGGAAAGGTAACATTTCAATTGCTTTGTTTTCAATTATTTTAATTTTCAATTCCCGTAATACGCTTACTATTTCCAAGAAAATATATTTAGCGGAATACTCTTCGCTTTCGCCACTGCAGATACTTTAGTTTTTACAAACATTACCGACTTAAGCAACATAAACCTTTATAATCTTCTTAAACGCATAAAACGCAAAACGGATACGTGACTTTAAAATGCAAGCGCTAAAAGTCTACAGGTAATTTGCTTGCTTGATTGATGATTTTTATATACATACATACATATACAATATAAATAGCAAATATTACTTTATGCTGAAAATGATGGCATATTTGTAGAGGATGCGACTTTCTTCAACCGTCCGTAGGCTGCTTCAATGTTAAATTAAATATTAAACAAATAACATATGCTACGAATGCAGTGCAAAACTTAAGTCACGTCTGTGCATAAAATTAAGCGTAAACATATTTGCTTATACTTACGCAGGCGTGCCAAAGACAATTTTATATAAAATTCACGGATGTTGCGCGCCTACTTGCTCTGTGCTTATTTGACTTTCTTTTACTCATCTCTTACTTGTCACCTTCATTGGAATTTTATCGGCCACTTGGTTGAGCCGAAGTTAATTAAATTGTAATTAAGCGAGTGTGTCGTTCATACATATTTACTTAACTCTACATATAACCACTGTGCTTATATTTGTATGACCTGTTTTATATATTTTAAACTCGCCACGCTCAGGTGTACTTCAACACGCTTACTTTCGTTGCGTACATACCAGATCATACATTTATTCATACACAACAGAGCAAGCCAACAAAGTTTGACTGAAATCCTTTGACATGCCAAAGTGTTAGTTCTGTTTTTGGGTTTCCGTATTTTCACATATTGGTATGACCATTATTTCTCAGTCTCGCTGAAAGTGGTGGCGCATGTAAGATCCTTTGATCAAAAGTTGAAGTAAGGCATTTATTTAGTGGCCGTACTGTAAACTTTGGCAGGTTGCTAAACAAACTGCTATCAAGTACTTTTTTAAGCAAAGAATTAAATGGCGTTACACGGAAATGACAGCACTAGGTCGGAAAAAGTGCCGATTAGCTTAGGAGGATAGAACCGGCAAAGCAAACGTCGACCATATTGAACATCCACGCCAATGGTATTACGTTACTGACTGTGCTACATCCAAAAATACTGGGCGTGACGTTCGATCAGGATATACATTTTAGCGAGCATAAAATCGCAATTGTAGACTTAGCCTGGCAGCACTTTGGGCGTGGACAAAAAAGGAGTGCTTATAACCACCAAAAAGGCAGATGACCGGTCGCTTGTTTGCGTGGACGGGATGGGGGTGGAACCTACTTATTTTTACACCGATTCCGAACGGCATCTGCAAGGCAGATGAGTTTCCACTGAGGACCTAGGTGTGGTAGACAGAGCACGCTACCACCACACTATAGTGGCAGCATATATGCTAAGCGTCCCCAATACGATCACCGCGCCTAAAAGAAACACACTGTAGGAAACTGCAGGCCTGCTAAAGCACTACGCTCAGAGCTGCCACGGGATGTCTTCTTATGTCTCCAGAGCATCATTTACGCAGTGAGTCAATAATACTCCCCATAAGAGACAGAAATGAAATGCTGACTAAACAGTTTCTGCTGAATTCCCAGAAACCAGCGCGTCCCAACACATCTATCTCAAAAACATCTACAAAAAATCCTTGGAATACTAGGCCAACAATTGCCCAGTGAGCCTCGTTCTCAAAGACAAATAACATGAACTCGCACTTGAGGAAAGCAACCTCACCACGAAGACGCGTGTCACTCTAGCTCAACTTTGATCAGGATACTGTGTTAGATGAAGCTCTTATTTTTCCATAGTCAGCCCCGACATAATGTGCCCCACAAGGCACCAACCATCTTTTCAATAATTGAGTGGAACCAACGCCTCTAACACCCTTATCTCCAAGTTTTCTCGGATTCCCGTAAGAGGATATTGATGAGAATTTGTGAGTGATCACACCTATTGGATGAGGCAAAACACAACTACACATCATGTACGACTGGATGCAAGGGATATGCTACAAGGTAGTGTTTTTCGTATGAACGTTTTATATCGAAGTTGTGCTGTATTATGGCAATTCTCTTGTTCCTGGATTGTGATAAGTTGTCCTGCAGTTGCCAAAGTTATAGGAAAGTGTGACAGATATGGGCAGCATATTTCTGGATATGAATTCAAATATCCAAAGTTCAAGGCTTGGAAAGAGAAAATTTTTAAGTCAGTGGATCGTGAGTGGGGTTAGTTCAGTAAATCAGTCCTCAACTAAATTGAGTTGCTGCCGCACCTACTTGGAGTTTTTTGGGGGAACTAAAAGTAAATTTTTGGGCCCCTACCGGAGCAAGGTAACGGACAAGTCGACACATGAGACGAAGTGTGAGTATTTACAGTTAACCGATATGTCAGCAGCAACAAAGCGGCATGGCGAATATTGGGCTTATCCCTTCAGAAAAGCTATCCGTTAGTAACACATCTTGCAGTTTACCTTCCCCACGGAGAAGAAATGCTCTTTACCGAGAATAATATTAGAGAAATTATAGGAAATCCTTAATTACCGAAACCACACTAACTAACTTCTTTCATCGTACCAAACGATTATTGCTGTCAGCTGAAACTTCCTCTTGTTACACATGGAGCACGTCGCAAAAGGTGTGAAAGTGTCGCAAAAAGGGTATTTTGTTGTTGTTGTTGTTGTAGCGATAAGGTTGCTTCCCGAAGGCTTTGGGGAGTGTTATCGATGTGATGGTCCTTTGTCGGATAGAGATCCGGTACGCTCCGGTACCATAGCACCATTAAGACGCTAGCCCGACCATCTCGGGAACGATTTATGTGGCCACATTAAACCTTCAGGCCATTCCCTCCCACCGCACCCCCAAGTTCCATGAGGAGCTTGTGGTCGCCAGAGCCTCATCTGTTAGTGAAACAGGATTCGCCGCGGATAGATGAGGTTGAAAATTGGGTTTGGAGAAACTATATATTGCGCTACACAGCCACTTGAATCTGGTATTTTAGACGCCTCTTACGACAGGCATACCTACCGCGGGTATATTCTAATCCTCTAACCCGCTGGGGAGGCAAAAAGGGTATCATCTTCCAATGTTGACAGAGCATGATCTCAAATACCTTAGGAAGAATTTACACTGTAAACTTAAGTATAAAATTTTAAATAGTGTGAATGTCTCTGCGTACGAATGCTTTTGATCCTGGTACAGGGTCCTCCAGTTTTCCGGGTTTAAGAACCGTTGATGAAAAATAACCTACTTTCAGACGTGCATGCGACAAGATTGAACTTTTGAAAATGTTTGATGCTAAACGGAGCGCAACAACGGGAGAAGCTGGGTTTTACCGATCACAATGGCATGGCCATGGCCACACACAATGGCTGCATATCTTTTCCATTTGTTATACTCAGTTGAGCAGAGCTCACAGAGTATATTAACTTTGATTGGATAACGGTTGGTTGTACAGGTATAAAGGAATCGATATAGATATAGGCTTCCATATATCAAAATCATCAGTATCGAAAAAAATTTGATTGAGCCATGTCCGTCCGTCCGTCTGTCCGTTAACACGATAACTTGAGTAAATTTTGAGATATCTTGATGAAATTTGGTGTGTAGCTTCCTAGGCACTCATCTCAGATCGCTATTTAAAATGAACGATATCGGACAATAACCACGCCCACTTTTTCGACATTGAAAATTTCGAAAAATTGTAAAAGTGCGATAATTCATTACCAAATATGGATTAAGCGATGAAGTTTGGTAAGTTAGTTGAACTTATGACGCAGAATAGAAAAATGGTAAAATTTTGGACAATGGGCGTGGCACCGCCCACTTTTAAAAGAAGGTAATTTAGAAGTTTTGCAAGCTGTTATTTGGCAGTCGTTGAAGATATCATGATGAAGTTTGGCAGGAACGTTACTCTTATTACTATATGTCTGCTTACTAAAAGTTAGCAAAATAGGAGAACGACCAGGCTCACTTTTAAAAATTTTTTTTTTTAAATTCAAATTTTAAAAGAAAAGTTAATATCTTTACAGTATATAAGTAAATTATGCCAACATTAAACTCCAGTAATAATATGGTGCAACAAAATATAAAAATAAAAGAAAATTTTAAAATGGGCGTGGCTCCGCCCTTTTTCATTTAGTTTGTCTAGGATACTTTTAATGCCATAAGTCGAACAAAAATTTACCAGTCCTTGTGAAATTTGGTAGAGGCTTAGATTCTAAGACGATTACTGTTTTCTGTGAAAAAGGGCGAAATCGGTTGAAGCCACGCCCAGTTTTTATACACAGTCGATCGTCTGTCCTTCCGCTCGGCCTTTAACATGATAACTTGAGCAAAAATCGATATATCTTTACTAAGCTCAGTTCACGTACTTATCTGAACTCACTTTGTATTGGTGTAAAAAATGGCCGAAATCCGACTACGACCACGCCCAATTTTTCGATATCGAAAATTACGAAAAATGAAAAAAATGCCATAATTATATACCAAATACGAAAAAGGGGATGAAACATGGTTATTGTATTGGTCTATTGAGGCAAAATATAACTCTAGAAAAAAAATTTGTAAAATGGGTGTGACACCTACCATATTAAGTAGAAGAAAATGAAAGAGTTTTGCAGCGCGAAATCAAAAGCCCTTGGAATCTTGGAAGGAATACTGTTCGTGGTATTATATATATAAATAAATTAGCGGTACCCGACAGATGAAGTTCTGGATCACCCTGGTCCACGTTTATGGCGATATCTCGAAAAGGCGTCCACATATAGAACTAAGGCCCACTCCTTTTTAAAATACTCATTAACACCTTTCATTTGATACCCATATCGTACAAAAAAATTCTATAGTCACCCCTCGCCCACCTTTATGGCGATATCTCGAAAAGGCATCCACCTATGGAACTAAGGCCCACTCCCTTTTAAAATACTCATTAACACCTTTCATTTGATACCCATGCCGTACAAAACAATTCTAGAGTCACCCCTGGTCCACCTTTATGGCGATATCTCGAAAAGGCGTCCACCTATAGAACTAAGGCCCAAGCGCTTTTAAAATGCTCATTAACACCTTTCATTTGATACCCATATTGTACAAACGCATTCTAGAATCAACCTTGGTCCACTTTTATAACGATATTCCGAAAAGGCGTCCACCTATAGAACTAAGGCCCACGCCCTCTTAAAATACTTATTAATACCTTTCGTTTGACACCCATAGTGTACAAACGCATTCCAGAGTCACTCCTGGCCCCTTTATGGCGATATCACGAAACGGCGTCAACCTATGGAAATAAGGATCACTCCCTTTTAAAATACTCGTTAACACCTTTCATTTGATACTCATATCGTACAAACAAATTCTAGAGTCAACCCTGATCCACCTTTATGGCGATATCCCTAAATGGCGTCCACCTATAGAACTATGGCCCACTTCCTCTTAAAATACTCTTTAATACCTTTCATTTTCCTACATGGTTATTTCCCTTATGTTGTCACCATAGCTCTCAACTGAGTATGTTATGTTCGGTTACACCCGAACTTAACCTTCCTTACTTGTTAATATCTGACTTTTTGTAGTTGCGTAGAAATTAGTTAATTCCTAGAATCCCTTAGAATCATATATGTAATACTCCTATATTGCTACAAAAGGCTAGGTACAATCCCAAACACAATAGAGGGCCGATATATTGCTGTTTGAACGTTTTTGTTTTTGTATTCAATAATCGAATATACATACCTAAATTTAAATTTTTTCTTGTCACACTTATGCTGCTACAATCACAAGAATTTTATAGGCTATCTTGTTGTGATTTCGAATTCAAAATACATTGCGAAAATTTTCTATTAGCAATATTATTGGTATTACATATATGCTTCAAATAGTCAACTTTTAGTAAGCTGTTCTAAAGCATGATCACATGTAAAATTTGGAAATTATACCGAATATACCGCAAAAGTACATAAATAGTTCCGATGACCGCAATGATCGCAGAACCGTCTTGAAACTATTCCGAACTCAACAAAGAATAAAGCACTCAGTGTAAAATTCATATTGAAGCCGTGATGCCACCTTCGAGTGTCGCCAGAAACATCTGTGATCGAAGCGCTGCTGCAATATGAACGCGATGCATCTCTCTTCGCCTGATTCTTAGTTTGACTAATACATAGCTCTACAGAACATCTGTAACAATAAAAAATATAGTTTAAAATAAAAAGATTATAAAAAAATCTTAAGGACTACCTTTATATAAATGGACCAAAAATAGAATGCAATTTTTCCTTTAATACAGACATAACTTTAACAATAGCTTTTGTAAAAGAATTTTGGGATTTAAAACTATAAAAGTGGAGCTCAATCTTTCAATTTAATGCAAACCATGTACTTGGAATTAACTAATTGATTATTTAAAATTTAAGCACGCGCTCTACCTTTATAATTTTAAATCCCAAAATTCTTTTACAAGAGCTATTGTTAAAGTTTTTTAGTCAAAATTCAACAAGATTATGTCTGTATTAAAGGAAAAATTGCCTTCTATTTTTTGGTCCATTTTTATAAAGGTGATCCTTAAAATTTTTTTATAATCTTTTTATTTTCACTTTTTTAGTGCTGCCTACAAAAAGGCATTTGGAATTTTGGGTTCTGATTCACAGCGCAAGTTTCAAGTCTCTAGCTCACCGGGAAGTTACTTAAAAATCGCTTGCAAGATTCCCCTTGGTTTTCAAGGATTTGCAGTTATCTTGACCAGCGCACCACATTTGTTTCCTATAAGTTGTATTTTCACTAGGACCCTAACTAAGTGCCAAGTTTCAAGTCTCTAGGTTACCGGGAAGTTAGTTAAAAATGGATTGAAAAATTCCCAAATCAAAATTAATTCTTTAATATCTCGATCCATGCGCCACCTAGCGAATTTTTTTTATCGAATATTGCATTGCCACCAGATTCTGAATCACGACCCAAGTTACAGGTCTCTAGCTCGCCGGGAAGTTACATAAAAATCGATCGCAAGATTCCCCCCGTTTTTAAAGGATTTGCGGTTATCTTGATTAGCGCATCACCTAGCGGAACTTTGTTTTCTAAAAGTTGTATTGTCACCAGGCCTCTAACTAAGTGCCTAGTCTCAAGTCTCTAGGTAACCGGGAAGTTAGTTAAATATGGGTAGAAAGATTCCCAAATTAAAATTTGTTTTCTTACCATCTTGATCCGCGTGCGCCACCTAGCGCACTTTTTTTGATCAAATAATGCATTGTCACCGCGTTCTGACTCACGGCCCAAGTTTCAGGTCTCTAGCTCAGCGGGAAGTTACTTAAAAATCGATCGCAAGATTCCCTGCGTTTTTTCAGGGATTTTCGTTTATCTCGATTCGTCTTCCACCTGGCTGCATTTTGTTTTCCACGAATTGTAGTGCCATTGACTCGCAAACTATGTGCTAAGTTTCAAGTCTCTGGATCAGCGAGAAGTTAGTTAAAAGTCGATCGCAAAATTTCCATTTAAAAATTAATTTTCTGTATATCTCGATCCGTACGCCACCTAGCGGATTTTTTTTCGCTTGCATTGTAATGTCTCCCAGATCTGAACTACACTCTAAGTATCAAGTATCTAGCTCAACGGGAAGTTACCGAAAAAGACTTTTCCGTGGGTCAAAAATTCGTATGGAAATAAGGGCACAAACATGAAAGTGACTTAATATAAAGGTATAAAAAACTAAAAAATACACCGTAGTACAGATAGAATAATTGCCGCTGGCCTAACTCTCCTTTGCCGAGCCTAGCCTGGAGAGTTACAAACACGCATACATAAAGTGAAGCTAATATAAGCGTGTTAACGATAAGGTTCCGTTGCCCAAATTGTGCTTTGTTTCTGGCAACTTGATCTACTGGTATGATATGCAGAATGACATAGAGTGTTATTAGCGAGTTGGTTTCATTGCGATTTTCATACGAATCATTGATAGTATAAGTATAGAAATTATAAGGTGATTGCTTCCGGCTATAGATACATATATACGCGTACCTAGATGTCAATAAATTATTTCATGGGACATTTACGCTTGCTGCAAATTCATACTTATGAATATGTGTGCAGTAAAACTCTGCAGGATATTGAATGTAAAATAACAAGCTGGTTTATCATTCTAAGCCAATATTTAATATACATTTTACATAAATTTAGGACATCAATTTGAAGGATTTCTCTGTAGCACACTATAGTTAATAACACAAATACACGCATATATACGTATTAAATAAAGCATAATTCCACGAATGTAGCATATAAAGGCTTTATGAATTCGACACAGAAAATTGTGGCAGCTTACCACATTTTCCAATTTTCTCTTAAAATTAACAATACTGTAATAATAATATTATTTGGTTATTATTGTTTTATATTTACCTTGTATTGTGGTGTACATGTTTATATATGTGTGTGTATAATTCAATATGAATTAGTTTTATACAATTGCGTGCAAAAGTTCCTTTGTTGTCATTATCACAGGTGTGTTTTTGTGGTGTTTCACTTGTCGGCTTAAATTCTATTGAAAATTTTAATATGACAAATGTTAGCGCCGATGCCTTACCGCAAGGTATATTGCACTTATATGCACATGTGTACTAATGTGTGTATTTCTATAAAATTTATTTGTATTTAAAACCACAACGAAACCGAATTTAAATTAATTTAGTTCAAGCAATAGTAATAAAAACGTGTTATAAAAATCAGTTTTTTTATTTAGTTGGTGTGATTTTCTTTCTGCGATTTTCAAATAGAAAGTAAATTTATTTAAATGGATTTATTGCGAAAAGCATATATTAATACACTGAAAGAAAAAATTTAAATCAACGGAATTACGAGTCAGTTCAACTGATATTTTCGTCAATTTTTATCCACAGCAAATAGCTGTTGAATCAGTTACGCACAAATTTTTGATTCTGAGTTAACGGTTTTAACAGCCAAATCAACAAAAAAATAAGTTCATCGATATAATAAATAAAAATAAAATATTTTTTTCTAAAGATTTTGATGTTTCGTTTTCCAGGCCTTGATCTCAGTATTTTGGGTTTGATGGGCGTAGCGCGCTATCATCACACCACGATCGCCTCCTAGATCTGGTGTGTTAACTAAAAATTATTAACGTCACTCTCAAAATACCAATGAAAGCTGTTAAAATAAAACCTTGGCTGCTGATAGTCATAAGGTCAAAGTAGTGAGCGCAGTGAGCGTAAGTTTCTCTATAAAACTAGCTGATGCATTCACACAATATTGACAAATGTTTGCTTTAGAAATAACCAACGAAATCAGTTCTATTAACAAAAAATCAGCTAAATTGACTAAAAATCTATAATTTTTATAGAATATTGTTTACTTGAGGCCAACACTTTTTCTTCCGTTGATATAACAATACAAGTTATTCCTCTTGACCTTTGTCCGTTGAGTTAACTATAATGCGATATAATTTACTTTATAACTATTAATTCAAGGAAAAAATCCCGATTTGTTGATTTTACTGGCTTAATTTTTCTCGGTTCAACTATATATATGTGCACATATGCAATTCCATACATTTATTTAAAGTAAGATATATTTTTTTATTTGTTAAATTTGTTTTTAATGCATTTTATTTGTTCAATATTTTGAAATTATTTATGTATAGCTTTTTGAAAATTCAAAATATTTAATGGAACCTATCTAGTTCTGACTAATTAGTACAGCTCGTCTTAATTAGAAAATAGAAAATAGTTTGATTTTTTAGTCATTATACAATTTATTCTTTAAATTTTTTTGTTACAAATATTTTATGAAAGTTTTCTTTTTTTTTTGTAAACGAGTCTAACATTTATAAAATAGAAGTACCAGAAAATCCACTGCTTACGAAATGATGCAAAATTTTTGAAAAGCAAATGATTCAGTCAGGCTATGCAGTTGCATTAAACTACGCGTTTTAATAATCGTTAGGGCCGAAATAGAAATAATATTTCACAAATAAAGGAATATCAAGCTAAAGTCAAATTTAAGCTGCAGAATGATGTCGTCACAATGGGATCTATGCAAAGCTTCAAAATCTGCAATCAGAGGAACTCCGAAGGGTGGGGTTTTATCAGCAATGTTTGTGGACGCGCTTTATCAACCAATTACTTAGGCGGTTCGACGGAATACCAGTAAAACTAGCGGCATATGCAGATAACGTTTCAGTCATCATAAGTGGGGGATGCCTATCAACAATCAGCTCTCTGATGGACCAAGCACTTCGGGATGTACATACCTGGGGGAGTTGGGTTAATCGCCAACGCGGAGAAAACCACTCCAGTATTATTAACTAGAAAATATAAGGTCCCTAATCGGACTAAGCCTAAGCTTTGAGGTGTAGTCTTACGAGAAAAATGTAGCACATCATCTATAAGAGTCATCCTAGATAGTAAGTTTTATTGGAAACTCCATGCGGAAGAGAGAGCGAAGAAAGCCTCCGCGCCACTGTATGCTAAAAACTACCTCGACTGCTGCATTGCATGCCATTCTATACATCCTGCCTGTAGGCCTAATGGCCAAAAATATTTTGCTTTAGCAAGTTCAGCATGGCTTAAGGCCTCGGGGCGGATAGAGTCCGGGCCATAAGGCCATTGCAGTATAACGCCATCTAGTATCGGGCAAACGGATAATATGGTTCCGTCCCTGAGCTTCGTTTTTATTGGCTTCCTGTCGGCTTGTTATCAATTTTGTATAAAGGTTTTAAGGATATCATAATAAACCGATTAGTAACGTCGCTATCAAATGGGTAACACTCCGATAAGAAATCGATAAATTTTCAATAACATGCCTATAACAAATCAGTAAAATACCGCTAAAAAATCTATAAGTTTTCCAAGAACCATTGATATTTTATAACATGCCGATGATTTTCAGCAAATAATTGATAAATTTTTGATAACAAATCGATAAAACTCTATGCGCTTTATATTAGGTAAACGTTTTGATACCCCGATTAAATATATGCTACAAAGTTTGAATTGGAAGAGCGTAAAACAGCAAATATTTTTCCATACAACATAAAAACCAGAAATTGGCATGATTGTCTAAAAACAAATATTAAATTTAACTACGAGGTTCATGACAGAAATACGAGGCAGAGAAATGATTTTAAATTACTTAGTTACAAAACAGAGTCTAAAAAAATAGTCTTTTTAACAAAGGGTTAAAATGTTTCAACGAATTACCTGCAAATATTAAGAATTGCTCAGGCGAAGTCAATGAATATAAAATAAATATTATGATTCGAATGGATTTGTGTTACATGTTTCAAATACAAATTCAAATGCATGTTTCAAATTCAAAAACAAATTCAAGTCCAATCTCATACATAGTAGATATTGTTAATTAATGCAATAATATTTTTTAGTGTTGATCTAGGCCCTAAGAGTCGTAATAAATAAAATAAATAAAAATAAAAAATAACATTTTTATAATATATATATATATCATTTTTCTAATTCCAAAAGTTTTCGACAGCAAACAGATTACTCGGCGATTCAAAATCGATTCGATTTAATTCAACTCAATTCAATTCAAATCAATTAAGTTCAATTCAGTTCAATTCATTTCAATTCAGTTTAACTACATTAAATTCTCTTCAATTAAAATCAATTTAATTTAATTTAAATTAATCTTATTTAATTTAATTTCATTTATTTCATTTAGTTTAATTAATTTAAAATTATTTTAATTTAATAACTTAATTTAATTTATTTTGATTTATATTAATTTTATTTATTTTAATTTAATTTAATTTAGTTTAACTTAATTCAAATTTAAGTTATTTTATTAAAAGATAGCCGGTCAATTATGTGTTCAACAGCAGTATAAATAGGCTTTTTGATCATTATTTGCTTAGTGCAAAGCTAAATTAAACTCCACTATTTCGGCTCAACGTTTCGCTAAGCACCTTAGCTTCTTCAGGAGCGAAACTGAATTTATTTAGTAATTTTTATCACAAACAAGTAATTTTATCACAACAACAATGTACATGAAAGAAAGTAATTAAAAGAAATTTCGGTTAGGATTAAGCAAACAGATTGTTTAGTAGAAAATTTACATGTATAAATGTATGTATCCCTAGATTACATTAGGCGTCAGAAATTGCACACTTTTAGTATAAGCTAACTAAGTTATGCATGAAAATTAAAAGTATAAAAATGGTACTAGTAATATGTAGTATACTTGTCATTAAAGTGGACTTTGATCATCAAACATAATTGGTATGTTTTGTTTACATATGTACGTATGTATGAAGGAATGTGTTCAGTGAATACCTAGGAATGTGAAAATGTAAACAAAAACTTTATAAACATAAAAGATATGCGGCGGAGATGTCAGCTGTGTCTTTCTTTCTATTAACAGTTCTCTCTCTATTTTGCATAATTCTTAAACTTTCTGTTGTGTATCTCACTTTTTCCAGCCTTTCCTTGTCCAATATTCTTACTTTACGTAGATCACCGCTTTCCGTTGTGTTTTGCGATAGTGCTGTATTATTTTTCTTTTTATTTATATCCGATTCATGTTCTTTGAGTCGAATACCCAAAGTAAGCTTTGTTGTACCTATATATTTTATTACATTTTTTGTTTTCGGTTCCTTCACATGGTATTTCGTATACTATATTGTTGTGTTGTGAAAGGGGGATAGGGCGTTTTGTTTTAGTGAAAATACTTTGTAGAGTTCGGTTTGATTTATAAGCCAAGCATGTGTTATTTTTGTTGTATGGTATATCAGAGCCGAAGTTCTCTGTTAATTTTGGTATGTAAGTCACACTGAAGAACTTCTTCGTTTGGCTTGCAGTGTTTGTTGTGGAGAATCTGCTACTTTTGTTTTCTATTTGCGCTATCTTCTGCTGTATTAGATTTTTTATTAGGGTATGCGGGTAATTATTGTTTTTTAAGATCTCACAGATTTTATTTATGTTGACATTCCAAAATTGTTTATGGCTAATATTTAGTACTTTTTCGATTAAGTTGGATGCCGTATTGACTTTGTATTTGAACGGTTGGGCTGACAGAAATTTATGAGGCGACCCGATGATGTTAGTTTCGTATACCAATCTGATACTAATTCCTTTCCCATTCTGTGGATTCTTATGTCTAGAAAGGGAATATTGCCGTTCCTCTCTATTTCAGAAGTGAATTTTAGTTTGCTTTGGTATTTATTTAAAGTGTCTAATATAACGTTCAAATCGTTTCTTTTAATTATTGCAAGGATGTCATCCACGTATTTGACTATAAACTGTATGTTAATGTTATATTTCTGTTTAAGTTCAGACATAGTCTCATTCAGGAAGTCATCCGTGACTATGTCGGCTATGGTAGGGGAGAGGGGATTACCCATAAGCATACCAAACGTTTGTGAATATAGTTTTTCATTGAACATAAAGTAATTGTTATCTTTCAGGCAAAAAGCTAATATTTGCTTGAATTTTGGTCTAGGTATACCGGATATTTTTTCAATTTTATCCCACTTTTTTGTTATTATTTTTGTAGCTAGCGTTGTCGGTACATATGTGAAGAGCGAAACGACATCAAAAGATACCAGTAAGTCGTCATCTCTCAATTTGATGTCTTTTAGTCTCTCTTTTAATTCAAAAGCATTTTTGATGTTGTAATTATCTGATACCAAGGACTTCAGAAAGTCTCCAAGGTATTTCGCCAGTTCATAGCATGGGACATTAGTCGACGACACTATGGGACGAAAAGATAAATCAGTCTTATGAAAATTAGGCAAGCCGTATAGTCTTGGGGCAATCGCTACGTAAAGTGAGAATATTGGACAAGGAAAGGCGGGAAAAAAGTGAGATACACAACAGAAAGCTTAAGAATTATACAAAATAGAGAGAGAACTGTTAATAGAAAGGAAGACACAGCTGACATCTCCGCCGCATATCTTTTATGTTTATAAAGTTTTTGTTTAGATTTTCACATTCTTAGGTATTCACTGAACACATTCCTTCATACATACGTACATATGTAAACAAAACATAGCAATTATGTTTGATGATCAAAGACCAGTTTAATGACAAGTGTACTACATATTACTAGTACCATTTTTATACTTTTAATTTTCATGCATAACTTAGTTAGCTTATACTAAAAGTGTGCAATTTCTGACGCCTAATGTAATCTAGGGATACATACATTTATACACGTGAGTTTTCTACTAAACAATCTGTTTGCTTAATTCTAACCGAAATTTCTTTTAATAACTTTCTTTCATGTACATTGTTGTTGTGATAAAATTACTTGTTTGTGATAAAAATTACTAAATAAATTCAGTTTCGCTCCTGAAGAAGCTAAGCTGCTTAGCGAAACGTTGAGCCGAAATAGTGAAGTTTAATTTAGCTTTGCACTAAGCAAATGATGGTCAAAAAGCCTATTTATACTGCTGTTAAGTTATTTTAATTTAATTTTGTTTTATTCTGTTTAATTTATTTTTTGATTTTGTTTAATTTTTTTTACGACTTTGGATTAATTGTTTATATTTTTATATTATTTTACTTTATTTTGTTATATTTTTTTTTATTTTGTTTTATTTTATTTTATTTTGTCTTATTTTATTTTATTTTTTTTGTAATCTTTTATTTTTTTATTTTATTTATATTATTTTTTATTTTTTGCTTTTTTATATCTTAAGTAAATCCAAATAATTAATGTATATAAATGTGACCAAATAATTTATGTAAAAATGTCCTCTGAAGAAAGAAACTTCAACTATAACCTGAGTTTTTGTTGTTGATATTATAGGAAAACAAGTAAGGGTGTCTAAGTTCGGGTGTAATCAGACATTATATAATCAGCGTGAGTTTCAATTGTACAGCTAATTTCATATAAATTACTTTTTTCGAATTTTGTTGTATTTATTTTATTTATTTTTTTAAGCTTTAAAAATGTTGTGTACTGATTGACCTGAATAGGGGCGTGTCCCCGTTAACTAAAAAAAAGGTCTCCAAAATTCCTCTTGCAATAAAATTTGGTAAGTGAAATATCATTGATAGAAAACAATCTTATTACGATCCCTTAATTTTTCTTCGAGTTACGGCTCCCGAAACATAGAAAACTGCTTGGTCAAAAAAGGGGCGGTGCCACAACCCATGTTGAAAAATTTAAATATTTTTGCTTTTCCTTGTTATAATTCCACTTGTGAAATGAAACAACATTAATATAAAGCCTTTTATTTGCAAATATATTGACTATTTATGCATCCGCGACTATTTCAAAATTATTTTATATAAAAGTGATCGTGGTTTTTTAACCGATTTCGTAAATTTTTTCGAAGCATTCTTTATAGTAAATTCAACCTCTCTCTCAACCTTTTGTTATGGTAGGTTCAAACGAATTTTGATTTATGACTAATAAAATTTGTAAAATTGATTTTATCACAAGTGGGCGGTGCCACGGCCATTACAAAAAGATTTTAAAATTTGTATCAAGAGCCCCAACCATCAACTTTCAATATTCTAGGTGTTTCATTTACTTTATAATCAGGTTTGTTGGATTTTCCAGGTTTTTTTGGTTATCGTGCGATTTCGCTCATTTTAAATACCAATCTATTATGGGTCCAAGTAAGCACGTGTACCGAATTTGGTGAAGATACCTCAATTTGGTACATACATATGTATACTAAAATTTTTTTCCTGTTTTTTTTTATGATTACCTCACAACGTGATTTGTTTTTATACACTCCCTGGCATTTTATTTCCAATAAAAGCAGTGTATACATCTCTTGACATACTTGCATGCACGAAAAATTGTGTGTATATTCTCAGCGAGTTTAAATTAATATGTAGGTTAATTGCTGTGTGATTTCGCTCGTATAAACTCAACTATGTATATACACTGATTAGACATTACGCCATAGTGTAGTGACCATTATTCTTACATTCTCTATTACTGCATAGATAATACCAATCCCACACGCTACGTCTACGCTTAAACTCTCTCTAGTACTCCTACCTAATTTGTGGGTTCGAGCGTAATAGCCTCCATTGATATAAATATATGTACATATAAATATGTATGAACTCCATATAAAAGTCTTTCCTGAGGTGCATAATATTTTTTATACTCAGCTGAGCAGAGCTCACAGATTATATTAATTTTGTTCGCATAACGGTACCCCGAAACGACATAAACTAATCGAGATAGATCTAGACTTCTATATATCAAAAGAATTTGGGCGCAAAAAGAAATTAATTTAGCCATGTCCGTCCTCCTGTCTCTCCGCTAACACGATAACTTGAGTAAATTTTGAGTTATATTAATGAAATGAATGTAAGTTCATGGGCACTCGTGTCAGATCGCTATTTAAAATGAACGAAATCGGACTATAACCACGCCAACTTTTTCTATATCGAAAATTTCGAAAAACCGAACAAGTGCGATAATTCATTACCAAAGACGGATAAAGCTATGAAACTTGGTAGGAGGGTTCAACTTATGATGCAGAATAGAAAACGAGTAAAATTTTGGACAATGGGCATGGCACCGCCCACTTTTAAAAGAAGGTAATTTAAAATTTTGCAAGCTGTAATTTGGCAGTCTTTGAAGATATCATGATGAAATTTGGCAGGAACGTTACTCCTATGACATAAAAATTAGCGAAATCGGATAACGAACACGTCAACTTTTTAAAAAAAAATATTTAAAGTCAAATTTTAACAAAAAATTGAATATCTTTACAGTATATAAATAAATTATGTCAGCATTCAATTCCAGTAATGATATGGTGCAACAAAATACAAAAATAAAAGAAAATTTCAAAATGGGCGTGGCTCCGCCCTTTTCCATTTCATTTGTCTAGAATAATTTTAGTGCTATTAGTCGAACAAAAATTTACCAATCCTTGTGAAATTTGGTAAGGCATAGCTTCTATGACCATAACTCTTTTTGTGAAATTGGGCGAAATCGGTTGAAGCCACGCCCAGTTTTTATACACAGTCGACCGTCTGTCTTTCTGCACGGCCGTTAACACAATAAATTGAGCAAACATTGATATATCTTTTCTAAACTTAGTTCACGTACTTATCTGAACTCACTTTATCTTTGTATTAAAAATGGGCGAAATCCGACTATGACCACGCGCCATTTTTGATGTCGAAAATTTCGAAAAATGAAAAGAATGCCATAATTCTATACCAAATACAAAAAAAGGGTGCAAACATGGTGATTGGGTTGGTTGGACGCAAAATATAACTTTAGAAAAAAATTTGAAAATGGGTGTGACACCTACCATATTAAGTAGAAGAAAATAAAAAAGTTCTGCAGGGCGTCCACCTATAGAACTAAGGCCCACTCCCTTTTAAAATACTCTTTAATACCTTTCATTTCATTTTCAGTGCTTAGATTATGGAGGGAACACTTCTCTCCTCTACTAAATGGAGGCAGCAATTCACCGCGCAGAGAAGCTCCCGATCCCGTAATCGATGATGATGGAATATATGTCCCCCCGCCCGATTATGACGAAGTTATAATAGCAATATCTAGATTGAAAAACAACAAGGTCGTGGGCGCTGAGGGACTGCCTGCGGAGCTATTCAAGTATGTCGGCGAGGAGTTGGTAAGACGCATGCAGCAGCTTCTTAGCAAAATATGGGCGGACGAGTGCATGCCCGACGGTTGGAATCTAAGTGTTCTTTGCTCAGTCCACAATAAGGGGGATACTACAAAATGCACTAACTATAGTGGAATCAGCCTTCTTAATGTCGCATATAAGGTCCTTTCAAGTGTATTGTGCCAAAGATTGAAGCCCAGCGTGAACCGGCTGATTGGACCTTATCAGTGCGGCTTCAGACCTGGTAAATCTACAATCGACCAGATTTTCACAATGCGCCAAGTCTTGGAAAAAACCCGTGAAAAGAGAATCGACACACATCACCCCTTCGTCGACTTTAAAGCCGCCTTCGAGAGCACGAAAAGGAGCTGCCTATATGCCGCTATGTCCGAATTTGGTTTCCCCGCAAAACTTATACGGCTGTGCAAAATTGCGTTGAGCAACACCATCAGCTCAGTCAGAATTGGGAAGGACCTTTCCGAACCGTTCGAAACTAAACGAGGTTTCAGACAGGGTGACCCCCTATCATGCGATTTCTTTAATTTGATTCTGGAGAAAATTATACTAGCTGCAGAACTTAACCGCACTGGAACCATATTCTATAAAAGCATGCAATTACTGGCATATGCTGATGACATTGATATCATCGACCAAACACCAGCGCTGTTAGTTCTATTTACTCCAAACTAGAAAAAAAAAAAGCAGAAAGATGGGTTTGATGGTGAATGAGGACAAAACGAGGTACCTGCTGTCATCGAGCAAAGAGTCAGCGCATACGCGCATTGGCAACCACGCTACTTTTGGCAGCCATAATTTCAAAATAGTAAAAGGCTTCGTTTATTTGGGAACCAGCATCAACACTAGTAACAAAATCAGCACTGAAATGCAGCCAATAATCAATCTTCCCCATAAATGCTACTTTGGACTAGGTAGGCAATTGAAAAGTAAAGTCCTCTCTCGGCGAACGAAAATCATACTCTACAAGTCACTTATCGTACCCGTCCTGCTATATGGGGCAGCAGCATGGACCATGACAACAGCAGATGAAGCGGCATTGGGAGTATTCGAGAGAAAAGTTCTTCGAAAGGTTTATGGACCTCCACACATTGGCGATGGCGAGTACAGAAGAAAATTTAATGATGAGCTGTACGAGCTATACGCAGATATCCACATAGTCCAGCGAATTAAAACGCAGCGGCTGCGCTGGCCAGGCCATGTTATGCGAATGAAAGATGATGCTCCGGCCAAGAAAGGGTTTCTATCGGAACCCGCCTATTTAAGCAGAGGTAGAAGGCGGCCCCCACTCCGTTGGAAGGATCAGGTGGGAAACGATTTAAGCTCCTTCGGTGTGACCAATTGGCGCCAGTTGGCGAAGCGAAGGAGCGACTGGCGCGCTTTGTTGGAAGGCCATAACCGTTTAGACGGTTAAGCGCCAATTAAGTAAGTAAGTAAGTAATACCTTTCATTTGATACACATGTCATACAAACACCTTCCAGGGTTACCCTAGGTTCATTTTCCTACATGGTGATTTTCCCTTATTTGACAAAGAATGAAGGAAAATCGTTCCAAAAAACGTCAGCCTTGGACTATAATTTTGGACTCTTATCGGACTCATAATTAAGAGCGCTTCTAAAAAATTTAAGGGTTGATTTAATGAAAAATGATAAAGAAATGCGTTCAAATTTAACCAAATTTTCATATTTAAAAAAAATCTTCAAACAAAACGAATTGATAGCTGAAGAAAGATAGCAAAGGCAAGTTGCTCCACTTTTTAGTATTACCATTTGTATGTATCCATGAAAAATGCAATTTTGTCTCCAAAGCTCTCAGCTGAGTATGTAGTGTTCGGTTACACCCGAACTTAGCCTTCCTTACATATTTTTATTCTAAATATGTGTCTCCTGTTTACCTCATTATGTGTATATTTTTATATACCTGATATGTAGTACGAATGTGCAATCTTTGTCTTTTTTGTGAATAGCACTGCGTGTTGCTTCTGCAATCTTATTAAAGTGAACGACCAGAAAGGCGAACAATTGTTTTCATTAAGGAAATAATTCTATTTTACTATTTACCTGTTTGTGAGTTGTTGAACTAAGCTTTTATCTCTTTGCTTTTCGTTTAAACTGTGTCTAATAGATAAAATGCATACTAAGACTGTACCGTATGTACCGTTCATAACCACATATACATTTGAATTACGTGTAGACCCGTTGTATTGTCGATTAAAGTAGACTTAATATTAAGTGTGGGTGGGTGCACTTCATAAACATAAAATTACAAATTTAACTAAACCTAAATTTATACGCATAACCACAGGCCACTGTTGCTTTTGTGTAGAACAGACAAAAGCAAAAACAGTGACCTTTCCCAGTAAATAAATAATATACATACATGTGTGTATACAAACATTGGGCAAACCTCTAAAAGCTTTAGCTTTGCTCTTGATCTCCATACCTCCACCTGCTAGTCTTTTTGCTAACAATCCAGGTGTAAGGAAACAAACAAGCAAATAATCTACAAAAGCAACAATAGCAAACTTTCGTAACAAAGCCTACAACACTCACAGACATAACCAAATATATCCACACAAAGCAGATCTGCGAGCACCCAGCAGTGTAATGTTCAATTTAAAAAAGACCACTAGTTTTTAAGTTAATTTCAAGACTGCAAATAACCAGATTAGTGAAAAGAAGGACACTAAATTACTGGATATTCACACCTTACAATATATATGGAAACACAGTATTTGTACTACGAATTCGAAAGTCCAATCTTAACAAATCGTCGATAGTTCTATGCCTGGCTGAACTGTCAAGCAAATAACTAAAATTTTCAGTATATATAAATTGTCTTTATTTACAGCACTACTTTGGTAATAGAACTTCACAATGTAAATTAATCGCGTACTTCAATTACAACGTTTTAAAATCAAACTGATTGCCATGGCTTGAATTGCGTAGCTTTTATACAATCAGTTGCCTCGTTCGCATATTTAGCATACCAGTTGGACTTGTTAACAATATTGTGGCGAATATAAGAAATTCCGACAGATCGCTCCGCCGTTTGTAAGTACATGCTGCACAACTTTTTATATTAATCTAAAAATATGAGACAACAAGCATTTTCGGACACATGTTGCCAGAAACCAGCATTACTTACTACAGACATACATGTATATAGCCAAATCCAATATAAGATATAGAAACGAGCAGTAAATACGCAACTATTCGGCAAGGCTAAGACCAGGGATGGGCCTTTTTTCGGCACCTAAATCAGTTTCAGTGCCAGCGAGTCCTAGGTGACACGTTTGTATGTTTTGGGGTGTTAGGGGAGTAAAAAATACATTGGAATAATCGTGCGCTTCGCCTCAAACGATATTCATCGCAAAAAGCATGGCAGAACGATACAAGGTGGCAGCATGGGACAGCTGGTTATAAACTTTTTTTTATTTCATTTGATACATCAACTTCCGGCGCAGTACGATTTTGACATTTGACCATCGAATTTACAAAAACAAAATACATGGAATTTTTATTTTTGTTTGTAGGTATGCCACCATGCTGCCACCTTGTATCGTTCAGCCATGGCAAGAAGGTTGCGGAAACACTAAAAAACTGAAATGAAAATATTCTCTCTCAACCTCGAAAACCAATTTCCAAAGTGTGTTGCAATAGTACGAAAACAAAAACATACATTTTTTGGCAAGAAATACGAAAAACGGAAAACCATAGACTGAAGTCGACTTTATGTTAAGCAGTGCATTATTGACATTCATTTCGCCTTCACATACATTTAATTATATGCAAGCCGATTCATTTTGCAATATATACATAAAAGTATTTAAAAAAGTATTATTAAAGTAGTAGCATTAGAGGAAGTAATAGTAGAAAAACGTACTAATGCACGTTTCGTATACAATCGTGGGAAAACGAAACCCTTTTCAGACTTGTTGGCAGTGTTGCCGCGAGCCTAGAAAGAAATGTATCAGCTTACAAATAAAAACAGATACCAATCGCATAAACAACGACTAATTTTACCAGTTTTATTA
This sequence comes from Eurosta solidaginis, assembly GCF_040869045.1. NCBI lineage: Eukaryota > Metazoa > Arthropoda > Insecta > Diptera > Tephritidae > Eurosta > Eurosta solidaginis. Next base: position 164,160,438 of record NC_090323.1, on the reverse strand, counting down.
TAAACATATCTGCCTTCATTTATAAATTTCAAATTATGGAGGAATTTTCAAATTTCTTCAGCTCACATACATATATCGTTAAATCCACACTGCAAAAATCGTTGGAGCATGTGTGTTTAATTTACGGCGAAAACTTGCTTCGTTTATGATTTGAATCATAAAGGAACTTTCAAAATTACAACTGAAAATTCAGTTCGAGTTGTGAATCACAAAAGCGACATTACATATGTGTGGCCATTAGTGCGAGCGAAGCGGCCGGTAAAAGTTAGTTTATCCTAAAATGCTTAATAATTTGAACATAATAAGAGCGGTGGCAGCTCTATTTTTTTTTTTTTATTTTTTTTTTGTATAAGGCCAAATACTCTCTTCTTATCAATCTTATGTGTGTTTGTATATTATTCTCTTCCTGTGTTCTTCGCCCCACACACCTGCACTTGATCGTCCCTCTCCAAACACTTAAAAGTGCAAAGCGTGCCCGTATGATCAAAAAGCTCTATGAGCCGTTTTGCCCATCGCTGGTCTAGACTATGGGCCATTCAATGACCCGAACGACAACAGAAGGCAAAGGTTAACCAAGAATTCTCACAACTCGCAAAAATATTAAATGTGTGATAAACTGTTGTATTGATTGCTAGGTACATAAAAATACATGCAGGTGTACGTACTCGAATATAAAGTACAAAGGCCATCAGCTGCAGATGAACAGACAAAATGCAAAAATAAAACCACAAAATTTTTGTTTGGGTGAAAACACTAAGAAGATTGTTTATCCAACGTACATGATAAGTTAAATCATTTTGGTTTTTGAGTGTGCAGGGATAACAATAAATTGAGTACGGTGAAATAAGTTAATTAAATGAGCATGAGCTCTTTAAAAATTTATGAACACCCACCTATCAAATGAAAATTAATTAATATTGCTAATAAATATTTCGTACAGGGGATTTAAATGATCACAAGGACCTACATAAGTAATTTTTTTAAGGTGATTAAAAATAAAGTTAATTTTTAAATAACTTCCCAGTTTATTGAGTAGAATATAATATAGGTTCAAATTTTAATTTCCTTATAGAAACTTTTGTCAGTTTGAGGCTGGTGTGCTTTTTTCTTGATCGCTGGCGTGACAGAGAATTGATGACGGTATGGAAGTTTATAAGACCATGTTTTAATAAATAACTTCGTTCAAAAAGAAATTAGTTGGTTTTAATGTTTTAGAGATAAATTATAATCTTGGATTTATATCAAATATATTTTGCATTAACCCTGGCTTGGAGAAAATTTTTAATGTTCTTGGTTTCAAGTTTGTTAGTCTCTATTTGGCTGACTCTGAGTTTAGGCGCTGGTATTTTTAGCGCTGTCACGATGCATAGAAAAAAACCCATCGATTACAGATTTCTAGACTGCATTAAATATATATGGGGTATTCCATCCCATTTCGACCAATTTTGAACCCGACCCCTTTATAATTGGCTGAAAGTTTTTCTTCTTTTTCTAGCTTACGAAAGACGTTTTTCAGAAGTTTTTCAAATTTTTTCATCCAACTCAAAAAAAGTTATGAATTTAAAAAAAAACACCGCTTTTGTTTTCAAAATGCTATAACTTTTTCAAAAATTAACCGTTTGGGATCTTTTTTTTTTACTTTGTTTTTAAATGTACTTTTCGGAAAAAATTCAAAAACATTTTTAAAGTTTTTTTTGTAATTTTTCAGTTTTTCGAGATTTTTCGAATTTCGCCCTTTTTTCTTTTTTTTTTCTCATAAAAAACTTCAATCAATTCTACAATCATCCCCACTAATCCCGGAGTGGGCCGAGAAGTTTTTTTTTTTATTTAATTGAAAAAAAAAAAACTTTAAAATTTTTTTGTATTTTTTCCGAAAAGTACATTTAAAAACATATTAAAAAAAAATAATCCCAAACGGTAAATTTTTGAAAAAGTTATAGCATTTTGAAAAAAACACCGTTTTTTTCAAAATATTTAAAATTTATTTTAAATTGTAAAACGGTGTTTTTTTCAAAATGCTATAACTTTTTCAAAAATTTACCGTTTGGGATATTTTTTTTTTTTTAAATATGTTTTTAAATGAACTTTTCGGAAAAAATACAAAAAAAATTTTTTAGTTTTTTTTTTCAATTAAACAAAAAAAAAAAAAAATTCTCGGTCCTCTCCGGGATTAGTGGGGATGATTGCAGAATTGATTGAAATATTTTATGAGAAAAAAAAAGAAAAAAAGGGCGAAATTCGAAAAACTGAAAAATAACAAAAAAAACTTTAAACATGTTTTGAATTTTTTACGAAAAGTACATTTAAAAATAAATTTAAAAAAAAAAAAAAGATCCCACACGGCCAATTTTTGAAAAAGTTATAGCATTTTGAAAACAAATAAAATTCATAACTTTTTTTGAGTTGGATGAAAAAATTTGAAAAACTTCTAAAAAACGTTTTTCGTAAGCTAGAAAAAGAAGAAAAACTTTCAGCCAATTCTAAAGGGGTCTTTTCAAAATTGGTCGAAATGGGATGGAATACCCCATATATAGGACTGAATTTATCTAAAGATTTTTCAGACAGATATACTGCAATAACCTCTAATAAGCTTGGCTCTTGCGCTTGCCCTTAATTGTCTCGTCTCTATATCTCTTCATTTGTAGTAATTTACTTGTATAATTGTGAGTGAAAGTCTCGCTGATAATTGTAAAAGAAATATACATACGTTGCAAATTTCCAGCTCCGTTCGCTTGAAGATCAAATGAAAAGTTCATTTAAAAAATTTCAAAACTCAATACATACGAAGCAACTAAGTGCTAACTATCTACGTATGTATGTAAAACTAAGATGAAATAAACTAGTGCATGCGCACATTCACTCAAACATATGTAGGTGGAGCATTCCACGATAGGAAATCGTAAGCATTCTTTCAGTTTCCATCCTAAACTAAAGACAAACTTCAACTATTTCATACAAAATTTTGAGAGCTTTAATATGTCTAAATAAAAATGTAAACTTGCTTTTAAAATATGTAAGTGAAAAAACCAAGACAGACATGCTTTTGTATGGAACAGCAATAAATCACCTGATTTTTTGGCTAGATTGATTCGAGTGAATTTTAGCTAAACTTATAATAATTGAAAAAAAATAATTAAAAAAAAATTTTTAGTTAAACGGTTTTATTGAAAACAATACTTACATTAAGTAATAATAATACGAAAAGCTAGAAAATAATTAGGTAGGTCCTAGGTGCTAGTCATAACACTCCTTATCAATCTAGGGCGTTGATCAGACAATTAAATAAAAGCGTTGGACGCGTCCAATTTCTATTGATAGTCATAAGTAAGACCAACTGAATATTGATCAGGTTATGCTACGCCTCACATTTTTTAAAATTTCACGCGTCCAACGCTTTTATTTAATTGTATGATCAACGCCCTAGATTGATGAGGAGTGTGATGACTAGTACTTAGGACTTACCTAATCATTTCTAGCTTTTAGTATTATAATTGCTTAATGTAAGTATTGTTTTCAATAAAACCGTTTAACTTAAAAAATTTTTTTTAATTATTTTATTTTCAAGTTTTAGTCTTTATTTAATTTCCTATTATTTCTCATTCTATTTACTTCATTTAGTGACTCATTATTACAAGGACTCTTTCCTGACAATTTTTTACAACCTAAGTCCTCAATACATAATCCTTTCAAAGACTTTACTCGACCACGTATGCTTGCCCCTCCTCCAACTCCAAAATATTTTGATGTCACTTCTACCGGACTGTATGCAATATTTGTTCCAAATATGAGCCAAATCGGGCATCATAGGTCGCTTTCTATTCATGTATGAATTATGTGTTCCAAATATGGACCAAATCAAATCGCACCACAAATACGATTTTTGTGAATATCTCGATCCTTGCGCCACCTAGCGGCAATTTTTTTTTCATAAGTCGCTTTTTATTCTTGCGTGTATTATGTGTTCCAAATATGAGCCAAATCGGACCACAAATACGATTTTTGTGAATATCTAGATCCATGCGCCACCTAGCGGAGATTTTTTGTTACAGGTCGATTTCTGTTCTTGCATGTATTATGTGTTCCAAATATGAGCCAAATCGGACCACAAATGCGAATTTTGCGAATATCTCGATCCATGCGCCATCTAGCGGCGATTTTTTTGATAGGTCGCTTTCTATTCTTGTATGTATTACGTATTCCAAACGTGAGTCAAATCAAATCGGTCCACAAATACGATATTTGTGAATATCTCGATCCATGCGCCACCTAGCGGCGATTTTTTTTTTTCATAAGTCGCTTTTTATCCTTGCATGTATTATGTATTCCAAATATGGACCAAATCGGACCTCAAATACGATTTTTGTGAACATCTCGATCCTTGCGCAACCTAGCGGCGATTTTTTTTTGATAGGTCGTTTTTTATTCTTGTATGTATTATGTGTTCCAAATATGAGCCAAATCGGGCCACAAATACGATTTCTGTGAATATCTCGATCCATGCGCCACCTAGCGGCGATTTTTTTTTTCATAAGTCGCTTTTTATTCTTGCATGTATTATGTGTTCCAAATATGAGCCAAATCGGACCACAAATACGATTTTTGTGAATATCTCGATCCTTGCGCCACCTGGCGGCGATTTTTTTCCTATTATTGCATTGTCATCGGGTTCTGAACTATATTCCAAGTTTCAAGCTTGTAGCTTATCGGGAGGTTACTTAAATTTCAATTACAAAATTCGTTTACAATGGCCGTGCATGCGGCCATGCGGCCTGCCTGTCAAGTCAAGCTAAATAAAACCGTTTAAAAAAAACAACTACATTTGTTAGTTCTTGTTTTTGTTGTTGTAGCAGTGCGCGTCCTATCCAAAAAGTGGGATAACTCACAAATTGTCATCAATATCGCTTAACGGGATTCTGCGGAAATTTTCTGTTTCAACAGTTTGGATCAAAAAGATAAGGGTGTTGCAGGCGTTGGTTCCACAATGCAATTGAAAACATGGTTGGGTCATGTGGGAACACGTTCCAAGCAGGCTATACATTGGCTATGTCAGAGTTGATTATGGACAATTAAGAGTCAAATCGAAATTGAGGTAGAGCGACGCGCGTCTCCATGTGGATGTTGCTATCCTCAACTGCCAGTTCAGCGTATTTATCTTAGAATGAATGACTTCTTACGTTACTGGGAAACGGAGCCTTTTCAATCAGATGTCTCTTGGGATGCGCAGGTTTCTGGGTATTCAGCAGAAACTGTATGTTCAGCATTTCACATCTCTCCTTTATGGCGAGAATTCTCGCCTCAATGTGTATGAATGATGTTCGAGAGACATAAGAAAATATTCCATTGCTGAAAGTGAGTTTCTCTGATGTGAGGAATTCAGCGGATGACTCAAGCGAGAGGATTATAGTAAGGGGATCAGATGTCAATGTTACCTTCGGCTGCCAGATGACGCAGTTTATAAGACCTGTGCTTACGATGGAGATGTCTGGCGAGCCATGACTATTGCCTATCATTCGTAGGGGGCGTACTCGTTTATTGTGCAGAAAGAGGATTCCTCTATTTGATCCGCCAAAATTTCCTTTACTGTCTGCTTATAAATCGCAATGTCACAGATAATGTCGGGTATTAAAATCGCCAAAGAAACTGCTATTTTTACCAGTGAGTAGGCCCCTGATCACAGGATGATATCCACTGGGTTAGCAGATAACAGGAGAGATGTATATGACCTGATATGTACTGATGTTCCAGGATCGGAATAAAATGTATTATACTGCAAAGAGTGGTGAGTGATAAATGTGAGTCAGTATCCATTTCCGCATGAACTTTTCTGTTGACATTGTATCGTGAGCAAAGCAGATTCCGCAGTGAGCTTGGTCTCCTTTATCGAAGCTATGCGGATGTTGTGTCGCTTCATTCGACTATCTCCTAACTGCAGTATTCTGAATTTCAGAAGGGAAGACGTCGTCACCCTGGACTAAAAGTCTATTTCGCTGACCTACTCATGTGGAAAGAGGACGAGAAGACAGGGGCAGGGGCTGCTGCTTGGCATTGCTTCTGTCCGTGCTACACGAAATTTATATATTTCAGAAACCGGCTTAGCATGTTTTGCAGAAATGAAGATTCTAAATTTTCAGCTATTAACCCTCCGATAGATTGTGGCGTCTGGCCACACGAGAAGGATTTATTTTCGTGAATAACTTTACTGCTACCCACCCGATCATGAAAAGCTTTAGTGGCTTTTTAAGTTTAGAGGCGGTCCTTGTAATAATTTGGAAATCGATATTTTTATACTCAGCTGAGTAGAGCTCACAGATTATATTAACTTTGTTCGCATAACTGTAATCCGTAACGGCATAAACTAATCGAGATATAGACTTCTATATATCAAAATGATCTGAGTGAAAAAAGAAATTTATTTAGCCATGCCCGTCCGTCCGTCCGTTCGTCCGTCTGTCCGTCCGTCTGTAAACACGATAACTTTAGTAAATTTTGAGGTATCTTGATGAAATTTGGTATGTAGGTTCCTGGGCGCTCATCTCAGATCGCTATTGAAACTGAACGAAATCGGACTACGACCACGCCCACTTTTTCGATATTGAAAATTTCCAAAAACCGAAAAAGTGCGATAATTCATTACCAAAGACGGATAAAGCGATGTAGGTGCGTTGACCTTGTGACGCAAAATAGAAAATTTAAAAAATTTTGGACAATGGGCATGGCACCGCCCACTTTTAAAAGAAGGTAATTTAAAAGTTTTACAAGCTGTAATTTTGCAGTCGTTAAGGATATCATGATGAAATTTGGTAGGCACGTTACCCCTATTACTATATGTGTGCCAAATAAAAATTAGCGAAATCGGCTGACGAACACTCCCCACTTTAAAAAAAATTTTTTTTAAGTCAAATTTTAACAAAAAATTTAATATCTTTACAGTATAAAAGTAAATTATGTCAAAATTCAACTCCAGTAATGATATGGTGTCACAAAATACAAAGATAAAAGAAAATTTCAAAATGGGCGTAACTCCGCCCCTTTTCATTTAATTCGTCTAGACTACTTTTAATGCCATAAGTCGGACAAAACTTTACTTTGTGAAATTTGGTAGGGATATTGATTCTATGACGATAACTGTTTTCTGTAAAAATTGGCGAAATCGGTTGAAGCCACACCCAGTTTTTATACACAGTCTACCGTCTGTCCTTCCGCTCGGCCGTTAACACGATAACTTGCGCAAAAAACGATATATCTTAACTAAACTTAGTTCACGAACTTACCTGAAGTCACTTTATCTTGGTGTAAAATATGGCCGAAATCCGACTATGACTACGCCCACTTTTCCGATATCGAAAATTACGAAAAATTAAAAAAATGCCATAATTCTGTACCAAATATGAAAAAAGAGATGAAACATGGTAATTGGATTGGTTTATTGACGCAAAATATAACTTTAGAAAAAACTTTGTAAAATGGGTGTGACGCCTACCATATTAAGTAGAAGAAAATGAAAAAGTTCTACAGGGCGAGATCTTGGAAGGAATACTGTTCGTGGTATAACATATATAAATAAATTAGCGGTACCCGACGAAAGAAAACGCCTTCACATATACAACTAAGGGCTACTCCCTTTTAAAACCCTCATTAATACTTTTAGTTTGATACCCATATCGTACAAACACATTCTAGAGTCACCCCTGGTCCACAGTTATTGCGATATCTCGAAAAGGCGTCGACCTATAGAACCAAGGCCCACTACGTTTTAAATAAACACCTTTCATTTGATACACATGTCATACAAACACATTCCAGGGTTACCCTAGGTTCATTTTGCTAAATGGTGATTTCCCTTATTTTGTCTCCAAAGCTCTCAGCTGAGTATGTAATGTTCGGTTACACCCGAACTTAGCCTTCCTTACTTGTTTTATTTTTTTTTATATATTTTTTTTATACTAAAGTTGATTATGTCACATTTTAGCGTTGTCGTCTGGCGTGCGAACATATTTTAAAGTCTTGGCGGCCACCGTGGTGTGATGGTAGCGTGCTTCGCCTGTCACACCGTATGCCCTGGGTTCGCACCCCGGGCAAAGCAATACCAACATTTTAGAAATAAGGTTTTTCAATTAGAAGACAATTTTTCTAAGCGGGGTCGCCCCTCGGCAGTGTTTGGCAAGCGCTCCGAGTGTATTTCTGCCATGAAAAGCTCTCAGTGAAAACTCATCTGCCTGCAGATGCCGTTCGGAGTCGGCATAAAATATGTAGGTCCCGTCCGGCCAATTTGTAAGGAAAATCAAGAGGAGCACGACGCAAATTGGAAGAGAAGCTCGGCCTTAGATCTCTTCGGAGGTTATCGCGCCTTACATTTATTTTATTTTTTATAAGGCCTCATAGTTTGTATTCATTTCAAAATTTATCAATAAAAATTCAAACTTACTTATTTCTGGGTAATCACAGTGTGCAACGAGTTTTTTAAATAAAAATTCCAATACTTGAGGATAAAGTTCAAAGTGTCAAATTTCGTCTGGCCAGACGACAACGTTAAGATGTGTTGAATTTATTCACCGCTAATCGGAGGGCTAAATATGCAGGAATAAAAAAATTGTTACTCCTGACATTGAGAATTGGTGCTTGGTTTTTTATATTTTTTTGCAATTTTTTATTTTTTTTCTTGCGGCTAGCACTTACTTCAAACCTGCTTTCTTGCATTTCTGACATATCTTAATATATAAAATAACGTGTCACTATGTTTGACGCCAATTGACTCATAAACTACTGCACCGATTTTGAATTTGTTTTGCACCCGTGTGTAGTTCGATCTAACTTGAAATATAGGATAGGTTGTATCTCAGTTTATGGTCGCAATATTATTTTATTGCACATTTTTTTATTTGTTTATACGTAATAATAAAATGTTAAATGTTACAATATGGATATCAAATGAAAGCTGTTGATGAGTGCTTTAGTACAGAGTAATATATTATCCAGAGGTGGACTGGGACTCGGATTAGGACTAGGACTGGGACTGAGACTCGGAGTGGGACTGGGACTGGGACTGGAATAAAATACATACCACCCTCTGGGACAGGCAATAAGTGACGCAGAAGAATGAGAAGAAATTGAGAGAAGAAAAAAAAAAAGAAGGAGAAGGGGATTGAGAAAGAGATAGAACGAGGCGAAAATGGAGATATATGAAGGGAAAAAGACGGAGGCAGGAGTGAATAAAAGTATTAGGAAAAAGGGAAGAGGGGGGAGGGCAGAGTCAGACGAAAGAGCTAATTAAAATGTATGCAGATAGGCCAAATTTAGGGCAGAACAACGTCTGCCGGGTCTTTTAGTTTATAATAAATAATACGAAAATCGGTGAAAATTTACGACTTTCCATGGAATGCTCCAGCTCCTTATATGAAGGATAGGATCAATTTTGCTATGATAAGCAAATAAACGACGAGTTGAGTGGATACACAAAGAACATTTGTTGAATGGTTTTCATTTACTTACACGCAGAATAATACCACATTCACAAAACGAAACAGAAATGAACTGTGTAGACATAGCGGTGCAGGCAAGTTTCTTTAATAGATGCAACTGCATATTGAGTGCAAAGTGCAACCAGCTCTCGGTCGTAGTATCTACTACATACACTCTTAACTACAAGATAAAGCTTAAGCAAATTCATCCCAAAATGACGCTTAGTAGATGTATAATTGTGATATATGCTAGTAGAGTATCCGAGAGTCTGTAATTACAAGAGTTTAACCAGATGGGTGTCGAGGCAATACATACTCATGTATGTATGTGAGTGCAAAGATCAAAAGATGAGGGTTAGTACATAACTCCAGTCGGCAGATATAGAATGCTAAAAGTAAGCTAACTAATAGTTGACAATTTTTATTAATTTCGAATAGTAACTCACTCTTATGTCGTTTTATTTTCTGAAAAAAAAAACTTTTACCTTCATGTTGCACACTCGAATTCTAACATTTCAGGTAGGTCACCTTGCACTATGCAAAAAAGATATATGTGTACGTAACGGTACCCTTTTCTTATTTTGTGAAAAATATTTTGTGAAAGGAACACGCAAAATTACGAGGGAGGTGAGAAGAACCAACAGCGCGACATTATTTGCAGAAACGTTGGTCGATCAAGTGCACATGATCATGTGCAGTTTAAGCTATTCTCTTCCAGTGTTTCTACTGCTTTGGTTACGCCTAATACTTCCGCTTGAAAAACGCTACAGTTTGTATGATCATCAGCACAGTATACCGCAGACCCTACTCCTTCTACTACTATGGAACCATCTGTGTACAGATGTATCGCCTTGCCCACCATTTATTACCCTTGCGCCAACCATCCATCTCTATTTTGACTTTAACATCTTCCTCGAAGCGCAGAGAGGGAATCAGGTAATCTGTTCTTCCTGCAATTGATGACGCTATACTACTACGGCCGTAAGGTCGGTGCTCAAGCTGCTCCGAGGCAATGAGCTTTTGCAGTTGTTAACGCTATGTTTTTCGCTACCAGGTCTACAGGCGGAAGGTGCAGAATGGCATACAGTGCAACCGTCGAAGTTGTTTTCAGGGCTTTGATATCCTGCATACCCCCTCTAATTTTTTGAGATAGATTGCTTTTTGTACGGCTTTCCACCAAACAAGAACTCCATAGTATAGAATAGGGTTTACAATCGCTGTAAATGCCCAATGAGAAAGAGAGGGCGATGAACCCCATGTACACCCCAGCATTCTTTTATATGGATAAAGTGCCGTTGAGTCTTTCTTCACCCTCTCCTCCACGTTTAGCTTCCATGGCAACTTACTGTCTAGGATGATTCCTAGATATTTTGTGGAAGGTTTCTCGTGTAAAGTCACCATTCCTAACCAAATTTTGTAGTGGTTAACGGTAATAACACTGCAAGTTTGTAGACTCTGTCTCATTTTCATACAGTTACGTCTACACGCACAAATAAACTCGCATATACACACTTAACCATTATCCCAAAATACTTGTGTCTGTAAATATTTATGTCTTGTTGTTGCGGTTAACATTGAGCTTTTCTATTTGAATGGTAAATACTCTCGCATATTGTCTCTATATTGTGTGATTACTATTGTTTTAAATGTTTCTGGGGGTGACTGTTTGTCGCATTGATACGTAAAAAGTACTACATAGTACAAAATGGGAAAATATATTTCAATGTATATTTTCGTCAACCAAATTTGAGCAGAGTGAAATTATTTGAAAGTTCAAAAACCTCATAATCTTAAGCGATGCAAAAGTGAAGTTTTTCTTTATTTTTAAACTGATATAACAACTACATATTCTACAATTTTGAGGCAAGCTTATTAAGATATTCCGATACTATGGTGTCCTTGCTTGTTGGACAGCTACACAAAAAAGAAAAAACTTCAAAAAATTAGAGGATATGCAGGCTATAAATGCTTTCCATTACGGTGGCAAGGTACAAAGCGTCATCATCGCTTAAGCACACGGCCATAGTAGTAAAGCGCCATCAACCACAGACCCTAAAATTATTTTCTTAGGAAGACTTTAGTATACTAATATAAGGGTATATATCCCGATTGAAATAACTTGAACGACTCACAACCGTCATCGATGTCTATCTGGCTAAAGGCTTGCAAACTTCGTTGTTATTTTTTGTACTTAAAACAAGTAAGGAAGTCTAAGTTCGGGTGTAAGCGAACATTACATACTCAGCTGCCAAATAACAGCATCCAAACTTTTAAATTACCTTTTTTTAAAATGGGGCGGTGCCACGCCCATTATCCAAATGTTTACTAATTTTCTATTCTGCGTCATAAGGTCAAATCACCTACCAATTTTCATCGCTTTATCCTTCTTTGGAAATGAATTATCGCACTTTTTCGGTTTTTCGAAATTATCGATATCGAAAAAGTCGGCGTGGTTATAGTGAGGTTTCGTTTATTTCAAATAGCGATCTGAGATGAGTGCCCAGGAACTGTCATATCAAATTTCATTAAGATACCTCAAAATTTACTCAAGTTATCGTGTTTACGGACAGACGGACGGACGGACATGGCTAAATGAATTTCTTTTTTCGCACAGGTCATTTTTATATATAGAAGTCTATATCTATCTCGATTAGTTTATGCCGTTACGGAGTACCGTTATGCGAACAAAATCAATATGCTCTGTGCGCTCTGCTCAGCTGAGTATAACAATAGTAACAACATCACTAAATTCCAATATGATTTTAACTAAGCCAAGTAAGAAACAAATGGCGTGAGTATCAAATACTCGTAAAGCATGATATGTAAACATAAGGGTATCGCTATGTAATGTGTTAAAGTTAAATCACAAATGTAGTTAATTTACTGAAACAAGAAATTTCGGTCATTTTGAAAAGAGCTTCCTCGGCTTTTAACGGTAACAATCGCTTCCTTTGAGTTAATGTTGATTATCGGCTTATTATCGATAGCGAATTATTATCGTCGAGCTATTGGTTTGTCTTCTGCCTCTTATGAGTGGGTCACCGGTATTGGTCTTCTGTCGAATTGTTGTCGAGGGGTTACAGATTTCTCACCGATTTTGTTTTAGAATTTTTTCCGTAAATGTACTATAACAAAACAACAAGTAATCTATAATAAATCGATAACAGGCCCATAAAAGTTGCTAGAACCCCGATAAGAAATCGATAATTTTTCGATATGAAATCAATAAATTTTTTGATAGCAAATCGATAACATTTCTATAACAAATCGAACAAAACTTTCACTACCCTTGTTAATACAATAATCCATACCTCTGCCAAAAAACTTTTACATATCTGTTGTGCATGATGACAAATTCATCAGGAAAATTTTGTAAATACTTCAACTTGCCAACCACAACCTAACCTAAACTTCTCAATCCTTAAATGACCACACTTAAATAGTAAATCGTTTGCTTTGTGGTTAAAAGTTTGTAGCTTTACAAAGAATGGCGATGACAACAAAAGCATATTAAAAACGACAAACTGGACAGTCAGTAATGTTAATGACATACTCTTGTTAACTATATATAACCCAACAAGCCATTTAATATGCCAAGTCATGTAAAATTTCCCAACTCCATGTTCAATATATTCTCCGCTTGCTTCTTTAAAATATGAATTGCTTAACCTGCTTCATAGATAGAGACCCGCAAAATACCTTCTAATCCTTCGTAGGAATATTCCGGCTCTGTTGCCAAAAAGGTTCAGTATTTTCTTCGCTTTTACCATACATGGGGCTCATATATGGATTTTGCTGCTGTTGAAATCAGCTTCTTAACTACGGAGATTTGGAACAACTCCCTATAAATACTATATTACCGCGATATTATTTCACCCTATTAGCTTTATCTCGTAGTACCGCTCCGCTGAATAGAATGATGGAAGCGATTTATTCGGCTCGTTAAGCCTTATCCCTATCATTTAGCAAATGGGCAACATTTTTAGATCGCCATCTTTCACTAAAAATAGATCCAAAGGTATTGCTATGTTCAATTAAACTCAAAGTCAGTGACTGCTTAGCCTAGTCATTCGTTCTCTTGGGGACAGTCGAGGAACCCGTAGTCTTAATGACCTATATGTTGTTGGCTTAAAACTACTGAGGTCTTTGCTGTTGTTGTTGTAGCGATAAAAAGATCTTCAAATGTTAAGAAGATTCTTACCGATGGAAGAGGTCTTTGCCACTCCCCTTATTCCATGTGGAGCATAAGGTCGCCAGAGCCCCTCCCCTTCCTTTTATGTGTATAATTAATTCCTATTTTTAACAGAAGTACCCTCAGGTAGGCCGCTGTGGTGTGGTGGTATCGTGTTCCGCCTACCCCACCGAATATCCTGGGTTTGATTTCCGGGCAAAGCAACATCAATATTTTAGAAAAAAATTGTTTTCAATTAGTAAAATACTTTTTTAAGCGGGGTCGCCCGTCGGCAGTGTTTGGCAAGCAATCCGAGTGTACTTCTGCATTGAAAAGCTCTCAGTGAAGACTCATCTGCCTTGCAGATTCCGTTCGGAGCCGCCATAAAAAGAGTAGGTCCCGTCCCGCCAATTTGTAGGAAAAATTTGAAGGAACATGATGGAAATTGGAAGAGAAGTTCGGCCTAAAATCTCTTCGGTGGTTATCGCGCCTTACTCTTATGGGAGGTAGGGTCGATCACGGCACCTAAGTGTTGGAAAATTTATAATGCTGTCCGGTATGTGGGACCTGTCTTTAACTTTATGTGCTTCGTACCGTTCTACATTCTTTTTCTCCGTTCGGACTCACATGCCACTCTTCACAGATCTGGTTGTACCTGATGATTTAATATTTCCTGAATTGCAACTTTTTCATTTGCATTCTTCCTCTTCTTCATTATAGATTTCTTAGTAAAGTTAAGTTTACATATGTGCAGGTACGAGAAGTCAAAACCTCTTTCCACGGCAGTCGGGGGGGGGGGGGGGGGTGGGGGGGGGGGGGGACTTGTAGATTCATATCTGAAAAAGGACTGCCCACATCCATAGCACTCGCAGAGTTTTTTCCTATTGCCACAACAACATGGCGGTCTTACATAAAATATGCTTAAGAACCAGTCGCTCTCGCAGAGCTCCTTTCTGTGTTAAGGCTACCGTTTTTCCATGTGCGCCCTGGTGTCTTAGAAGCCTCATTTGAAATAAAGCCGAATACACCCTCTGTCTGTAAATCATCCAAAAATCATATTCCGTAAAATAATATTCATAATTGCGGTTATCAATTCTTGATAACCGACATTCCACCGCACTTCTTTGAAGTGAAAAGCCGTAGTTGCAGGCTTCTATAAAGCTCAGCCATATTAAGTGCTATAGAGCGCGCCAAGGTATCACACCCGGTTGAGGGTTATTACTTTAGCTCTTGTACCTATACTATTGAAGGTTAGTGTTTTAGCACCTTTTAGAACTCAAATCGCTCTTAAGAGTTACCTCTTCTTTCTGATTAGTTAAATTAAACTCCTATTTGGGTTGTACGTCTTCCCCATAAACGTTTGTATGTTACCTCCGTTTATGTATATTTAAGTTGTTGCCTAAAACTTTTTGAACCTAATATGACATTTCGTTTGCCAAATGAGGCATAAGAAAAGGTGTGTGTTTTTGGTGTGTGACAAAGCTACTTAGCAGATGTAAATAAATGGTATATGGAATGAAGTTTTGTACGCTCAGTGTTTAGAACCCTATGAATCGTATCTTCTATTCTTTCTCAATAAATGTATGTAGTATATATGTAAATTTGAACCAAGCAATTAAAAAGTACCGGAAATTACAGTGTGTTTGCCATGACTAAACTGTGATTAAGTATTAGCTTATTATTAGCAAGAAAAGCTTGCTTGTGATCAATTGACTTTAGTACACATGAGATTGATACATTACAATTTTCTATCATCCAGATCAGCACACTTTCAAATAATTCAAACCTCTCACTAGGAGGTTTTTAGCAATTCCTTCTAACCATGTCCAGTGCACGATATTGCTGCGCCATACCAACTTAAACTTATAGTAAATCCTAGTTCAAACCCTAACATGAGAAGTAACGGTTTACCTTGTTTCTCTTGTGATATCCTGACCATCTTATGAAAACCATCCTTTTTATAGTTCTTTACTTTTCGTACACATCTGGCTAAATTCATTTAGCACAACAATTGTTTGCATCGTCATGTCATTCACAATCTCTAAGAGTGCTAAGTAATTTAACTTACCTCCACTTAAAACCTACACATCTTAGCGACTTAAATAGCTTGACTCACGGAGATCAAACCAGGTCCTTCCTACCTCCTAAAAGTGATAGTATCGCCTTCATCTGATCATTGGACTTTCTTTTCGCCTGAAACCATTTCCTACTCATAGCACACACAGTATCGAATATGTCCTGTAGCATAGTTTTTCTCAGCGAAATGCATTCGACTTGCAAATGATGAGGTCAAAATTATTTCGAAAAAATATTCATATGATTTTGAAAATAATCAAAAAGGAGTAAAAGTGTCCAAGTTCGGGTGTAACCGAATATTATATACTCAGCGTGAGCTTCAATTGTACATTTGTTACAGTAAAACTGGATAAGTGAAATATCATTGATTCAAAATTATTTTTTGCTAAGATATAGCTTATTATTCTAGTCTACGACCCTTTTAAAATTTTTTTATATCTAAGTCACCCTGGTCTTCAACCGATCCCGCCCATTTTTACCAGAAATATTTTCTGCTATAAGGAAAATATATGTACACAATTTCATTACGATATGCTAATTTTTCTCCGAGTTATGGCTCCCGAAACATAGAAAATTGCTTAGTCATAAAAGCGCGGTGCCACACCCATTTTCAAAAATTTTAGTGTTTTAAAATTGAATGTTATAATTCAATTTAGAAAGTAAAATTCTATTGATACCAACCTCTTTTTTGCTAAGATATAGCTTATTATTTTCGTCTAAGTGGGCGTGGTCTTGACCGATCTCGTCCATTTTCTTTAGAAATATTTCCTGCTTTAAGGATAATATGGTAACCCAATTTTGTTACACTATGTAAATTTTTCTTCGAGTTATGGCTACCGAAACATAGAAAATTGCTTAGTCATAAAAGGGGCGGTGCCACGCCCTTTTTTTAAATTTAAAGTTTTTCCTATTTATTGTTATAAATCCACTTGGAAAATGAAATACCATTGATATAAAGCTCTTTTTTGCAAAGATATAGCTTATTTTATTCGTCCACGACCCTTTTAAAAATCTTTTGTATAAAAGTGGGTATGGCTCTTAACCGATTTCGTTAGTTTTTCTTCAAAGCATTCCTTATAGTAAAGGAAACCTTTATGACGAATTTTGCTACGATAAGTTTAACGATTTTTGATTTATGATTAATAATATTTGTAAAATTGATTTTATCACAAGTGGGCGGTGCCACGCCCATTTGAAACAGATTTTTCAAATTTTTATCAAGAGTCTCAATATCAGTCCGTAGGTGCATTATTTACTAAATAATCAGGTTTTTTGTGTTTTCCAAAATGTTATATATTGTATCGAATTTAGGGAGACTCCGCTTATTTTACACCTTCTACTAACGTTCGTATCGCTAAATTATTGAATAGATAACTCCAATATTCAATAATTAATGCAAAATGGTCTTTATTAGACTACTTTGAAAATACTTCAAAATAACACTTATACTTCGTAACCAATAGCGTGCTTAAATCAACGCTGATTACTGAACTACTCAGCTTTCGCTGCTTTTATACTCTCTGTTGTCTCGTCCACCCATTTCCCCTAAGGTCTTATAACTTATCGAAATTCATGCTTGGGTATCATCCAAATATGTACATTAGGCCGGGTCGATTTGTGGGGAGGGAAAAAAATCGCCCATTGCTCTGTGAAAATCATATTCTAGGGATCAAAATAAGAAACTTCGCCGAAGTAACCATACCTCTAAAACGAAATCTGATGTCCCACCTTTGGGTCGTAGGGGCAAATTTTGAAAATTCCCACTTTGAAATACCTATGTTTTTTCTTTTTGGAGTTTATTTTTCTCTTTAGAAATTTATTTAGTCAGACCATATGTAAATGAAAAAATGAATTCAACTTAGTAATAGAAAAGAAATTAAAAAAAATTATTAGAAATTAGCGTTTTAACAACCCCCTTTTAAAACCAAGGCATCACTGTGATGCATTTGCATGTCGTAAACATAGTTGTGTGGGTTTTTTATTCAACCGTTTTAAAAAATTAAGGTATCACTGTGACACAATTGCGATCGTAAAATTGCTTGTGAGCGATTTTTAAATCGACCTGCCCTAATGTACATGTATATTTTTAGTTTGTTTCCATACGCGTGTGTATATGTGAGTATTACTTCTGCTGTTGACGACATGAGTTTGAGAGTATCTCTCTACTGCCTTGCATGTATGTGAGTAAGTGATGATTGATTTGATGTACACAATAGCGGCAGCTTACTTTATTGTTGTTGTGCTAGCCTCTCCAAATGAACCACCCTTCTATTTCGTGGTTTCCCAATGGTTTGTACGCGGTAGATGGTATCACTGATCCTCTTCATAACATTGTACGGGCCTTCCCAACTGCACAAAAATTTGATTGGAATACCATTCCGCCGGTGAGTGCTATATAGCAGTATCAAATATCCCTCCCTGAAACTTTCCGAATTATTTTTCTTGTCGTACCTGTGTTTCATCCTACTACTCATTATCCTGGGCCGTTCCCTCACACTCTGTTGTTTGGCCAATGAACTATTTCGCAGAGCTTGATCTTGACGGATTGGCTTCGCATAATCAGTATCGTTCCGACGTTTCACAACAGTAGTGCGCCCTGGCTTGAAACAACCCTTGCATTATTTCTGGGAAATTATTTCGTTAGTTTTAGTGCATCCATTAGGGTTTGTCAATGTCAATGTTCTTCTCGCGGGTACCTTACCTACCAACTAAGAAGTCCACTCCCAATATGACTTCATCAACAATCTCTGCCACAACGAATTTGTGTAGAATCGTGGCGATGCGCCCGTATCTACAGTCAGTACACGTTCTTTGCCATCCACATTTCCTCTGATGGTAAGACTACTCGAATTTCTCCCGATTTGCGAGATAGATATCACAGAAATTTCAATAGCTGGGACAAGTTCTCGATCTTTGCATCTGACTCGCTCTTGCTCATGTCCTCCAGCTATGTTCCTAATACCACCCATGCTTTGAAAACTACTAGAATCAAGACCGCAATGACGTACAATGTGACCTGGCTTCCCAAATTTTAACCATTTGAAAACTCCTTCACTTCGCTTTTGCGATCCTTTTAGTGCCTCCAGTATTGTGTTCACCAAGTTTGGCCTTTCTACCTCCACACGGCGTGCGCTGAAAGCTGGCTTACACAAAAGCTATGTTGTTTCCTGAATCAGAGCATATGAAACCTTTTCTGTGAATGTAGGTTTTGGTTTGCGTATGTCGCTCGCTTCGTTTCGATATCCCATATTCCATTAATAAAGCTCTGGATTTTTACCCTTTCGGTGTATTCCACGGGTGCGTCCGCATTCTCCAAATGTGCCAGCCTTTCAACATCCGACGCAGTTTCTTGCCATGTTTCACCGGGCCTCTGGAAGCGGTTCGGTAAGTCCATTTGTTATATCTGTCTCCTATAATCGGTTCCGTATCGCCTCTGTAGTGCGCCCATCAATTCTTCTTATCTGTTCCGTTCGTACTCTGGAATGGTCTGTAAGATCTCAGCAGCTGGTCCTTTTAAAGCCACGAACAATGCAAAAACTTTATTTATCTTCAGCGTTCCAGTTGTGCACGGTTGCGGTCTTCTCAAACTGTAGCTTAAAGACCTGGAAAGGAACAGAACCATCAAAGGATGTTTTCTGTACCCTTGGATTACTCGCTGAAACTGCTGGACGATTTATTTGCAACTCCTGTATACGACTTCTCAAGGCTTGTATCTCAGCATCCATTTTATCCTCGAGCTGTAAAATTATTGTATCCTGTGCTTCTAACTGCGAAGACATTTCTGCCACCTGTAATCATAAGCGCTCCTCTTGTGCTTCCATCTTGGATGTAACCTGTGTAGACATTTCTGAAATATGCGTTTCTTGTACTTTCAACTTCTCAGCCAACTGAGATGCTATATATGTCTTCTGTTCTTCCAGTTGAGATGACATTTGCGACGACATCGATGTTATTGTCGATGTTTGTGCAGATATTGCAGCCAATATCATGTTCAACTCTGTGTTGTTAACTGCCTGCGATGTTTCGTTTATCTCTACAATTTTCGTTGTTGTCTCGTCCCCATCAGGATGAAAGACATCATCGTCCACATTAATTCCTTCCGACTACATTACCCCTCGTAGCCGTGCTTAAAGTTCGTTCTTATTGCCAGTTGTACTCAATCCACGGTTCGCCAACTTCTTTTTCAATTGCTGGATCCTTTATTCACTTAACTTTGACATGCCCAAGTTGTATTCTGTATTCGAAATCTTCGGAATTTATTCAACAATTCCTCTTCTGACACCAATTGAAACGAATTTAGGGAAACTCCGCTTATTTTACACTTTCTACTAACGTTCGTATCGCTAATTTGTTGAATAAATAACTCTAATATTAACTAATGCAAAATGGTATTTATTAGAATACTTTGAAAATACTTTCGCTGCTTTTATACTCTCTGTTGTCTCGTCCTCCCATTTCTCCTAAGGTCTGGTAACTTCTCAAAATTCATGCTTGGGACCATCCATATATGTATATGTATATTTGTAGTTTGTATCCATATGCGTGTGTATATGTGAGTACTATTTCTGCTGATGATGACATGCGTTTGTGAGTATCTCTCTGCTGCCTTGCATGTATGTGAGTAAATGACGATTGCTATGATGTACACAATAGCAGCAGCTTACTTTATTGTTGTTGTGCCTTTATTTACTTAGTATCAGATTAGTGATGTGGATCAATTAGTGATGCTAATATTCGTGACAATATATATAAAGTGGGCGTGACTATCATCCGATTTCGCTCATTTTCAATACCAATCTATTCTGGGTCCAGATAAGCTCGTGTACCAAATTTGGTGAAGATATCTTAATATCTACTCAAGTTATCGTGTGAACGGACAGACGGATGGACGGACGGACATGGCTCAATCAAATCAAATTTTTTCCGATACTGATGATTTTGGTATATGGAAGTATATCTATCTCGATTTCTTTGTACCTGTACACCCAACCGTTAGACAATCAAAGTTAATATACTCTGTGTGCAAAGCAGTCCGGCAATAATCTTGCACATAAGTGAACACTTCTATATCTTGAATTAAACTGGTTTTGTGGACTAATTATATCGTGCATGAAAACAAAACTTTATATAAATTTTAGCCCGACTCTCGAAATTTGGAAGCCCTTGAAGAGAAGAGATAGACCCCCCACAACGCATAGCGATATGATCGAGATCACAAGCCAAGTTGCTTTAGCCATATCCGTCTGTTTGTCTATCTATTTGAACATAAACTAGTCCGTTCAGTTTTTGAAATATCTTGACGAAGATTGGTAAACGGGTGTATTTGGCTGTCTAATTAACTATTTGTCGAAATTGACTACTTTGGGCCATTAGATTATATATCTCCCATACAGCCGATTTTTCAGATAAAAGGCTTTCCGTAATTTCTTCCTTACTTTAACAGCTAGAAGCTCCAAATTATGAATTTGAGGGTTTTCGTCCTTACTACCCTACCGCCCAAACTCTCTAGTAGGGTTTTTACGACAATTTTCAAGCTTTCAACTTTAGCGATAACAGCATGTAACTCATCATACATATATGCCTGAATAAGGATGATTTGAAAACCATGCCATTGCCCATGCAGTGACTATAAAGTCACAAGTAAATTTCAGCTGATCTCTGAAATTTGGAAACAGGAAATAAGCAATGAATGCAAATATTGCTCGTGAATTCCACCTGCCGCTATGAAGAGATGACAGCTTTTTCGAATTAACTGACGGCTCTTGGTAGTATTTGTATCCTTCAAAAAAAGCAACTTGAAGTCATCTCTCCATCCTGGACTTTTAAATGATGGCATAACTTCCGTACCGGTGTATTTCACTTTCATGTCCTCATAATCTGCCAAAACATCGTCAATGAATAGATAATAGACACGGTGATCGCGATGTTGTTGAAAACAAGGAATCCATTAAGTTACGGAGAACAGGATCGAGAATGTGATGTTGGCAACCTTTGAGCTGAGGCGTATCTAACCCCATTTGTCTAAATTTCTTTTGGAGTTTCACAACTACTCCATTCTTGCTTCCTGTGTTTACTGCAGTTGTGTCATATATAATCCTTTTACTACTGCTCCATGCACAATACTCATCCAGCAAGTAGTGCAAAGGAATAAAGATGTCATTAGCTGTACCGCTGTCTCAAGTGTACCGTCCTTTTTTAATTTCCTGAGACAAACTGCTTGGAATTATTTTTTTTTTTTTATTATTTTCCCATCGAAATTCAAAAAAAAAAACTTCTTCAGCGAGAAGCTCTTTAAGCCGGCTCTTTGCTTTATCTGCATTCTTGATGACTCGACGCCAAGTCCCCGATTGCGAAGGTGTGTGTACCGTAATATTGTCTTCAGCTAAGTGTTGAAGGTCTTTTGACACTTTCCTTGTCGACAAGCACACTTTTAGTATTAACTTGGCTGCGGATTTTGTAGATTCATTCTTACGTTTATGGAGGGCACACTCTTCTGAATCGCTCCAGTCCGTATTGCTAGTATCTTCTTCAAGCTAAGCTCTGCACTTGGATTGCCAATTGGTCTAATTTCCAGATTCGTTTCGAAGGATTAATTGTTGTCACTAAATCCTCTTTCTTAGTCGCGTTCTCTACACGACCTCCTGATTCAATTTGTTTCGTGTAAAGCTCTTTGTCTTCGTTGCATAACCAGATTCCGCCCACCTTTGTGACATTGAAAAGGGTTTTTAAGACTTTTTTCAAAATCATAGTTCTTTCGCTTCCTATTAGTTTCAAATGATTTCATAATGTTTAGTACCTTTGCAGAAATATATTGCATTGAGGTTGTAGGGAAGCGGGTTTCTGCCAAAGATTTGACAATTCTTGCGACAATTTTGCACTTGTTGTACATACCTAAAAATTTACAAACGATGTGGCTGTTTAAAGGCATTTTACACATAATCTCATCCATCTCTTGTTTTATTTGGGGTACCATGGGATGGCGCTTAGTACTTATTCTCAAATCCCTTCTCAATATAGTCTCGTTTGATTCCACGACGGACTTAAGTTATTTATTTTTAAAGATGTTTTTTACCTTTTTTCTTGCAACTGAAGTGAAATGAAAAACTCACTTTTACTTCTTATAATTCTAGTTGATATACTTAGAAAACTGCCCCGATTAAGTACTTTTTTAAAGAAGTCCTGTTCAGGTCCGTTGAGCTTACGATTTTGCTTCCGTTATGCCCAAGACGAATTCATACCAGGTGGTGGCAAACCGAATTCAACTAATTCGCCGTGCAGAGGAATGCCAACTCAAAACACAATTTTCATTGATTTCGATTAACTGGCATGTACAAGGCGTTGTTTCGAAAATAATCAAGAAGAAGCAATCAGCTGGTACTGAATTCGTCTTCGATATGCCTAAACGTAGGTGTAAAGAAAAAGTATTTAAGGGAAGTGTTTTGTCAACCACAGCAACATTGTATGATGATTGATTAGTGTATGCGGTCAGCTACCTGCCTGCTGTATGAATATTTACATACATATGTAAGTACGGGGTTTTTCCATACAACAGCCTTGTAAATGAAATCATAGTGTGCGCGGAAGGATTTTTCACGAACCAACAAATAACAGGCAAATCAAAATTAAAAAAAATTTTTAAGAAGTCATAACCCTACTAAATACCCACAAAGGTGCTTATATTTTTAAAGAGACAAATTTTAAGCCTCACGTTGGGCATACTAACTGGACTTTGTCTTTTGGTGTCACACACTCATAAAAAAGGCATCGTCAGTAACAGGAGATATAGGAAGTGCGAGCTATAGGAAGAAACTGTTAAGCATGTTCTATGTTCGTGTTCTATGCTCGCGAGGTTAAGGCTCCAACTACTTGTGGTGACAGATTTGCCAGATCTCGAGGCAGCAGTTAAACTAGATCTTGGACAACTTCTAGAGGACTGAGTTGTTATATAACATAATTTCTGATAATTTTTTCGGATTTTTCCCTTTAGTCGTCAAACAAAATTTTGTAAAACTATGGACTCAATCAGTCTATGTAACGTTTTGATTGACCTTTCAGTTGTACCTATCCTTATCTACTTTATTTTTAAATAATCTATTACTGTAATCAAAAATAATAGCCAATAACTACGCAGTACAATGGCTTGTGTAGATTTAATACTTTTAGAACCCTGTATTGAGAGTTGACTCATTTTTAAAAAAATCTAGTTCACTACTATTAAATCTACGGAAGCCGTTGTACTGCGTAATTATTGGCTATACCCCTCTATAAGCCTCTTATATTTATCCTCCTCTTATTACCTCTTCTTCTCCTCTTTCTCTTTTCTTTTTTCTCTCCGTCTCCTTTTTTATCTCCTTGTCCTTCCTTTCTCATTCTCATTATCCTTCTCCTTCCCTGCTCTTCCTCTTTCTTCTCCTTCCCGTTTTTATTCTCTTTCTCCAATACCTTCTCCTTGTCATAATAAAGTCTCAGACTGAGCGGTGGGCTGAGGGAATGGTCGCTCTAATTTTATTTAAAATAAGTTCAATGAAGTATATTGACGTCATTAAAAACAGACAAATGAGCTTTGGAGTGGAGATTCAGTAAAATGCTCCCAATTCCACTAATAAATGTATTCGTACCATTCGAAAAGATGAAAATTTCACGCTTAACATGTTTTCTCACATAATAAAATTAAAAAAACAAAGAAAAACGTGCAAAATGTAAATATTTGACAGTTTCTAAATTACAGACAAGCTCAATATATCAATTTATAAATAACAAGTAAAGGTGTCTAAGTTCAGGTGTAACCGAACATTATATACTCAGCGTGAGCTTCAATTGTACATTTCATTTCAGATAAATTACTTTTCTACATAACACGTGGCACCGTCCATTTAAAAGAAAAATGTCTCCCCATTTCCTCTTACAGTAAAACTTAATAAGTGAAATATCATTGACTCAAAATTATTTTTTGCTAAGCTATAGCTTATTATTCTAATCTAAGACCCTTTTAGACTTGTTAAACGGTTTTATTTAGGTTGAATTGACAAGCTGCACGGCTGCACGGCCGGCCGTTTTGAACGAATTTTGTAATTAAAATTTAAGTAACCACCCGATAAGCTACAAGCTTGAAACTTGGAATATAGTTCAGAACCCAATGACAATGCAATAATACGTAAAAAAATCGTCGCTAGGTGGCGCTAGGATCGACATATTCACAAAAATCGTATTTGTGGTCCGATTTGGCTCATATTTGGAACTTATAATACATAGAAGAATAGAAAGCGACCTATGAAAAAATCGCCGCTAGGTGGCGCAATGATCGAGATATTCACAAAAATCATATTTGTGGTCCGATTTGGCTCATATTTGGAACACATAATACATACAAGAATAGAAAGCGACCTATAAAAAAAACCGCCGCGAGGTGCAGCAAGGATCGAGATATTCACAAAAATCGTATTTGTCCATATTTGCAACAAATATTAGATACAGTCCGGTAGAAGTGACATCAAAATATTTTGAAGTTGGAGGAGGGACAATCATACGTGACGCAGAGCCGAGTAAAGTCTTTGGAAGGATTATGTATTGAGGAATTACATTGTAACAAATTGTCAGGAAAGAGTCTTTGTAATAATGAGTCACTAAATGAACTAAATAGAGTGAGAAATAATAGGCAATTAAATAAAGACTAAACACTTGAAAATAAAATAATAAAAAAAATTTTTAAGTTAAACTGTTTTATTGAAAACAATACTTACATGAAATAATAATAATACTAAAAGCTAGAAAATATTAGGTAGGTCCTAGGTAGTAGTCATCACACTCCTCACCAATCTAGGGCGTTCATCATACAATTAAATAAAAGCGTTGGACGCGTAAAATTTCTATTGATAGTCATATATAAGGCCAACTAAACCTTAACAAGATTATGATATGCCTCACATTTATTAGAAATTTCACGCGTCCGACGCATTTATTTAATTGTCTGATCAACGCCCTAGATTGGTGAGGAGTGTGATTACTAGTACCTAGGACCTACCTAATTATTTTCTAGCTTTTACTATTATTATTATTTCATGAAATTATTGTTTTCAATAAAACGGTTTAACTTAAAACAATTTTTTTATTTATTTTATTTTATATCTAAGTTGCCGTGGTTTTTAACCGATCCCGTCCATTTTTACTATACATATTTTCTGCTATAAGGAAAATATGTGTACAGAATTTTGTTACGATATGTAAATTTTTCTTCGAGTTATGGCTCCTGAAATATAGAAAATTGCTTAGTCATAAAAGAGCTGTGCCACGCCCATTTTTAAAAATTTGAAGTTTTTCCTATTTAATGTTATAAATCCACTTGTGAAATGAAATACCCATTGATGCAAAGCGGTTTTTTGCAAAGATATAGCTTATTTTATTCGTCCACGACCCTTTTAAAAATCTTTTATATGCAAGTGTGCGTGGTCCTTAACCGATTTCGTTAATTTTTCTTCAAAGCACTCCTTATAGTAAAGGAAACCTTTATGACGAATTTTGCTACGATAGGTTTAACAATTTTTGGTTTATGATTAATAATATTTGTAAAATTGATTTTGTCACAGTTGGGCAGTGCCACGCCCATTTTATAAATTTTTATCAAGAGTCTCAATATCAGTCCACACAAATTTCAACTTTCTAGGTGTATTATTTACGAAATAATCCGGTTTTTTGTATTTTCCAAAATGTTATATATATAAAAAGTGGATTATCATCCGATTTCGCTCATTTTCAATACCAATCTATTCTAGGTTCAGATAAGGTCGAGTACCAAATTTGGTGTAGATATCTCAATATTTACTCAAGTTGTCGTGTTAACGGACAGACGGACGGATGGACGGACGGAAATGGCTCAATCAAATTTTTTTTCGATGCTGATGATTTTGATATATAGAAGTCTATATTTACCTCGCTTCCCTTATACCTGTACAACCAACCGTTATCCAATCAAAGTTAATATACTCTGTGTGCAAAGCACGCTGAGTATAAAAACAATGTCAATACCTACATACATACTTACATGCATATAATATAATCAAATGCTTATAATTCACAAAGGACCACCAATGCTGCAAATGCTATATTCGTAGCACATTGTCTCCCGGCTATGCAGATGGCTTACATGCATTTGTATATGTATGGATGAATGTGTTAAATTTTCAATATATGCGTGCGTTGCTCTGTACAAAGACGCCAGTGAATTTTGCTCATTATGACTTCCAAGTCAAATGAACTGCATATATCAGATGTCAAATTGGGTCGCGCCAAAGCAAACAGCCATCAAATTTACAAACGTTCATATACTAAATTACCTTGCACATACATACATCCAAACATGTATGCGCATATTTAGTATAAACAAATGTACTTACCTACATTTATTTAAACATTGGTGAGGGTGATGACTTTATGTCAAGCCTGCCATGGTTCCCATATGATTTGGCGCTCACGCGTCGGTACCTCACTATGTCGTTGACATAGATCTATATTTATATGTAGATATGTAAGTTGGTAGATATGAATGTATGCTTGGGATGACTCACATCTGGAATTTAATTGTGGCTGGAAATATATATATATATGTTTTGACTTTTTTCATTTCCTGATGAGCACGTGTGTCTATTGACTTGTGAAAATAAAAAATAACAAAAATTAAAACAAGAAGGCAAAAACAAGAAAGGTAATAATTAGTAATATGTAAATTAATTACATATATTCAATTTTCACTGAATGGAAGAAAATTTTTATTTTCCGTTTACAAATAAAATATTTATTCTATAAAAGTGGCGAAAAATAACTTAACAGGCTGTAGCGAGCTCAAGTTTCGTGTGAGTTGAAGCAATCATACCCGCTTTTATTTGAGTTGAATCCGCCACGTATGTCGGCAATATGGACACCCTTGAACTCCTAAAGAGGTTCTCAGAGATTGGGGTCCACTGTCAGGGGTATGCGAATGACATTGTCATAACTGTAAGAGGCAGATTCGAGAGCACCCTATTACCCCCAGCGGGTTAGGGGGTTAGAATATACCCGCCGTAGGTATGCCTGTCGTAAGAGGCGACTAAAATACCAAATTGATTCAATGGGTTGTGTAGCGCAACCCTCTCAAGGGGTTTCCAGTGCAATATATATTTGCAGGTTTTGATGAGTATACCTCGCAAAACTCGGTAAAATGACAAAGTTCTAACGATTAAGGTTTTTACTAACTTTATTTAATTAAACAAACTTTAAATTTAAAGAAATGAATTGTCTTATATTAATGTTCAAATTTTTGTTTCAGCAAGCACGTCCGATAAGGTTAGTTGTTCGCAAGAAAAAGGGGAGATGAAAGTTGCTAGGGATGCCAGATCGGAATTTTTTATTTTTCACTGGTACATCTCTGAAGGGTTGTATTGAACTCGTTGGTAATCGAAGTGCTGCCACAATACTCCCCGCTTAGACGAAACTACCGGTATCGTAAAGGAAAATTTACTTGTCTGCCACAACGCGTAGATTTCGTCGATGCAGGAGGCGGTGTCTCCATTCGATCATGTTCAGGAGGAACGTGGTTTGTCGTTGAGGTGGGGTCCGGTGTATCCGAAGGCTCTTCTGGCTGTGCACTATCCCTTGCCGTAGGAATGGGCTCGGGTGTATTCGTCGATGTTGCCGTCTCATGAGTATGGCTTGAATTTTCATAGTCGTCGCTGGCTAAGAATGCGGGCTTTAGGCGATCAATGCTTATGTTGTTGTGTCGTCCTCGTATGAGGAGTTTGTAAAATTTTGGCGATCTCTTAATGACTCGGAAAGGTCCGTCGTACGGATGCGTTACCGATGGGCGGATCCATTCGTTCCGAACGAAAACGTGAGACGCAGAATGTAATGCGGGTGACACAAACACTTTGGGCGATGAATGGTGTGTTGTTGTTGTCGGGCGGATTTTTTGCATTGATGACTGAAATTGCGATACCATATCCTGAGTTACTTGTTTCGTATTAGTAGTTTGGAAAAATTCGCCTGGTAGTCGTAACGATGAACCATAAACAAGCATAGCTGGGCTTGCGTGTATGTCGGGCTTGTAAGCTGCACGAAGGCCAAGTAGAATCGATGGCAAGTGATGCACCCACTTGTTCGGGTCGAGGCAAAGTATGGCAGCTTTAAAACTTCGATGCCATCTTTCAATAATGCCGTTGGACTGCGGGTGGTATGGTGTTGTGCGAAGATGAACGGTACCAATCGTACTCATCAACTCGGTGAAAACAGCAGAATCGAACTGCCGACCACGATCTGAATCACTTGCTGGAACGCCAAATCGCGAAATCCAATGCGAAATGAGTGCTTTGGAGACCGACTCAGCGGACATGTCTGGAATCGGTGCTGCTTCTGGCCAGCGAGTGAAGCGGTCAATCATTGTTAGGCAATAGCGTTGTCCTTCGCATAGGAGGAACGGACCAACAACGTCGATGTTTACATGCGCAAAACGTTCTTGTGGCGGTACGTAGCTCGCTGGTGCAGATTTTGTGTGTCGATGGATTTTCGATCTTTGGCATGATTCGCAGTTTCGAACGAATATTGTTGTATCTTTCCTTATGTCTGGCCAAACAAACCTTTCAGTCATGAGATTGATGGTTGAGCGAATGCCTGGGTGCGATAAGCCGTGAATCTTCGCCAACAATGGCGTACGAAATTCGTGTGGTATGTAAGAGCGAATGTTCGATGTTGAGGTATCACATACGAGTTTCGCCGTGCTGTTAGGAATATCAAAATACTTTAGTTTAAGTGAATTACTATTCGTACCTTGTTCGTTAAGAAGCGATTGTAAATGTAAATCAGCTTGCTGCGCTGCTGCAACCTTTACGTAGTCAATCTCCTGGCCGACTAATTGTATGCATGAGAGCAGGTCTGCTGTGGAGTTTTCAGAGCCGGGTATGTGTCGGCCGATGAAGTCCAATTGCCTTACTCGATGAAGTGAAGCTTTTTCTAGCTTTTGACGGAAAGCGTATACTAGCGGTCGATGATCGGTGACGATATGGCATTTGCGACCTTCAACCATGTGCCGGAAATGACACACACCTTGATATGCTGCTGTGAGCTCGCGGTCGTATGTACTATATTTGCGTTGTGAGTTCGTCAGTTTTTTTGAACAAAACCCGAGAGGTTGAAGTTCCCCGTCTACAATTTGATGTAATGTAGCTCCCACGGCTGTATCTGATGCATCAACATGGAATGCTAATTCTGCGCTGGATGACGGATGAACTAACAGTGTCGCGTTTGCCAACTCGGATTTGCAACGATCAAACGCAGCTTCGGCTTCCTTGTTCCATTTAACAATGGTACGATCGTTTTTATTATTGCCTGTAATGAGTTGTTGCAGATGTGACTGGTACTCAATGGCGTTGGGTAAAAACTTGCGATAGAAGTTTACCATTGCGATGAAACGTTTTAGCTTTTTTGCAACTGCCGGCTTGGGATAATCGCGAATAACTACGATGCGCTCGGGTAGAGGACGGATGCCTTTCGCGTCGACGAGATGTCCCAAAAATTTGAGTTCTTTTTTACCAAATTCGCAATTTGAAACGTTTATTGCCAAATTATTATCCCGAAGGCGTTTGAATACTTCACGTAAATCTTTTTTATGCTGTTCGAGCGACGAAGAACCGATGCAGATGTCATCGATGTAAGGGAATACGTAGTCGAGGTCACGCAAGACTTCATTTATCAACCTTTGGAAGGTCTGCGCGGCGTTGCAGAGGCCGAAGGTCATAAACTTAAATTCGAACATCCCGAATGGCGTAGTGATAGCGGTCTTCGGTATATCATCCTCGTGAATCGGAACTTGGTGAAATGCACGTTGTAGGTCGATCTTCGAGAAAACTGTTTTGCCTCGTAAATTGCATATGAAATCGGTTAGAAACGGTAATGGGTACCTGTCAGGTAACGTTTGAGCATTGAGCGCGCGATAGTCGCCGCAAGGCCTCCAAGTGCCATCATTCTTTCGCACCATATGTAGCGGGCTGGACCAGTTGCTACTGGAGGGTTGACAAATGCCTGCCTTTAGCAGGAAGTTGAATTCGTTACGTGCGGCTACGAGCTTGCCGGGAGCAAGACGTCGTGGTCTAGAAAAGACTGGCTGACCTGTAGTCAAAATGCGATGGACGACTGTTGATTTTGTTAAAGAACCGTGAAGTGCAAGCTTCGTGATTTGAAAAAATTCGGAGAGAAGATCAGCGAATGGGCCTGTTCTGTCGAACGTCTTAATCTCAGTAGCCTTACACAACGTTGGAGCAGTTACAGATGATTTTAATTTGGTTAAATTGTCGATGAGCCTGTTGCGGCGCATATCGATTAGCAAATCATAAAATCGAATAAAGTCAGCGCCGATTATCGGCGTTGTTACGTCAGCGATAATAAAGGACCAGGGAAAATCTCTACGCAACCCAAAGTCCAGGCTAATTTGCCTTTCTCCAAAAACCTTGATGGCAGAACCATTTGCTGCGTACAATTTTGTAGCCGTTGGTCGGATATGGTATAATTTTGAGGTTATGGGAAGCACGGATACATCAGCACCAGTGTCAACGAGAAACTTTTTCCCGGTTTGTCGTTCGTGTACTTGTAGACGAAGTACGTTGCGTTCGATGACAGGACCTTCGTTGCATCCTGCCACGCGCTTTGACAGTCAAGAAGATTCTGACGTTATTGATTGGGTGTGCTTGCCATGACGACAAGGACTACGACATTTTTTGGCATTGCTACCATATTTTTGGTGATACCAACATTCTTGGGAAGTTGATGATTTTCGTGAGGTATCAGTACGGTCGCGAGCCTTTGAATTGTGTCGAGAGTGTGTTCGCTTGCGGCTACGGGATCGTGAACGTAGTGTGAGTTTGTCGAATTTCTTACCAAGCTCCATGACAACAGCACGCAATTCATTAATTTCGCTGGATGTTGCTGATTTGATACGATTTAGCTGATGCGGAGCGATCGCATCTACGATGGTGTCTGCTATTTTTGTGAATTCGGAGGCTAAACCGGAAGAGGCTGCAACTGGCTGTGCAAACTCAGGTAATCGCTTGATCCATAGACTTTTGAGAGCGGCATCGCCAAGAGTGTTGCCTGCGACGCGCCTCATCTCGAAGAAAAGCCCGGAAGGCTTTTTATCGCCAAGTGGTAATTGAGATAAGACATGATTAAGCCGCCGCTGTTCACTGTCCGCAAAATCCTCGATGATTTTTTGTTTGACAAAGTCGAATCTGTCGTTTTGTGGTAGCGCTGTGATGACGTCACCCAATTGGCTCAAAACATTGGGAT
Organism: Eurosta solidaginis; assembly: GCF_040869045.1. NCBI lineage: Eukaryota > Metazoa > Arthropoda > Insecta > Diptera > Tephritidae > Eurosta > Eurosta solidaginis. The sequence goes on along the minus strand of NC_090323.1, from coordinate 164,128,431 downwards.
CCAGAGCTGCTAGTATTGTTGCAGTTTTCTGCTTATCAGCAGTGAAGCCCGAAGCTGTGAACCAAAATTCCATAGAGGTAAAACATGCTTCTATGTTTGTGCTTGCCATTTTTGGAATTGGCAGGCGCGCGTATACTAATGCAACGCAGTTCGCCGGAGCTGTCGTTTCTGACGCATTTTGTGTTTGAGCTGGTGCAATCGCCGCTGGTACACCATTTAACCCCCCCAACGTGATCGGCAAGCACGTGCAGCGCAAGAATACATCTTTAACTACATATTAACGTAAGTAATTCTAAATGGGGTCACCAGTTTGGAGGTTTTGATGAGTTTACCTCGCAAAACTCGGTAAAATGACAAAGTTCTAACGATTAAAGTTTTTACTAACTTTATTTAATTAAACAAACTTTAAATTTAAAGAAATGAATTATCTTATATTAATGTTCTAATTTTTGTTTCAGCAAGCACGTCCGATCAGGTTGGTTGTTCGCCAGAAAAAGGGGAGATGAAAATTGCTAGGGATGCCAGATCGGAATTTTTTATTTTCCACTGGTACATCTCTGAAGGGTTGTATTGAACTCGTTGGTAATCAAAGTGCTGCCACATATACCTTCTCCAACTCAATTGTCCACCTCATCTACCCATGGCGAATCCTGTTTCATTAACAGCGAGGCTCTGGTGACCCCGAACTCCTGATGGATCTAGGAGGTGGGAGGGCGAGATGGTCTAGAAGGTTTCATGTGGTCATACCAAATTGTTCCCGAGATGGTCGGGGTAGTACCTTTATGGTGCTTGTTACCGGAACGTACCAGATCTGCATCCGACAAAGGACCATCAAGATTGGTAGCACTCCCCAAGGACTTCGGGGAGTGTCCTGATCGCTACAATAACAACAACAACAGAGCACCCTATGTGACAAAATGCAAAGGGCATTGTGGTTGGAAAAATAATGGTGAACATAGGTGAGGGTAAGCATCAACCTTAACCAGATGGTATTTGTGGACTTTACCAGGAGGGTAACACTAGAGGGGATGAGGCAAATCGTAACGGATTGAGTACGGTTGCAGCATGCGACCGTGGTGAGGGGTAAGAGTCACCTTCGAATCGAAGCTAAGAGTAATAATAGTCTGCAGACGAATCGTAGGAGAACCCTGGGGTTGCACCGCCAAGTTCCTTAGATAGATGTACACGATGATAGCGAGACCCATCTTATGACCGTACATAAATCATTCACCAAGCTCCAACGCTTGGCGGCAAAAGAAACGCGGCTCGAGCTAACCAGGAGCACTTTGGTGAACATTACTAAAGACAAAATAACACAGTCGAATAATATAGAGATACCGAAAGAGGAGTTTACACTCATCCAGTTTCCCAGGGATGAGACCTGGGTCCATATTACTTGTAATGATAATTGACTGAAAACTATTTTCACTCAAACGATAAAAATGCAATTGTCAAGCCTTTTCTAAAAAATATATTGAATTATAGACCTAACGAGTGCTATTTGTTGCTAGTTAACAAAAGTCATTAATCTGATGCACCATTTCTAAGCTATTGTTATTTTGGAAATAAGTTTCGATCACGGATTTTAGAATGTAATACGGACCTGTATTTCTAGGTTTGAGAAACGTTTCAGAATAGATCTATGAGACAAAGGTAAGTGGGACACTTTCAGAATAGAAGCGCTTCATCAGGATCACACTCTTTTATAGTAAATCTATGGGTAGAAGATGCCAGATGGCCTCAGCATTCCATTTAAAAAATATCCGAGAATATTTCGAGCTGAGGTTATCTACATAAGTCGGTGTGCAGGGATAAATCTGAATTGAGGATAGGCAAATGGGAAATTTGGTGTACTCAGCGAAAGTCTGGCCACGCCCAAGGCAGTATATTCAGTTGAGATTAGAAAGTAATCGTTAGATCACCAACGGTCCTTGAGTATCTGGAGAGGTAAAATTATTTAGGTGCTAATAACACCATTCGTTTGGCTTGGTACTGGGCCACAGAGGGGTGTATGGAAACGAGCAAGTTGACGGGCTGGCCAGAAAAGCAATAGCCGATGAGCCAATATGGTATGAACCCACCAATTCGATAGGGTCACACACTTTTAGGAACGGGCTCTGGTAAAAGGAGGAATGCTTCAGAGGCCAACACTTGCGCGAAATTCCAGGTATGCGACAGGAAAATACATTGATAGGAGGATACAACACAAGTGTTACTAACCTCCCAAAAAACAGCCATAGCCACTAAAAAGCCACAAGCGCAAGCTACACATATGGTATTATAACCTGTGTCGGTTCAGTGACAACGAGGAAGAGACTTATGAACACATCCTTTTCGAATGTGATGCAGTCGCGGGAGGAATGCAAAGGATAGTCTTGGATTTTGTTTAGGATATCGGTTGGATGAAGTTTTGTGAATAGGATGGGGCAAGATAAAGTTATAGCCTCACAGCAGTCTAACTGACTATCTCGGCAGTATTTTTGTTGATTCCTGAACTGCCGTAATTTTTATAACTTTCATGAAAATGAAATGGTATATTAATTTCGTCACGAAACCCAAAATTGTAAGTCCTTAAAGGAAAATAGATAGACACACCATTAAGTATACCGAAATAATCAGGATGAAGAACTGAGTTGATTTAGCCATGTCCGTCTGTCCGTCTGCCCGTTTGTCCGTCTGTCTATTTGTATGCAAACTAGTCCCTCAATTTTTGAGATATCTTGATAAAATTTGGTGACCGGGTGTATTTGGGTGTCCGATTAGACATTTGTCGGAGCCGACCGGATCGGACCGCTATAGCATATATCCTCCATACAAACGATTTTTCAGAAAAAGAGGATTTTGGTCATATCTTACTCAATTTAACAGATTGAAGCTTCAAACTTCACCATATAATTTCGTATATTACACATATTGTTTCCTGAAAAAACTGATGAGATCGGTCGTATGTATAGTATATATATAACAACCGATTGTTCAGATAAGAAACTTTTCGTAATGAATGCCCTATTTTAAGAGCGCTAGAGGCTTCAAATTTCAACGAATGCTTATGTATATAGCATATATTGTTATGTGAAAAAAACATAAAGATCGGTGGTATATATAGTATATATATGGGGGTATATATAGTATATATATATAGTAAATATATATATATTTTCGCAATTTTAGCCCCATTTTAAGACCTAGAGGATTCAAATTTCACCGATTGCTTACGTATATAGTATTTATTGTTGTGTAAAAAAATCATAGAGATCGGTGGTTGAGCGACTATTGCAGTCATCAACAGCCAACTCCATCAACATCGTATTTTTATAACCAATCAAAAGAACTTGAATTTTACCTGAATTTTTTTATATTGAATTTGAACATGTACCTTATTTCTAATTACCGTAACTAAGTTACATATATATAAATATGTACATTGAACCTTTTTATACATTACTATTTGATGTATAGTTATTATCTTTACGACTCATGAATTACGTTACATCCATGAATTATATCTATAGTTATATCTATTAGAGTATAAGAGTTCACGTTTCGCCCCTCTGGCAACCCCAACGATGAGTTGACAGTTGACATGTACGTACATATGTACATATATATATATATATATGTTCTATTGACATTTTTGCTTTTACTTATTCGAAATTTACCTCCATCTCGGTGTGCCAATAAAATTGTGAGTTCATAAGTAAATTGAAATAAAGTTAAAATTTTATAATTATACTGACAAATTAAAGCTTTGCTTGGTTGAGTTAAGCGAGAGCTATACCAGCTGACAAGAACTCCTCGAAAAGGGTTATAAGATCGTCCTGCCACTATCCCATTACCACCAGCTCCATTCGACACCGCCACCACATCACCGCCGCAGCAGCCGTATACAAAGAAAAGAAGGTGAATCGTGTCCATCCGCAGCTACACCCCACCGCAAAAAAAGGAAGGTAAATTTTGTACCACCAGCTCCCCTTAAACAGTGGTCCTTCGACGCCACTAGGGAAACCAACGCAGGAAAAACATAAGTACACATTTTGTAAATCGTGAGTATTAAATGCGATTTTAATACACCCCCATACGAAGAAATATATATAGAGCGGAAAAATTTGACTCTCGAGGATTGGTGATTCCCGCCAATAATCCTCATTTCCCACCAAATTTTCTCAATTTCCCGCCAAAACTTGCATATACCATTTCGTATATATACATATCTATATATATATATATATATATATATATATATATATACAGCAATAACCCCATATTGCAAAACCCAATACGGTATATATGCAAAGCATAAGAATAAAAACTCGATTAGAGCTACAGTGGGCACGATTGATAAAACTACCCCTCAAATTTTATTGCGACAAATCTCAACATATTTTAAAATTTTCCCAAGTTGAACTGAAATATCTCTTGTCCTCAATTAAATATATAATAAGAAAAACTAAGTTAGATACAGTGGGCACGCATATCGATTTTACCTCTCAAATATTTTTTTCGGTATTACATATGTATACCGCTCTAAAAATATTTAATCTCTTTTGAATCGATACAGTGTCTTCCCTTGCTGATTATCATAGCACACTTTTCTTATTTATCCTCAATTGAATTAATAAAAAACGCAAGCAAATTTTCTCGGTTTCCTCATTTGCGTATACACATATATACGGATATATAAAAGAAAGAATACGACATAAGCGGTGTAATAAAATCTCGTGCACAGTGGTACAAGAGTGGTTCAGTGCGTACACTAGCGCTTAAAAAATATAGCTCTCTTGTGTAAAGCTAAAATTTTCCCGAGTAATTTAGTATTTCACTCTGTATCCCCATTTATACAGTCCACAAGAATATCGATAGAGAAATTAAGATAATTACTCATATTTACATATATATATATATATTTGTATTTTTCCCACGTATATTTAATTCTCCCCCATATATACGCATTAAATACAGTGCAAACGCGGCACAGTTGTCAAACTCGATTGGTCACCCCCCTCAATAAAATTTAACTTAAAAGCTTTTTTTTTAGTTTTGGAAATTATTCTCTCTTGCTATTTAACGTGAATATTTAAACATAACTCCCTCACATAGTTAAAAGCAAACACTCTCTATTCAAAAAAAAAAAGTTTTTTCTCTCTGAAGTAAAATTTTTGTTAATTCTCATTTGTAAGCGTCATAAAACAAAGCTCAAAAATGAGTGACGATGAAACCAAAAAAGGTGGCTCCAAAACTCAAGGAGTTAAAAGGTTTATAATCTCGTCTGCCCCCAAAAAATTGACATCTGAAACGGACAATTTTATGGAATATTGTGCTCGGTTTAGGTCGACGTCGCTCCAAGACAACACGGAGTCCTCACTCAAAATAAAAAACTCAAACATAGAAAAATTCTGGAATAGAGTCCAAACCTTCTTCGATAAGATTGTCGAAACCCCAGATCAGGACCTGCCCGAAGATTTTCTAACATCTGCTAATAGCATATACAGGTCCTGTCTCATAGCGTACGAAGACACAAAAGCCCTGATCGAAGACCAGCTTCAGTTGCTTAAACAAGCAAATGCCCCCGCTCCCTCTACCGCCACACCGGGTCCATCCGACAACTCCGGTATTTCGATAAAAATCTCTCCCTGCGATACCGAAACATTTTATGGTGGTTATGAAAAATGGCCCTCATTTCGTGACATGTTCACAGCCGTTTATATTAACCACCCGAAACTCTCCCAAGCGCAAAAATTGTATCTCCTCAGATACAAAACCCAAGGAAAGGCAGCTCAAATAGTCAATCAATTCCCCTTGACTGACGACAACTTTGCCTTAGCGTGGGAAGCCCTAAAGGCCCGATACGAGAACAGACGAGTTCTCGTAGATAATGAAATACGAGCCCTGATGAATTTAAAAACTATCACTACGGAAAACTGTGAAGACATCAAAAAATTGCAATCCTCAGTAAATAATTGTCTTCAGATTCTCGCCACGCAACAGGTGTCCACAGATAACTGGGACCCCATAGTTATTTATCTCGTGACCTCTAAACTCCCTGAAAATACAGTCACGTTATGAGAGCAGTATCTGACTTCAAGAAGAGAACTTCCTAACTGGTCCCAAATGGCCCAGTTCCTCACAACTCGATATGAAGTCGTAGAGCGAGTCGATCAATGGCGACCAAATAAATTTAAAGCCACCCCACAAGCTAGGCCATCATTCAAACCCCAGCATTCGCATCCCTTTCAAAATAGATCGACCTCCCACACCCAGTCTCATGTGACAGAGCAGCGGACAATGCACAAGTGCGCTATGTGTAAAACCTCATCTCACCCCCTTATAGGTTGCTTCGAATTTAAGAAGCTGTCGACATCTGATCGTAGAAGGTTTGTGAGAGAAAACAATATGTGTTTCAATTGCCTCTCTCAGTCACACAAATTGAACGACTGTTCCAGTACTCAAACTTGCAATCAATGTCAAAATCGGCACAACTCAGTTCTTCACGAAGACACATCTCAAGTGCCGAAAAGACAACCCTCACGATTGCAAAAGACAGCCTCACAAGCCACGACCACGAATTCCACAGTCTCACCCGGTAATACTCCCGATCAAGCCAACGCCCTGGATGAAAGCCCTTCATGCTCGCAGAAAAGCCAAGTCCAATCGTTTTATTCCGAAAACGATTGTGAAATAATTTTACCAACGGCTATCGTTCCCGTAGAGCATAAAGAAGAAATTTTTAAACTAAGAGCTCTTGTGGATCAGGGATCTGAACGAACCTTTATCTCTACCAGAGCCCAAGATAGACTCAAACTCCCCTTCAAACCCTCTAGATTTGAAATATCAGGGATGGGCGGTAAGGTAGTTCAGACCTCAAACAAATTGTGCTCTCTGACTTTGGTATCCCCCGATTTTAAAACCAGAATAAGTGCAGAGGCAATAGTATTACCCCGGCTAACAAAAATGCTCCCCTCGCTTAAGCTCACTAGCGAGCTTCAAGCAAAATGGGCACACCTCGACCTCGCGGACTCGAACTGTCACTCCCCCTCGCAAATAGATCTCGTCCTAGGTAGTGATGTAATACCGCAAATCATCCAAAATGGCGTTGAGAAACTTTCCCCCATCTTCTAGCGCAGAAGACCATTTTGGGATGGATTCTGAACGGTAGAGCCCCTGTGATGGTCAAATCTTTCTGCATGCAAGTATCAGAAGTGACGAACGAAGATCTTAACTCTCTATTGCGAAAATTCTGGGAATTGGAGGAAGTTCCCACCAAACCCCAAATAAACCCAGAAGGCGAGTTTTGCGAGAATTTCTACGCAGCCACAACCTCACGCGATGATAACGGTCGTTATATCGTAACGCTTCTGTTTAAACCCAGCTTCCCATAGTCAATCTCATTATCCCACTCTCGGTCTTCAGCTCTAAGCCAGTTTCTTGGAATGAAGAGAAGTTTCCACAAGAAAGGGGATTTAAAGACTCAATATGATAGTGTCCTAGAAGAATACCTCACCCTCGATCATATGGAGGAAACCGGCTCCTATGAAAAATTTGAAGGAGGAAAATGCCTCTCATTTTATCTTCCTCATCACGCAGTTGTCAAACCCGAGAAAAAGACATCAAAGGTGCAGGTCGTGTTTAACGCCTCAAAAAAGTCGGCATCTGGACATGCGCTTAACGACGTTCTTTATACCGGCCCTACCCTCCAGCCCGATCTGATGCTTCTGAGACGTAGAAAAAATGTATCGTCAAATCATAATGCATGAAGACGACAGAGAATATCAGAGGATCGCCTTTCGCTCATCTCCGAGCGACCCCATAAAAGACTATCGTCTGAAAACAGTCACATTTGGTGTGAACTGTGCCCCCTACCTCGCCATACGTACTCTTCACCAACTGGCCAAAGATGTAGAAGAAACTTTCCCCAAAGCCGTCCCTGTTTTGACGAAAGAAACATATGTAGATGAAATTCTCTCTGGCAGCCATGAAATTCTCTCTGCTGAAACATCTCTCTCCCAAGTCATCCATGTGTTAGAGTCAGCAGGATTTCCATTAAGGAAAATAACGGCCAATCACCCCAGTATAATAAAAAACATCAAAGAAGAGGACTTGCTAGATACCAATCTTTTGGAATTCGAGAAAGCAAGCAACACCAAAACTCTCGGCATACAGTGGAACGCCCTTACAGACACGTTTTCTTATACAGTGGACTCAATACCCCTCTCGTCCGCTAGTACGAAACGACAAATTCTCTCCTCGGTCACAAAACTTTTTGACCCCGCAGGGTGGCTTACGCCGATTATGATTCAGGCCAAGTTTTTACTCCAAGAGCTATGGATAGACGGAACTGGCTGGGACGAACCAGTGAAGCTCCTCCGCTTCATTAAATGGACGCAGTTCGCAAAAAATTTACTCAACATCTCAAATATAAAGATACCTTAATGGGTTGACTACATCCCGAACCAGCAGGTTGAACTGCATGGCTTCTGCGATGCGTCAGAAAAGGCATATTGCGCCACTATATATCTGCGAACAACCCACGGTGCCACCACGTCGTCCCACCTTCTGGTCGCTAAAGGCAAGGTTGCTCCTCTTCGCACTACCAGTCTTCCAAGATTAGAATCAAGTGCAGCTCTACTCCTTGCCCGACTAATCGACGTCGTGCAATCCCATATCGAGCTCTCTCTTAAAAATCTTTACATGTGGTCTGACTCGGAAATTGTGTTAGCGTGGCTCGAAAAGCCTCCCCACGCTTGGAAAGCTTTCGTATCCAATCGAACAGTCGGAAGCGCCTCCTGGAAGCATGTAGGCAGTCGCGACAATCCAGCAGACATGGGCACTAGAGGATGCAAACCCATGGACTTGGCAAATTCTTCACTGTGGTGGAATGGCCCTGCGTGGCTGACCCAGCCCCCCGAAGCTTGGCCAAAACCATCTACCCGCAGCACCAACCCGCCTGAAATGCGCCGAGTCGAAGCACTACACTCAGCTGAAGATGACCCCGATATATTGTATCGATTTTCCTCTTTTCCTCGCGCCCTCAGGGTCATGGCATATGCCTTTAGGTTCATTAATAATCTCAAGGACCGAATTCGAGGCATTAAACCCGCTTACACTCCCTCTCTGTCTCATGAAGATCTCCGCAAAACGAAAAATAAACTTGTGACGTTAACGCAAACCCGATATTTTCCTCGCGAAAGAGCATGCTTGGAAAATGCAAAACCAATTGATAAAAGAAGCTCTCTACTAACCCTCAACCCATACCTCGATGAAAACGGGCTCCTGAGGGTTCATGGTAGATTAGTTCATTCGACGTTGACTTACAATGAAAAACATCCCGTTATTATCGCAGAAAAATCAAGATTCGATGTCCTCTATATACAATACCTCCACCAACTTCTCCTCCACGCCGAAATACGTCTAATGCAGCAATGCCTCAGACAGGATCTCTATATTCCACGACTCAAACCCCTCATAAAGAGATGCATATATCAGTGCAAAACTTGTACCCTCCACAGGCAGCAAATGCGATCGCAAATCATGGCGGCCTTGCCTCCGGAACGATGCACATACGCTCCGCCTTTTACCGCTACCGGTGTCGACTTTGCGGGGCCTTTTCAAATAAAAGCCTCCTTGCTAAGGTCTCACACCTTACTGAAAGGCTACGTGGCCGCTTTTGTCTGTTTCGTGACAAAAGCTATCCATCTTGAGCTGTGCTCGGACTTAACAACAAATGCCTTTCTCGCAGCATTTGCTCGCTTCGTCGGACGTCGTGGATATCCTGCCACAATGATGAGTGACAACGGCAAAACGTTTATTGGAGCTAAAAGAGCGACGGAAAAAGAGTTCGCTGACTTCATGAAAACTGCCTCTCAAAAAGTAATCGCAAAATACTCTCCCCAGGGCATCAATTGGAAATTCATTCCGCCCGTAGCTCCCCACATGGGCGGCTTGTGGGAGTCTGCAGTGAAGAGTGTTAACCTGCACTTCAAGAGGACTGCAGGAGCCCACAAGTTCACCTTTGAAGAATTTACCACCCTCTTGGAAAGAATTTAAGCCGTATTAAACTCTCGTCCTATCTCACCTTTATCCCAAGATCCCACCGAGTTTACCGCGCTGACCCCCGGCCACTTTCTCAGAGGTGGCCTCCTCCTCGCTGTCCCTGAAGTGGATCACGCGGATTTATCTCTTATAAACCGATGGGACAGGGTAAAAAGCTTACATCATCAATTCAGCAAAAGGTGGAAGGAAGACTACCTGAAGGATCTCCAAAAAAGGCAGAAGTGGAAAAATCCACAACCCGAACCCAAGGTCGGTGAGTGTGTCTGCATTCATGACGACTCACTTCCCACGACTGAATGGCGCCTTGGACGTATTGAAAAATTACATGCAGGACCTGACGGCCATATACGTGTTGTTGACGTTCGTACTCAAACCGGCACCCTCACACGACCACTTGTCAAGCTCTGTTTCCTCCCTCAGACTGAAAGCCCACCCTCTAGGGCAACCCCGGAGAATTCGTAGCTACTCTCAAACCACCTCTGTCCACTCTTACCACATCACCGTCACTAATAGTCGTATTTCGCAACATAATGCCAACTGAAACTCCCTGTCTTAACATTTCTCTCACCTAAAAGGCATGTACAACTATACTTTCAGATTGTCATGAATCGCGATCAGCAACGGGCACCCCGAAACTCCTTGCGGTCAGCAGTGGTCGCGCGCAGTCCGCCGCTGCAAATCGACTACCGACGATGCCGCGTATGTATGCAAACTCACGCTCTTCGCAATTGCAGAGTCTTCAAGAAACTGAAGCCGCCACAACGATGGATTCTCGCGAGGGCGCATAAATTCTGCCTAAATTGCCTAGCGCTATCGCACGCCACAGATGAATGCAGCTCACATGATCGCTGCCGAACTTGCGGCTTACGACATCACTCTCTGCTGCATCGACGGGATGCAACCCCGAGCATCCCACGTCATACCCAGGCACCCCGGCCTGGTCGCCAAGTAGTACCACCTCAGGTGCCCTCTACCCCCACCGTGCGATCCTGTTCGCGCCCAGCTATCTCTCGGTCTCACCCAGCTACCGAAGCACAACCGCCAGCATCTACTGCCGCTCGACGCACCGTTCGGTGCACCGCTCAAGGGCTGCAAACTGCCACTTTCAGGGGAAAGGTGTCTGACCTCCTCAAGAGCTGCAAGAGGCTCTAGCCGCTCAACGCGCCTAGGGCGGGGACGATGGTTGAGCGACTATTGCATTCATCAACAGCCAACTCCATCAACATCGTATTTTTATAACCAATCAAAAGAACTTGAATTTTACCTGAATTTTTTTATATTGAATTTGAACATGTACCTTATTTATAATTACCCTAACTAAGTTACATATATATAAATATGTACATTGAACCTTTTTATACATTACTATTTGATGTATAGTTATTATCTTTACGACTCATGAATTACGTTGCATCCATGAATTATACCTTTAGTTATATCTATTAGAGTATAAGAGTTCACGTTTCGCCCCTCTGGCAACCCAACGATGAGTTGACAGTTGACATGTACGTACATATGTACATATATATATATATATATATATATATGTTCTGTTGACATTTTTGCTTTTATTTATTCGAAATTTATCTCCATCTCGGTGTGCCAATAAAATTGTGAATCCATAAGTAAATTGAAATAAAGTTAAAAGTTTATAATTATACTGACAAATTAAAGCTTTGCTTGGTTGAGTTAAAGTGCGAGAGCTATACCAGCTGACAAGAACTCCTCGGAAAGCGAATAAACTGGGTTATAATATCGTCCTGCCACTATCCCATTACCACCAGCTCCATTCGACACCGCCACCACATCACGGCCGCAGCCGTATACAAAGAAAAGAAGGTGAATCGTGTCCATCCGCAGCTACACCCCACCGCAAAAAAAGGAAGGTAAATTTTGTACCACCAGCTCCCCTTAAACAATCGGTGATATATATAATATATATATGATGGTATATATAGTATATATATATATTTTTTTGCGATTTCGGCCCCATTTTAACAGCTAGAAGCTTCAACTTTCACCAAATGCTTACGTGTATAGCATATATTGTTATCTGAAAAAATAATAAAGATCGGTAGTATATATAGTATATATATGGTGGTATATATAGTATATATATATATTTATATATATATTTTTTTGCGATTTCGGCCCCATTTTAACAGCTAGAAGCTTCAACTTTCACCAAATGCTTACGTGTATAGCATATATTGATGTCTGAAAAAATCATTGATATCGGTGGTATACATAGTATATATCTCATACAACCGATTGTTCAGATAAGAAACTTTGCGCAATTTCTGCCCCGTTTTAACAGCTAGAAGCTTCATATTTCACCAAATGTTTACGTATATAGCATATAATGTTGTCTGAAAAAATCATAGATATCGGTGGTATATATATTATATACTTCATATGAACTGTCATTTTTTCCCCTTTTTTATGGCTAGAAGCTTCAAAATTCATCAAATTCCATCAAATAGTTACGTTTACGTCATATATTGTTGAAATACGTGATTCGTAGTCATAGTTTTTACACGCAGACCACAAAAAACCTGAAACTTTGCATCCTCACACAAAGTACCTACCTGTTTTTTATTTTATATTTATCTTAAAAATCGTTTAGGTATGTAGATCTGTTCACTATATATTTCTTATCTTACACATCCCATTATTCGGAGATTACGAACGGGATAAGATTATTGTTCAGCCCCATTCATGAAAGGTATGAAGTCTTCGGCACAGCCGAAGGCAGTCCCGTTCTTACTTGTTTTTTGTGTTTCCGTGTATCCGTGATGCCGACGGCTAATATCGAATAATAACATATGACGATAATGCAGCGAATAAAAACCCAAAAGCTTCGTTGGCTTGGTCATGCGAATGGACGAAAGCTCTCCGGCCTATAAGGTATTTCAATCGACACCGAAGTTTGGAATCAGAGGAAGGGGGAAATCTCAACCGAGTTGGGAGAGGTAGGTGGAAGAAGATTTGACCTCCCTTGGTGCTTCCAATTGGTATCAGCTATGACGAAACAGGGAAAGCTCGCGTGCTTATTACGATGATGATTATATAGAAAAATGTTAGTTCAATGAACGTCATGCGTCGCTGAATCAGGCTCAATTTATTACGATTACTTAAGTCTACTCAGTTGAAAGACGATCATTACAACCAAAAACGGGTTATTGCTTCACAACCCTCTCACAATATCTTACATATCTAGTAAGTTATTATATTGTAATTATTTGACAAATGCAGCATTGTCAGAATAAAATTTCATTGATCCGCATCCACGTTTTTACACAGTCAACTCAACTCCTACGCAATGCAACCAAGCGAAGGCCTAGCGATAGTTGCAAATACAAAACCTATCGCTGCGACCATAGACATTCTGCTTGCTGTTAAGATATACGATTGTATTTTTGAATATATCTATTGAGGTTATTCGGGGTTAAAGTTACAGTTGTTTATTTGTCTGGATGTTGTCTGTCGACATGTTTGTGTTTTTTATGTTTCGATGTTCTCGGCACATTTTATGGTTTTTAACTAGTTGTTGCTTTTGAATACAACCGCATAAGTAATTTTTTTTATGTTTGTATGTACATATATAGTCGTAAGTATACAGCTCCATATATATATATAAGTAATACACATCTATATCCATTCATGCATATGAATGGTACATGCAATAACTGCATCCCAGTGCAATGTCCTCGCAATGTTCGTAGAATTTGATTCGGTATATAAAGGCGAAAAAAAATCTAAATGAACAATAGTTTATGTGGCGGGATGGGTCGAACCGTTTTATGAGCTCAGTGTCTTTTATTCATACATATGTATGCATATTAGGGTGACTCTTATTTTCCAAAGTGTTCATAATCTCGATCTCACTCCCCTCACGTATACTTTCAGAATTTAAACGAGCATATCATACTGCGACCCTTATATATACTTAATGCGCGCGGGCACTATTTTCGGAACCATTTTGAAATCATTGTTGGACTGTTCGGGGATAACTTTAGGGATAATGTCGAGACCTTTTTGTAGTAATATTGGAATCATTCGACGATTATTTTCATATCATTTCGGGATTATATTGGATTTTTTCCAGACCGTTCGAGGTAGTTTCTTGAGATGATTTCGGCAAGTTGTTAAGGAATATTTCGGGATTAGTAGCACAATTACATCGGTATTATTTTGGTAATATTTCGGGATTATGTCGGGACCATTTGAAATCGTAAGAAATCATTTCGGAACCATCTCAAGATAGTTTCGGGATTATGTAAGCGACCATTTCGGTATAGTTATGGGACTATTTTTGAATCATTAAACAGGGTTTGGAAAGAGCAATTAATGAATATGTAAAGTAAGCGCGCTGTTATTTTTTTCGCATTATTATCGGAATGTTTTTCGATTGTCACCGACGTGTTATCGGTTTGTTGTTGATAACAACTGTTCTCGAACACATATGTTATAAGTGAATTATCCACGTTTAGTAGGTTTATAATTGTGATAGAAAAGAATATATGTATAAAAAATATTAATTTGCAATCGAAAAAACAAAGTATTTTCATCGAAGAATATGAAAAGCTTATGGATAACAAACTGATAATAAATTGATAATAAACCAACCGCGACTAACTCACGAGAACACCTTGATAACTAGTCAATACCAAATCAAACAAGTAAGGAAGGCTAAGTTCGGGTGTAACCGAACATTACATACTCAGTTGAGAGCTATAGAGACAAAATAAAGGAAAATCACCATGTAGGAAAATGAACCTCGGGTAACCCTGGAATGTGTTTGTATGACATGTGTATCAAATGGAAGGTATTAAAGAGTATTTTAACAGGGAGTGGGTAATAGTTCCACAGGTGAACGCCATTTGGGGATATCGCCATAAAGGTGGACCAGGGCTGACCCTAGAATTTGTCTGTACGATATGGGTATCAAATGAAAGGTGTTAATGAGTATTTTTAAAGGGCGTGGGTATCAAATGAAAGGTGTTAATGAGTATTTTAAAAGGGAGTGGGCCTTAGTTCTATAGGTGAACGCCTTTTTGAGATATCGCCATAAAGGTTGACAAGGGGTGACTCTGTAATGTGTTTGTGCGATATGGGTATCAAATTAAAGGTGTTAATGGGTATTTTAAAAGGGCGTGGGTATCAAATTGAAGGTATTAATGAGGGTTTTAAAAGGGAGTGGTGGTATCGACCAAAATGTGGACCAGGGTGACCCAGAACATCATCTGTCGGGTACCGCTAATTTATTTATATATGTAATACCACGAACGGTATTCCTGCCAAGATTCAAAGCCCTTGATTTCGCCCTGCAGAATTTTTTCATTTACTTCTACTTAATATGGTAGGTGTCACACCCATTTTACAAAGTTTTTTTCTAAAGTTATATTTTGCATCAATAAACCAATCCAATTACCATGTTTCACCCTTTTTTCGTATTTTGTAAAGAATTATGGCATTTTTTTAATTTTTCGTAATTTTCGATATCGAAAAAGTGGGCGTGGTCAAGTCGGATTTCGTCCATTTTTTACACCAAAACAAAGTGAGTTCAGATAAGTACCAGAACTGAGTTTAGTAAAGATATATCGATTTTTGCTCAAATTATCGTATTAACGGCCGAACGGAAGGACAGACGGACGACTGTGTAAAAAAACTGGGCGTGGCTTTAACCGATTTCGCCCTTTTTCACAGAGAACAGTTATCGTCCTAGAATCTAAGCCCCTACCAAATTTCACAAGGATTGGTAAATTTTTTTCGACTTATGGCATTAAAATTATCCAAAACAAATTAAATGAAAAAGGGTGGAGTTACGCCCATTTTGAAATTTCCTTTTATCTTTGTATTTTGTTGCACCATATCATTACTACAGTCGAATGTTTACATAATTTACTTATATACTGTAAAGATATTGAATTTTTTGTTAAAATTTGACTTAAAAAAATTTTTTTTTAAAGTGGGCGTTGTCGTTCTCCGATTTTGCTAATTTTTATTAAGCATACATATAGTAATAGGAGTAACGTTCCTGCCAAATTTAATCATGATATCTTCAACGACTGTCAAATTACAGCTTGCAAAACTTTTAAATTACCTTCTTTTAAAAGTGGGCGGTGTCACGGCCATTGTCCAAAATTTTACTAATTTTCTATTCTGCGTCATAAGGTCAATACACCTACCAAGCTTCATCGCCTTGTCTATCTTTGGCAATGAATTATCGAATTTTTTCTGGTTTTCGAAATTTTCGATAACGAAAAAGTGGGCGTGGTTATAGTCCGATATCGTTCATTTTAAATAGCGATCTGAGATGAGTGCCCAGAAACTTACATACCAAATTTCATCCTCATTCCTCAAAATTTACTCAAGTTATCGTGTTAATGGACAGACGGACGGACATGGCTCAATCAAATTTTTTTTCGATACTGATAATTTTGATATATGGAAGTATATTTATCTCGATTCCTTTATACCTGTACAACCAACCGTTATTAAATCAAAGTTAATATACTCTGTGAGCTCTGCTCAACTGAGTATAAAAAAGGCGATAACAGTTCCATAGTTTTTCCATAGCAAATTGTTAGCTTTTCTTAAACAAATCGATAGTTTCGTATAAGCAAATCAATATTTTTTCGATAACCCATCTTTATTTTTTCTATAACATATTGATATTTTTTCGAAAACTTTTCGATAATAAGCCGATTAGTCATTTATAATGTTTGCTATCGATAGCAAATTTATAACTGCTCGATAACAAATCGCACATTCGTTTTTACCTCGCGTAAGAAAAGCGATACCAAATGGATAACAAACCTGTAAGTCATCGAACATATTAAGCATTAAGGAGTTAATGCTTAATACGCCTATAAACCGTAAATAATAGTCCGACAACGCGTCGATAACAGTTATGGATTACAACTTTAATTTTCTTTACCATCCCTTAATTTTCTTTTATTTCCTTTCCTTTATTCCTCCCGCTTCCTGACATTTCTTCATTTTTAAACTCAGCTTAGTAGAGCTCACAGAGTATATTAAATTTGTTCGCATAACGTTACCCCGTAAGGGCATAAACTAATCGAGATAGATATAGACTTCTATATATCAAAATGATGTCCGTCCGTCCGCCCGTAAACACGATAACTTTAGCAAATTTTGAAGTATCTAAATGAAATTTGGCATGTAAGTTCCTCGGCACTCATCTCAGGACACTATTTAAAATGAACGAAATCAGACTATAACCACGCCCACTTTTTCGATATCGAAAATTTCGAAAAATCGAAAATGTGCGATAATTCATTACCAAAGACGGATAAAGCGATGAAACTTGGTAGGTTTTTTGACCTTATGACGCAGAATTGTAAATAATAAAATATGGACAAAGGGGGTGGCACCACCCACTTTTAAAAGACGGTAATTTAAAAGTTTTTCAAGCTGTAATATGGCAGTCGATGAAGATATCATGATGAAATTCGGCAGGAACGTTATTCCTACCACTATATGTGTTCTAAATAAAAATTAGCAAAATCGGATGATGAACACGCCACGCCTACTTTAAAAAAAGATTTGTTTAAGCCAAATTTTAAAAAAAAATTTAACATCTTAAAGTATATAAGTAAATTAGGTCAACATTCAACTCCAGTAATGATATGATGCAACACAATACAAAAATAAAAAGAAATTTCAAAATGGGCTTCGTTCGGCCCTTTTTCATTTAATTTGCCTACAATACTTTCAATGCCATAGTCGAACAAAAATTTACCAATCCTTGCGAAATTTGGTAAGGGCATAGCTACTATGACGATAACTGTTTTCTGTGAAAATGGGTGAAATCGGTTGAAGCAGCGCCCAGTTTTTATACACAGTCGGCCGTCTGTCCTTCCGCTAGGCCGTTAACACGATAACTTGAGCAAAAATCGATATATCTTTACTAAACTTAGTTCACGTACTTATCTGAACTCACTTTATCTTGGTATTAAAACTGGGCGAAATCCAAATATGACCACGCACACTTTTGCGATATCGAAAATTTCGAAAAATGCCATAATTCTCTAACAAATACGAAAACAGGGATGAAAAATGGTGATTGCATTCGTTTTTTGACGCAAAATATAACTTTAGAAAAAACTTTGTAAAATGGGTGTGACACCTACCATATTAAGTAGAAGAAAATGAAAAAGATCTGCAGGGCGAAATCAAAAGCCCTTGCAATCATGGCAGGAATAGGTACTGCTTGTGGTATTACATATATTAATAAATTAACGGTACCCGACAGATGATGTTCTGGGTCACCCTGGTCCGCCTTTTGGTCGATATCTCGAAAACGCCTTCACATATAAAATTAAGGGCCACTCTCTTTTAAAACCATTATTAATACTTTTAATTTGATACCCATATCATACAAACACATTATAGGGTCACCCCTGGTCCACGTTTATGGCGATATCTCGAAAAGGCGTCCAGCTTTAGAACTAAGGTAACACCTTTCATTTGATACCAATTTCACACATTCCAGGTTTATCCTAGGTTAATTTTCCTACATGGTGATTTTCCGTTATTTGACAAAGGATGAAGGAAAATCGTTCCAAAAAACGTCACCCTTGGTCTACAATTTGGTCGATATTTCCCAAACGTATGTGATATGGAATTAAAAACCACTTATAAACCATCTACGAAATCCTACGAAACCAAAGCAGCTAAGCTCTCAGCCGAATATGTAATATTCGGTTACACCCGAACTTAACCTTCCTTACTTGTTTATATTTATCTTTCTTTCCTTCTCTAAGATAATATATAGCATCTCTGTAAGCTCTGTAGGTCACGTTTTTACAGACCGTGAATAATAATGTTCCGGTTACAGGTTGTTCTCCTATATTGAAAATTCTTTTCAGTTTGCTGGCAAAACGGTGGCTTTCTGCGTGATCCGAGACCAGCAGCAATGGCATTTGACAGTTATTAAAAGGTTGATCGTTAATTAACTCTTGGTTTCGGGAACGCTTATTTGCGCTCTCTGGTCAAAATTCGTTCTTTTTTAAGATTTAAGGCTCCCAGCTAATAATCCTTTGCATACATTAGTTTTTGGGCTATTCGCGTATTTTTAGGATTGGGATCGCGAACCCAAACACTTTTTTTTTCTTCATACAATTAGGAGCAACCCTAATGTATATATGTTGGTATGTATGCACTGTCATTGCACAATTCGCTTTTGCTACAGCTGGCGCCCGTTGAATTTAATAAACATTATTTTGTTTTTTTGTTACAAAGGAGTATGTAGAATCTAGCGAATGAATATAAAGTTAAGACCCTCTGAGAGCCAACATACACGAGTACGCGGTTGTGGTTTTGGATTCATGTAGGCGACTTTGTCGACATATATGTACATATATGTATATGTTTATTAAAACTAGTTATGCAGAGACCTTTTGACCGTATCTTTTTGTATGCATAAAATAAACTTTTTTTTATCGAAATTCATATTTATTTAATTAGTACAAAAAAACTAAATCCTTGGTATGCCTGAGCTATTTTTAATTTCTACGAGAGATGGGGAAATCTCAATAGGTCTTTGGTCAATTTGTAAAATAACTGCAAGGGTACTTCATTTGAAGCATGTGTAAATTAAACTGTTTGACTATTCCTTAGCTTTCCCTGCTTTTGTACTCTCAGTTGACTCGTATGCCTGTTTTTACGAGGTTACAGACTTTTCGCTAACAGCCTCCTCGAATAGTTGCTTATATATTTCTCGTTCATGTATCTTATATTGGCTGTTGTCTTCTTTGTATACGTGTGTATGTATATGCCTGAGTAAAACGCGCTCTTTATTTCTGTACACATGTGTACCTGTTCCTTATCTCATTTGTCTGCTCTTTTGTTGTTGTTGTCCAACAATTAATACTAGCAGCATAGTGGGCACGATACCTACACTTCAACTATCCACGATTAGGTCTTCAATAGTTTATTTCCAAAAGACGTGAAACGCTTCGTAAGTCTTTAGCAATGTGCTAAATCAACATTTAGCAATTTCCGGATGCCTACGGAAAATGTGTGAAAGGGTGGTGGAGATAGTAATTTTGAAAATTTCAATCGCTAGTATGGGATGTTATTTATTTCATAAATACAAATATTCTTTAGCAACCAAAGCCCAAACTCATCGAAAATCTGCACACATTACTGAAGAATATACCTCGTGTTTAATTTAACTATTAAAATAAAATTAAGACTGATTCACTCTTCATGAGCTGGATTATAAGTTTTTTTTAGAAACATTTTTTTTCTGTGACATCATATTTCCAAAAAATAGCATGGTTGCTGTTACACAGTGTAAATTTTGTTGTCTCGCAGTGTCAATTAATTCATTCTCAAGACTACGAAGTTTTGATGAGAAGCAGCCACTCTTATGTACAAGGCAACGAAGAAATACCTCACACACACAGGTGTAGTAAACAGTCGATGTTATTGCACACATACACAGGCACATATCTAGCTAAATTACCAAGCAGAAGATACAGGATATTCTAGAAGGTGAAACATCTAGCCCTTTGGAGAAATATGCTGACGAGGCAACAGAGAGTATAAAAGCAGCGCAAACTGAGGAATGACTAACCAGTTTGTTTTAAGCACGCTATTAGTTGTGAAGTATAATTGGGAAGTACTCCCAAAGTAATCTTGTGATTTATTCAACAGTTTAGCGATTCGAACGTTAGCAGAAGGTTTCAAATAAGCGGAATCCCCCTAAATTCGTAACAATAGGTTAAATCGTTACTACCCCAGATGGCGAAGTTCACAAAGTATGCAAGAGCTAGCATTCTTCTGTCACATAAGCATATTAGATATTAATAATAACGTTAAGTTATCTCCCAGACTCTCGAAAAAGCTGCATA
This sequence comes from Eurosta solidaginis, assembly GCF_040869045.1. Taxonomy (NCBI): domain Eukaryota; kingdom Metazoa; phylum Arthropoda; class Insecta; order Diptera; family Tephritidae; genus Eurosta; species Eurosta solidaginis. Next base: position 164,107,498 of record NC_090323.1, on the reverse strand, counting down.
GTCCAGCATGAAATAACTCGATTATTATACCTCATCGCCATCCATGCAGCTGCAGTAGTATGTTGCGACGTCTTCATAGATTTTAATGGGAAAGTAACCGGCCAGATATACAGTAGCTGAGAATAATTGGGCTTTAGTTAAATCAATGACTTCTGCCATAAACTTAGAATGATATTATACAAGTGAAATTGTTTGTCGGTCAAAATTGGTCAAACATAATCATTCCTGGAGTATTCGGGGCGTAACGTGAAGCAGCGTCCCGAATCAAATGCATCCAGAACTGACTGACTCAGCAACACTCCCTGCAGCTTTGAGAAGTTTTTTTTTCGAGATTATAAATAGCAACAGCTGTTTGGTCTATTTATTGTTCTTCTAAAATAATTGTTTTTCAGGGAGTCTAGTCGTTATTTAAAAAAAGAAGAACTGGTTAAAAATAATACAAATAACAACCAACAATTTCACAATTATTTAACACTAAAAATTATTAGAATCTTGCTTCTTTAGCTAGAACTTTGGGTATTCATAATATTAAAAAAAAACATACCTAAAATCAGAAAGTGTAAAGTGCTCTTATACATTGAGCTAACTCGTAAGTGCAAATATTGTGGTAAATATTGTAACGAATCCTAAGGATTTCTGATATTTATGCAGCTTCTGTTCGAATTGCCAAACTGTTGAATAAATCAGTTCAATATTCAATATTGCAAACTGGTCTTTATTTAGATAACTTTGGGAGTAGTATTTCACAATTATACTTCACAACCAATAGCGTGTTTAACTCAAAACTGATCCGTTGTTACTCACCTTGCGCTGATTTTATACTCTCTGTTGCCTCGTGCGCATATTTCTCCAAAGCTCTAGACGTTTCACCTTCTACAACTGATGTAACTCCAGCTTGGCAATTTAGTTATATGAGTGTTTATGTGGGAGTAAGAACTTCGGCTCATGACTATATGTGTGTGTATCAGATACCTCTTCACTTCGAGCTGCTGGTTATGTGTGTGCATGTACTTCTCATCGACTTCCATGTTTGTGTGTAAATGATGACTGAAGTGTTAATGTACACAAGTGTGGCTTGTTTAATGTTTTTGTTGTTGCGTGATTATTTACTAATAGCCTAGTGATGTCAACATTCGCCACCATATTCAAACAAGCATTTTTGATTGAATAAAAATTAAGAAAAATTTTACCTCAAATCAAAAGTTTTATATAAAAATTAGAAGCTCTTATCCATTAAATTTAACTTTTGCTCAATTTAAAGAAAATGAACAAACTTCTGGTAACACTACGGACTCATTCAGTTTATGTGAGGTCCTCATGGACCGGCCAGTTTAACATAACCTAAAGAAAATGTGTTTCTTATTCCAAGGTAAATGTTTTTTTTTTTTGTTTTTTGTCAATGTTTTCAGGAACTACTTGCTTTTTGATTTTTTGGGAATGAGATATTTATGTATCCCATGCAGGGCCTTGGTTAGTTACGCCTCAAAGTGGAGTGACGTACCTGTAGGAAATTATGAGTTTTTCCACATTTATGGCAGGTGAGCTCTTAGAGGACGTCGATACAGCGCATACTTTTTAAAAACAGCGGTTACAATTTTTTTGTCTCAAATAGTTCGGATATAGGAAAGTTGAAACTTAATCAGTATAATAAGTATTTACAGGCATATCAAAACGAATAATACATTTTGCGCCACCTGTTGGCTAGCAGCTATCTGCATGCTAATGAACTGTTACTTTTAACTAAAGCTGACATTAATTATATAGCTGACATTTATCGACGGCAGCAAATCAACATTTATTAACAGCACTTAATATGACACATTCAAATATTAACTTTAATGCGCTGCCATTTTGAGTTTCCATTTCTGCTGATTAAGGCAACAAATAAAAATAAAAGTTAAATCAAAATGACTTTTAAATACAAAAAAAATGTAAGCAAATATTGCATTTGCCATTAACATACCCCGCAACAATTTGTGTAAATTCATATACAAACTAAGCAGGAAAGGCCTGGACGGAAGCTCGAAACTGCATATTTTCAAAGATCATGTGCAAATCCTGCGACATATAGCTGACTCACAAAATTGCTCATATCTCTCAAGAGAAATTGCTGAAGGCTAGCGATCGGCTTGATAACTGGACACCGCCTTCAGGCATCTCATGCTTATAAGTTGGGTCTCGACAGTAACAGCAGATGTATCAAGTGCGATCTGCTGTAAGAAAATTTGAGCATGTTCTCTGTAAATGTATTGCGCTCGCGATGTCAAGGCTACAGCTAGTAGGTGCGATAAAGTTGCCAGATCTCGAGGCAGTTCTTAAGCTATGTCCTAAGAAACTTCTAGTATTCCCTAGGAGGACAGATATATTTTATAACTGTCCTGGTATTAATTTTATCGTAAAAAATTGTTGGTAACACATGGACTCATTCAGTCGATGTGAGGTATTTATTGACAGCCCAGTGCAACTTTACCTGTGTATATATTGTAACGAACATGAAGAAATTCTTGATTATTTTTGCAGTGTAGCAAAATGTTTTTCATTTACAACACTACTATGGTAGTAGTCCTTTACAATTGAATTACACGCGTACTTCACTTACAAAGTTTTAAATCAAACTGCTACTCTTTCTGCTTTTATATTCCCAGTGGCCTGGTTCGGCTTTTCTCACAGGGTTTTTTTTGTTGTTGTTGTTGTAGCTACAAATACCGAAGGTTTTGGGAATTGTATCAATATTCATGGTCCTTTTCCGGATATAGATCTGGTACGTTCCGGTAACAACAGCCATAAAGTGCAAGCCCGACCATTTCGGTAACGATTTTTTATGACCACATAGAAATTTCTAGGTCATGCCGCCCCTCCTTCTAGTTCCATTAGGAACTTGAAGTGCCAGAGCCCCGACTACTAAAGAAAAAAAATTCGCCACTGGTAGGTGAGGTTAACAATTGGAGAAGCTATAAATTGCGCTGGCAACGCCTTGAAGGGGTTGCGTCACACAACACCTTGAGTAACTTCAGTATTTTAGACGTCTCTTACGACAAGCACACCTACTGCGGATATATTTTAAGCCCCCTAACTCCAGGGTTTAGAACTTTTACGAACAGTCTTCTCGAATAGTTGCTTATCGATTTCTCGTTTCTTCATCTCATTTTTCATTTGGCTTTATACATGTATATCAGAGGTTTGTATAAGGTCATATGCGGTCTTTATTGCTGTATACATCTCTGCATGTTGCATTCACTGTTGCCTTCTATGTAAATGTGTACCTGGGTGGTATGGTATGCTCTGTACATATCTGCATGCCATACTCTCTGTTGTTTTCGATGTATATGTGTATATTTTCCTGAGTAATACCTATGATTTCTTTATTTCTGTGTACATGTATGTGTGGCTGTTTTCTATTGCATTTCTTTGCCTTGCTGTTTTAATTGTGCAGCACTTTTTAATTAAGGCATAGTGACGTATCGAAACTGCTAATATTCGCCACAATATAAACATGGATATTTATTGAATCCTTGTTGATTTTAAGTTAATGTCCTTGATCGCGAGCAGCGGATTAGGTCCAGAGAGAGAAATAGTAAATCAGTACCTAATTTTATCTCATAACACTGTTCGACGGCCAAAATTTACCAGAGAGTTATGAAATTCGTATGTAAAACCACCCCCTGATTTCGAAAATCGAGTTCATTTTTGATTCTATGGTACCGTTTTTGAGATATTTGCAATTTACCGTTATTCGAAAAAACCAAAAAGATGGCTCCCTTTAATTACGTATATCTCACGAACGGGTGAAGTAATTGCAAACGAGTTTACAGAATCGCAAAGACGATAAAATTTGCTATAAATACATCGTACATTATTTTTTGCTCAACAATATAGTTTTCGAGATATTAGCTCATCATTTCAGATTTTTGTTTTTTTTATGAAAAAATATAAAAAAAAATTACTTTTTGCGAGGGCAGCATTCCAAAACCACAACTTTTTTTCCAAATATTTTTTATTTACGTAAAGCTCTGTTTAATTAGAAAAAAGATAAGCTATCACCGAAAAAATCGATGCAAAACTACGTAAGTTATAAGCGATCAAATAAAAATACCCAGGTTGCGCAATTTCAACGTATACCTCAAAACGTATGTATGGTATAAAGAAGAGTGAAATATCTAGTTATGCTCTGTTTCTATTTAGTTAAAAGTTCAATTTATGAATGAATTTACCCATATTTTTTACTTTTTTTTAAATTTATTTATGTTTGTGCTATATTCTAACAATCTTTATCTTAATTTTATTTTACTATGTAGTCGAAATAATTATGTGTTCGACTTTGACGCTTATTCAGTTTAGGATCGGTTTCTCTTATGAGAAACCAGCAATAATCATCCATCATTGCGACGTCCCAGAATCCTTGATATCGATTTTCAATTAATTTCATTTGCTGATGAAACCTTTCGCCATGTTCGTCACTTTCGTCGCCATGCCGGAAAAAAGCTCCAATGTGAGTGCAGAAAGTGAATTTTTAACGACATATTTACGCCTGGAAAGAAAATATTAGTTAGGTAAACAAGTTATAGAATTTTGGGAAATTAATTTTAATAAGCCTTTAATATTTACCCATTTTCGCATAATTAATGATTAAGTCGTTCACTATCTGCTCGTAGTTAGGGCTTTTGTGTCTACCGAGAAAAGAAGCAACGACGTTTTCAAAGGATTCCCACGCTGCTGCCTCAACTGATGAGAGTAGTCCTTTGAATTGATTATTGTTGATCAACTTTTTTATTTGTGGTCCGACAAAAATACCTTCCTTTATCTTGGCTTGAGAAATATCTGGAAAAATTGTTTTCAAATAGTCGAATGCTTCGCCTTCTTTGTCCAAAGCCTTAACAAAGTTTTTAATGAGACCAAGCTTGATGTGTAAGGGTGGAAGTATGATTTTCTCTATCTTGACAAGAGGGGTGTATTTGATGTTATCCACACCAACGGTAAACTCGACTCTTTCCGGCCAATCCTTTCTGACGTAGTGGTCCTTACGAGCTCGGCTATCACACTTGCAGAGGAAGCAGCAGTGCTTGGTGTAGCCACTTTGTAGACCGCATAGCATTGCAACGACTTTGAGATCAGAACATATTTTCCAATAATGCTCTTCATATTTGATAAATTTGAGTAGTTTTTGCATTTCCTCGTAGGTTTCCTTTGTATTTACTGCATGTGCTAGCAGGATAGAAGGCTTTTTGTTACCAATATGCAATAATACAGCCTTTAAACTCAGTTTATTGCTGTCAATGAACAATCGCCACTCTTTTGAATCATATGTTTGACCAAACTCTTTGAATAAACCAGGAATATCGTTGCAGTAGCATATACTGCCTTTCTTGGTATAGTGTTTGGAAAATGGTTCGTGACGAGTTCTACAATATATCACCTTAACATCGGATGATACAAATTTAAATTGTTGCATACGAGAAGTGTGGATCTCGGCCTTTTCCTTGGATAGTTCCAAATCTCTTATCCAATCATTAAGTTGTGCTTGTGACAGAACGTTTCTCTCGTTTCCCATGCGAAATTCAGTACAACTCGGAACAAGAATAAAATTTAAAAAATCAAATCTTACCTAGACAGAAAGGTTCCTTTTTTTACGAAGCCGGGAAAAGAAAATACTACCTGCTTTAGATGTAGGCTTTAAAAATTTTCTGTGTCTTATAATTTTGAAAATCTACCTGCATACTTACCCATAAGTGACGGAAATACATGTTTATAACTACATGCCTACAGCAGCTTTCGAACCCAACCACTCTTCCTTTCGATGCAACCACAATTCGAGTATTAAAAGTACTATTTGATTTATTTAAAGAAAAAGTATTATCATTGTTATGTGTTATTCGTTTATCCGGATAAAATACCTTTTGCACTTTATACCTTTAATATATGTATGTATACATACGTTGAAATTGCGCAACCTGGGTATTTTTATTTGATCGCTTATAACTTACGTAGTTTTGCATATATTTTCTTCGGTGGTAGCTTATCTTTTTTCTAATTAAACAGAGCTTTACGTAAATAGAAAATATTTGAAAAAAAAGTTGTGGTTTTGGAATGCTGCCCTCGCAAAAAGTAATTTTTTTCATATTTTTTCATAAAAAAAAACATAAATCTGAAATGATGAGCTAATATCTCGAAAACTATATGGTTGAGCAAAAAACAATGTATGATGCGTTTATAGCAAATTTTATCGTCTTTCCGACTCTGTAAACTTATTTGCAATTACTTGACCCGTTCGTAAGATATACGTAACTAAATGGAGCCATCTTTTTGGTTTGGGTGAGTTTACATACGAACTTCATAACGGCGTTTCTGGTAAAGAAAAAAAGTTGAAATTCGTGGTCCAGTGTAATTGGACAAAAGTTTTGTTGATATATTCAGAGATGTGCTCGCATTGTGCACTATTGAATACAGACTTGTTATATCGGCTTTTACATTTAGAGTTAAGTATCGCGTAATTTGCAATTTTATTTGCAAATTATATTTTAAAAACGATCGAATAACTCCCACTGCAATCGCAGCAAACACTGAATTCTCTCACAATTTTCTAATTCCCTATTTTTATATAAGTATGCGAGAATGCATAATGATGCCAATGTGCTTATAATGAGTACTTGAAGTGCGCTCTGAAATGATTTCAATGGGTATGTATTAGTGTGACATTATTGAAATATTGCGCACATTTCGTTTATGACGATATTATCATAAACTTAATGGTGTGTAATTTGTATTTGCCTGAATTTCTAAGTGTTTAATTAGACGCTTTGCCACTAAGTTCAATTGACTATCACGCTTAGAATGTCATTTACGGCTTCACAGCACTATTGGCATAGCTTTAAATTTTTTTTTTTCAGATGAGAATGCATCGAAAGCCTCAAAGTCAGTATGGGACTTTAACAAGCACTCAAGCGCCTACCTAAAAAGTCGCTTCAACTATTTCGTCGGGAGGTAGGTAGAGCACTAGGCTCTACGTATTTGATAAGTTGGGACTGAAACCCCTGTACGTAAGCGCCGGTTTATTCGCTCCCTTGCTATTTACATTCATGTCTCGATCGGTAAGGCGCAACGAAACATTTCTAAAAACTGTGTGATTGTGTGTTTCCCTTTTGTATGTGTGGTTCACTTAGTTGTATATTTTCTCCATTTTGTACAAATGTATAAATAGACGTATCATTGTGCAAATGCGGTGCACCTTTATTGTTGTGGTTTTGACTAGGCGTGTGTCGCATTGTTTCAGATTAACTGTAGGGAAGCGCGTTCCGGCGGTTGAAGAGGCCTTGCCTTCAATTCGCACCTGTCTTTCTTATTTAAGTAAATAGGTATATCACCTTTTCCTTGAGTTGAAGAATTTTTCTTTGTTGTAACGGATATTTTTGTTTTGTTATTATGTTTTGTTTTTCTAATATTATATTTATGGTTTCAGTGTATTCTGTATATATAAATTTGGCCTAGGTGCGTACATTTTAATAAGCTTTTTCCGTCTGACTCTGCCACCCTCTTCACTTTTTCCTAATACTTTTATTCACTCCTCCCTCCGTCTTTTTCGATTCATCTATCTCCATCTTCGTCTCATTCTATATCTTTCTCAATCTCCTTCTCTCTTTTCTCTTCTCTCAATTCCTTCTCATTCTTCTGCATTCCTTATTGCCTGTCGCAAAGGGTGGTATGTATTTTATTCTAAACCCAGTCCCAGTCCCACTCCGAGTCTGGATAATATATTACTCTGTACTAAAGCACTCATCAACAGATTTCAGCAAACACTGTCTAAGCATTCACTGGCCCACGTTTTGGCCTATATCTCGAGATTCTAGTTACCCAGGGGTATGAAAATTACCCTCTACTAAAGCACTCATCAACAGCTTTCATTTGTTGTCCATATTCTATAATCACATTCTAGGGTACTCGGGTCCACGTTTCGGCCTATATCTCGAGACCCTGTACGTCGATCGCAACCAAACCTATGTAGTAACCACCCCGTGAGGTTTACGCAACTTGTGTGAAAGCTTGAACAAAATCGACCGACGCATCTCTTCAAACACCGGTGACCAACTAACACCCATTTTAGCCTTTCTTTTTATATATATAGATTTATATTTTTCACACTTCACTATAATGTTAAAACGAAATGCAGATTTTCGTTGCTTTTGAAATTCGGCTTAAAAATTGCATAGTACCTCTAAATCGCGGGCCCCTCAGAAACCCCCCACCCTCACGGTGGGCCTGGTGATGTGCTACACTTGATATCATTCGCTATAATATTTTTATATATATAATTGCACGGAAGTATATCCGCACCACCAGAAAATGTGATTGCCACTGCGTATATGTAACATTTTATTATTGCGTATAAACAAATAAAAAAATGCAATAAAATAATATTGCGACCATAAACTGAGATATAACCTATCCTATATTTCAAGTTAGATCAATCTACACGCGGCGTGTGAAACAAATTCAAAATCGGTTCAGTAGTTTAGGAGTCCATTGGCCTCAAACATAGTGACACGTGTTTTTTATATATTAAGATGTATATTAGGGCGGGTCAAATGGTATGGGGAAAAAAACTTCAGGTCCACATCGAGTTTCTGAATCTATGGGTCATACTGAGTAATATTGTCCATGGGACCATAGGTACGAAATTAATTTCGAGCCTCCCTAATTTTGTTAGACAATTTTATATCCCAATTCGAATAGCGGCTCTCACAAATAAAATACATGAAAATAAATGTCAAATTCGGATTCGGATTGGGATACAAAATTTTCTTACAACATTAGGGAGGCTCGAAATTTATTTCAGACATATGGTCCCATGAACAATATTACTCAGTATGACCCATAGATTCAGAAACTGGATGTGCACCTGAAGTTTTTTTCCCCATACTTATTAATAAATTTTTTGGTTTGAATTATTATTTTTTGTTCTCTCAATAATTTGGTCGGGAGCCGTGGTGTGACGGTAGCGTGCTCTGCCTAACACACCGAAGATTCTGGGGTCACGGCCCGAGCAAAGCAACATCAAAATTTTAGAAACAAGTTTTTTTCAATTAAAAAAAAAATTTTCTAGGTGGAGTCGCCCCTCGGCAGTATTTGGCAAGCGATCCGAGTCTATTTCTGCCATGAAAAGCTCTCAGTGAAAAGTCATCTGCCTTGCAGATGCCGTTCAGAGTCGGCATAAACACATGTAGGTCCTGCTCGGCCAATTTGTAGGAAAAATTAAAAAGGAGCCTTAAATTTATTTGTTTTTGACAATTTTCAAGTTTGCAAACCCTCAGGCCTCGTTAATTGTTATTTGCTACCGTTTAAGGGGCGTGTCTCGAATAAGTGCCCAGACAATCATATATTTGCTTTCATGACTAAAATGCATCGATATATCCGCTACCCTTTGCAATTTACTACATTTCGTCTGTCAGTTTCGCATATTAATTTTTCATTTAAGAAATATGACAAGTACTCTGTAGTCTGGTGCGAAACTACGCCGTCATAAAGTTTTTGAGTTTTTACAATGCCTGCAACCTTTAACCATTCCACTTTGGCTACTCATCCTTATTTTCATGGTTAAGGCGCCTAAATTCCGGAATAAGCCGGAGTAACTCAACCAGTTAACAATGTAGATAACGTACAGGATGAGTTAGTGGTTTAACGATGAAAATACAAAAAGACGCCGAAACGGATCGATATAGCGGCATTTCGATAATAATACATGTTTATTAAATTCTGCCATGCGAAGATTTTTTCTTCTCATACAGGTTATTGTACCGAGGGTTTCTCACGACAAAGCTCATGAACTGCATGTGGCGTGCTTTTACCGGCTCATGGCTCAAGCCAAGCGCTCACTCTTCAGGTATGTTGGGTTGGCCACTGCTCCCAAGCGCTAGACAATTTTTAATACTGGACGGCACTCTGGGGGCTATCTTATTCCCTCTGATTAATATCCCTTCCCACTCTTTTCCAGTGGTTGGATTCGCCTGCCATTCGATGACAGAGCTCATTGAATTTCTGCAAATTTTCTTTCCAAGTTCGACGCATTACTTGTAGAACTTTTGTCACTCTCATCTCCTTCTTATCAACTCAATATATCGGTTAGGTTGCATTGAAGTAAAGCCGCTGCCTGAAAATCACCCAATAGACACAGTTATTAGTCGCTGGAGTCCCAACGCTCTTCTTTGAGGCAGAAAGGCGTAGATGGAGCGATGCAAAGCTTTCGGACACTAAGCTGAGAGCTATGGAGTTCGGCTATACCATAGCATATCGACAATGAGTCTACCCTAGCGAAGGCCGTTAGTAAGCTTGTAGTTGTCAGATGAAAACACTATGTTTCGACAAGCTTAAGCTACCAATATGTTGAAATGTTCATGGTGTTTCAAGTAGTTCTGAAGGTAAAATAAATAATAGCGTGAATGATTTTATTCTAAAAATTTACCTCAAATTGAGAAGTAAAATTTTAACAAGTATAAAATTCATTATTCAGTCAACAAATATATCATAAAAGATTCAGAAAGCTGAATGAAAAATGATTAAAAATTTTGATCACATAAAGTAAACACATTTGATTCAAATATGATTCCAAAATGTGATTGAAAAACTATATTCAGTTTTTGATCATCAAAAGTATTCATATTTGATTATTCCTTTTGTTCAGTTGTATGATAACTCATTCTTTAGTCAGAAAGAGTAATCCAATTGTATTGAAATGTAGGGAAATTCAAAATTTAATCACCTAAATGCTGAGTGGGTAGGAGGGTATTGAAAACTTTAAGACTTGCTGTTTAGGAAATGTTTTATTTTTTTTTTTTAAATTTTTGGGAGAACTTCGAAAATATTTGAAAACTATTTTCTATGGAATGCTCGAAGGGCACATCTACATATCTATTAAAGGTGATCATTGGTAGAGGCATTTCGACAGTGTATAACAAAAATACTATCCGATGCCTACTTTCGTTCATTTCAGTAGTTTTTAACCGTGTTTTCGCCTATATGACCTTTCTTCATGGCCATGCCCATTGCATTGTTCGTATGCGGGTGGCGATAACATTTGCCCAGCCTAGAAAATCAACCATCTGTGCGTTTGTGTATGAGTTTGCCATTAATAGCCCGACATGCAAATCCCATGTCGCTCAATAGAGGGTTTTGCAAAGCATAAAAGAGAGCGTTCGCATCATGACTCTTCTTTGGTTTTCGTTTGATAGGTATTTTTATACCCAGCTGTATTTGTACATAGGGTCTTGATTGGATAACGGTTTGTTGTACAGGTACAAAGGAATCGAGATAGATATATACTTCCATATATCAAAATCATCAGTATCGGAAAGAAATATGATTAAGCTATGTCCGCCTGTGCATCAGTTAATACGATAACTTGAGCAAATATTGAGATATCTTCACCAAATTCGGTACACGGACTTACCTGGAGCCAAAATAGAATTTTTCAAAATCGGAAATTTAGAAAAATTGAAAAAACTACATAATTAAACCGCTAAGCTAATGAAATTTGGTAGGTGGACGCAAAATTTAGATACCAAAAAATTTTGGAATATGGGCATGGAATTTAACAAGCCTTTAAAGATACATTGAAATTTGGCAGATACACTGTCCTTGCCAATTTATAGAGACTGAGTGAAGATAATCAAAATCGGCTAAAGACCACGTCCACTTTTCCTAAAGGTCTAACCTTAACAATGTTTGAAATAACTCTATGGTATTTAACTGCATTTGCCTGATGTTCTACCTCAGCAGTGGTATGGTTGAGTCAAGAATAAAGCATAAACCAATTATCGCTACCGTTAGCCGCCCCTTGTTTGTTACACGTACATTTAATGCCATAAGTCGAACGAAAATCTCCCAATTCGAAAAAAAAATATGCGTACAATTTATTTTCATTGCTATAACTATTAAACTGCATTTTTATCGCTCAAGTTCATTAGTGGTAGCCTCTGTTACCTTTTTGCTTGTTTTGAAGGAAAATTAGTTCAGAATAGAACCATATATATATGTATTATTGCGCAGCCTTTTAACACTATTAACCACACAAAGCAAACAACAACAGCGCTTCAAGTGCACAGCTAGGTATGTAATGTTCGGTTTCACCCGAACTTAGACTTCCTTACTTGTTCTTTCTCACGCCAATTACCAGAATAATATATTGCTTTCATTCAAAGAATTTGTTAACTTAAAAAATCAAATTGCAGCAAATATTTTAAGGAGCAATTGCAATAACGGGCATCAGACGCTGTTGCTTTTTGTACTTCAATATAGTTTTAGTGATTTCTGGATATTAAAAAACTAAGCAATTAACAAAGCCATCATCATTCACTTTAACTTTTTTGCTTGTTTTTCAATGATATGAATTTGATTTTGTCTCTAATGGGAAACAAAAGTCATAAAACAATGGCAAAATTAAAACATTATTAAATCAAATTACAGGTAGTCGTTTCTACGGTACGCATAAATTTTCTTCCACAAATATTACGAGTACTTATGTACTAAGACTGTCTGTGCCCACTCGTAGAGATGTTGGTATGCGTCAAAGATCCTTTTCATTTCACTCAACAAAAATTCGTTCATCTCGTTAAGAGTTTTTATTAGCTTCAGGGTAATTGTGTTATTTCGCAATAACATATTTCAGCTGTACTAATAATACACCACTACAGTGGCCACAAGAAGAAAGCACAGCAACAATATTGCAAGAAAATCTTTAGCTTTAAAATAACAACTTCAATCATCCAACAAGTTACGTAAAATTTTGTTGGAATCTATTAAAAGGAAAACTCACGCTGATGAATGGTCGAATAAATAAACATAAATAGAAATTGCTTTGGCAGCTATTTTTATACAGCTGACTGAAGTTGGGGTGGAGTAAGGGGAGAGAAAACAAGAAGGAGCGTAAACAACAAAAAAATACAAAAAATCTCGAAAAGCAAACGAGAACCAAAGGAGCAGTACTGGCATACATTTTTTACAAAAGCACATTTTATCCAAGAGAGGTGGTCGAGTGAAAGCAATTTTGACAGTAAACCAAAAGAGGAAGAAAAAAATTATATACACGTAAATTAAATAAAAATAACATTTAAACATTTGCGGTGGCAAACTTTTTCCCATTTAAATGTTGACATTAAAAAGATTTTAAAAAATGTGATTCTTTGAATACCAACAGCTGCACAAGATTGACCAGAGGTGAATGTGATGCTTGGGCCCAAATCGTCATGGGAACATGTAACCTGCAGTTAAACCAACTAGTTGAATATAGAACAATACTAGTTTGCGAAAAATCCGGTATTTTCCATATTAGCAACTGATAATTTTAATGCGGCGATATCCCAAGAAATATCGAATGCCAGTCTCTCTAAAAACATCATACCAATTTACAAACTAGTCATTATATATACCAGAATCGTACCAGGGCTCGAATCGTAACATACGATCACGGATCGGCAACCATACGATAGAAAACAAGTAAGGAAGGCTAAGTTTGGGTGTAACCGAACATTACATACACAGCTGAGAGCTTTGGAGACAAAATAAGGGAAAATCACCATTTAACAAAATGAACCTAGGGTAAACCTGGAATGCATGTGTATCAAATGTATGACATGTGTATCAAATGAAAGGTGTTAAAGATTATTTTAAGATTGAGTGGGCCATAGTTCTATAGGTGGACACCATTTAGGGATATCGCCATAGAGGTGAACCAGGGCTGACTCTAGAATTTGTTTGTACGATATGGGTATCAAATGAAAGGTGTTAATGAGTATTTTAAAGGGAGTGGGTCTTAGTTCTATAGGTGGACGCCTTTTCGAGATATCGCAATAAGGGTGGACCAGGGGAGACTCTAGCATATGTTTGTACGATATGGGTATCAAACTAAAAGTATTAATGAGGGTTTTAAAAGGGAGTAGCCCTGTTGGGAGTAGCGAGTGGGTCTTAGTTCTATAGGTGGACGCCTTTTCGAGATATCGCAATAAGGGTGGACCAGTGGTGATTATAGAATGTGTTTGTACGATATGGGTATCAAATTAAAAGTATTAATGAGGGTTTTAAAAGGGAGTAACCCTGTGGGGAGTAGCGAGTGGGTCTTAGTTCTATAGGTGGACGCCTTTTCGAGATATCGCAATAAGGGTGGACCAGGGGTGACTCTAGAATGTGCTTGTACGATATGGGTATCAAATTAAAAGTATTAATGAGGGTTTTAAAAGGGAGTAGCCCTTACTTGTATATGTGAAGGCGTTTTCGAGATATCGACCAAAATGTGGACCAGGGTGACCCAGAACATCTTTCGTCGGGTACCGCTAATTTATTTATATATGTCATACGACGGACAGTATTCCTGCCAACATTCCAATGGCTTTTGATTTCGTCCTGCAGAAATTTTTCATTTTCTTCTACTTAATATGATAGGTGTCACACCCATTTTACAAAGTTTTTTCTAAAGTTATATTTTGCATCAATAAGCCAATCCAATTACCATGTTTCATCTCTTTTTTCATATTTGGTACAGAATTATGGCATTTTTTTTCATTTTTCATATTTTATACCAATACAAAGTGACTTCAGATAAGTACGAGAACTAAGTTTAGTTAAGATATACGGTTTTTTGCTCAAGTTATCGTGTTAACGGTCGAGAGGAAGGACAGACGGTCGACTGTGTATAAAAACTGGGCGTGGCTTCAACCGATTTCGCCCATTTTCACAGAAAATAGTTATCGTCATAGAATCTATGCACCTACCAAATTTCACAGGGATTGGTAAATTTTTGTTGGACTTATGGCCTTAAAAGTATTCTAGACTAATTAAATGAAAAAGGGCGGAGCCAAGCCCATTTTGAAATTTTGTTTTATTTTTGTACTTTGTTGCACCATATCACTACTGGAATTGAATGTTGACAAAATTTAAAGATTTTCATTTTTTTGTTAAAATTTGGCTTTAAAAATTTTTTTTTTAAAACTGGGCGTGTTCGTCATCCGAGTTTGCTAATTTTTTTTAGCATACATATAGTAATAAGAGTAACGTGCCTGCCAAACTTCATCATGATATCTTCTGCCAAATTACTGCTTGCAAAACTTTTAAATTACCTTCTTTTAAAAGTGGGCCGTGCCACGCCCATTGTCCAAAAGTTTACAAATTTTCTATTTTGTGTCATAAGGTCAACGCACCTACCAAATTTTATCAATTTATCCGTCCTTGGTAATGAATTATCGCACTTTTTCGGTTTTTCGAAATTTTCGATATCGCAAAAGTGGGCGTGGTTGTAGTCCGATTTCGTTCATTTTAAATAGCGATCTGAAATGAGCACCCAGGAACCTACATACCAAATTTACTCAAGTTATCGTGTTTACAGACGGACGGAGGGACATGGCTAAATGAATTTCTTTTTTCACCCAGATAATTTTGATATATAGAAGTTTATATCTATCTCGATTAGTTTATGCCGTTACGGATTACCGTTATGCGAACAAAGTTAATATACTCTGTGAGCTCTGCTCAGCTGAGTATAATTACGTGATACGTCAAACGTATAAACAAAATGGGATTATAACATACGATAGCAAACGGAACGTAATTTAGTTTCAATTCAGAATAAAAGCTGCGGCACAATGAAGTTTTTCATATAGATGCGTTTAACACAAGGTTATGCATTCCAGTAACATCGCCACAATCAGCCAAGGTGTTGCGTTTATAAATATGAAGGAACGTCTGACTTGGCAATTGAAGTTTATTTCGCCTTGCCCATTCACATACAAAATTTTGCGAAGGACTGTTTTAAGTATACTCCATATACAACAGAAAACTTGCTAACATATTTTGTGTCGTATTCATTTGTTATATTGCAGTTTTTAATTGTGAAAAATGTTGTGTACTAGCACCCTTAGCAAAAGCAAATGTCAAATTCTTCTTCTTATGCTTTGCTTGTAACAAAATTTGGGAGTTGGCTACTTTTCCATATCAGATGGCGCTAGTGTCACTCAATCTACCGTTCTCCATAAAAATACGTACAATCTACTCATAATGCATAAAATTTAGTAAAACGTATCTATATGAAAAACTGCTTATGTGTTGGGGCTTTAAATTTTACGGTCCGCATTACGTTGGATTGTATTTTTAGACCACAATAGATTTTGAACTATCAAATTGGTTGCCAAAAATATAAAAAATAAAGTAAATAACTGAAATGCATTCAATTTTATTGTTTTGTTTGTAATAGAGAAGGCGATGAAGATATAGTCCGAAGGCGGTTAAGAGAGTGCAGTAACCATTTGACTTATCGAACAAAGCGCAAGGATATAATTCATGTATTATTTCTTTGTAACAAAAAAATATTGCAGTTTCTTGAAGATTTCGCTAAACTTCAGAAGATGTTAGTTACTTTCTGGAGAAGTTAAATTTGAAGCAAGCCGATACCAAAGGGGGTGGCTCGCCATGAATTCCGCCAATATTTCTTTTTTGACTTGGATTAAGCTTGTTTGAATTCGACTTTTGTCTAATAATAAGAGTTTTAAATTTTTTTTTGTGTAATAATAAGAGTTTTAAATTTGTTATTATATTTTATTTATTCATCTATTTTAACAAACTTCTTACATTTTCAGTGAAATTTGTGTGTATAAAATCACCAGTTTATGTTCGAATGAAAGCGGAACGTAACGTGTACGTTTAGTCACTCGTCGCGTATGTTGCGATCCAAAATTACGATCGAAGTAGTACGTTCACGTACGTCATAATCCGAAAATTATGTTTTTACGCGACGAGTTATACGACCACGGATGTTACGATTTGGCCCCAGATTCCATACTAGTCAGTAAATACATCAGGGCCATACAAATCAACACACTAGTCAGCCTCTGCGCTAGCATTATACCATATGCTAGTTAGTTTATGCAACAGTGTATTGATAATAGCGTTAACCGGCCGCAACCTAGCGCAGGTATTTACAGACTCATTGTGGATCAGGTAGGTTCTTATCCCTCTGGGAAGCGGTGCTAGATCAAGCAGTTGCTTGCTGGAATGCCCTGCTTTATGACACAAAATCTGTCTGTTCTTTAAGTTAAGCTCTTTTGCCTCTATGAGGGTGGTGTTCAGAGTTGAGTGCAGTATTTTGACACGCCTACAGCTTTTTTCAGTGTGAGTTTTTTAAGTCGAGAAACCAAACCAGCGACGTGTAGCACATGAGCGGCCGACCAATTGCTTTGTAAGTTGTGCTGCCGGCAACCGAATTGGAGATTTTCTTGCGGCTTTGCACTTTTCATACAATTTCGTAGGCATGTGCCTTCAAAGAGAAAGTGCTGTCGAGAGTTACACCTAAGATCTTTGGGTGGCTGACGGTCACTTGGCGTGAATGTCCAATATTTCCGTCTTCTGTTCCTTGTATGTCGCACACAGAGTGGCCGTGAGCTTGGTCGAATTGCTCGCGAGAAAAATAAGAAAGACGAGGTCAATAACAATTTATTTAGGGAACTATTTCATCTATTGAGGTACCAGGGCCTGTTTCCACTATCGTGTAGTCGTCGACAAAGGACACGTTTTAGACAA
This sequence comes from Eurosta solidaginis, assembly GCF_040869045.1. NCBI lineage: Eukaryota > Metazoa > Arthropoda > Insecta > Diptera > Tephritidae > Eurosta > Eurosta solidaginis. The sequence goes on along the minus strand of NC_090323.1, from coordinate 164,089,951 downwards.
GGCGGAAGGGGTGAATCTTTTATATCTTGGAGTATAACATGGTAGTTGACTGTGTGAAAACTCAGGTCAAATGCCACGAGCACCGTCCCATGATGGAGATTTGGGTGGTTCAGTCCACAATTTATTTGGGTGTTTTTGGCGTTAAACGCGATGGTAGTGGTATGAATTTTACGAAACCATGCTGATGGCTGAAACGCCATCTAACCTTGTTTACTGAAGTATGCACTGCAAATTGCCGACAGAAAGCATTTCATCGAGACCGATAGACAAAATTCCAGTAAATGAACTATTCAGAAGGTGGCTGGTAGTAATATGTAACCTCCACTCAATGAACTAACTTATAAGAGTTAACCCACAAAATTCTAGTCAATGAACTATTCAATCACCAACTAGTATGAATCATCCCACAAAAATCTAGTCAAGCAACTAGTATGTTTGCTGACTAGTTTATCTTTTGACTGCATAGTATATAAAAATAAATATTGCAAAAAGCTTGCTGCAGGTTATTTCGTTTTTTTTATTTTCTATAGAATTACATTTACAAATTTATATTTGCGGAACAGGGATTTTGTAGGACTCAAATTTGTTGAAAGCAAATTGTAATTGATTCTGAGAATTGTTTAATTAGTTACCTAAATAAATATTATTTTCATACGATTGTTATTTTAGAGCAGTAAAGCATTAGTTCCTGATACTAAAGGAAATAAAATCGAACAAGCAAAGGTGTTTAAATTCGGGTGTAACCGAGCATTATATACTCAGCGTGAGCTTCAATTTTACATTTCATTTCAGATAAATTACTTTTCCGCATAACACGAGGCACCGCCCGTTTAAAACAAAAATTTCTGCCCATTTCCTCATACAGTAAAACTTGGTAAGTGAAATATCATTCACGCCATGCCACGCCCATTTAAAAAATTGTTTTTCAAATTTTTATCAAGAGTCTCAATATCAGTCCATACGTCAAATTTCAACATTCTAGGTGTATTATTTACTAAATAATCAGGTTTTTTGTATCTATTTATTGTGATATGTATATACAAAAAGTGGGCGTGGTTATCGTCCGATTTCGCTCATTTTAAATACCATTCTATTATGGGTCCAGATAAGCTCGTGTACTAAATTTGGTGAAGATATCTCAACATTTACTCAAGTTATCGTGTTAACGGACAGACGGACAGACGGACGGACGGGCATAGCTCAATACAATTTTTTTCCCATACTGATCATTTTTATATATGGAAGTCTATATTTATCTCCATTCATTTATACCTGTACAACTAACCGTTATCCAATAAAAATTAATATACTCTGTGTGCACAGCACGCTGATTATAAAAATGAATGGGTAGTATCCCTTTAAATTTTTGATTATTTGTTGGAATTTAATGGAAGCTCATCAATTAAGAGTCCAAATAGAACAGATTGATATATTTCGTTGAAATAAGTTTTTGGAATATAGAGAGCTTTTATCATAAATCATTTCTTAACCCGAAATAACCCACGATTACCATATGGTAACGCAAAAGGTGTCGCTATATTTCCACGAATTATAACTAAACTGTACAACAAATCCACAAATGAATAATGCTATTTTATACAGAATATCCGTGACTTTCGGAAAAACAAAGCGTCAGTCTGGGTTCAAATAGTGAAGCTATCGTACGTAAAATTTAAGTGAGAAAAAGAAAAGTTGAAAATTCCCGTTTTTCAATATGGCATGTCTGTAAGTACGCGATTATAGTAATAATTTTTAAAAACATTTAAATAACAAGTAAGGAAGGTTAAGTTCGGATGTAACCGAACATTGCATACTCAGTTGAGAGCTATGGTGGCAACATAAGGGAAAATAACCATGTAGGAAAATGAACCGAGGGTAACCCTGGAATGTGTTTGTATGACATGTGTCTCAAATGAAAGGTATTAAAGAGTATTTTAAGAGGGAGTGGACCATAGTTTTATAGGTGGACACCATTTAGGGATATTGCCATAAAGGTGGATCAGGGTTGACTCTAGAATTAGTTTGTACGATATGGGTATCAAATGAAAGGGGTTAATGAACATTTTACAAGAGAATGTGGGCCTTAGTTCTACAGGTGGACGCCTTTTCGAGATAGCGCCAAAAAGGTGGACCAGGGGTGACTCTAGAATGTGTTTGTACAATATGGGTATCAAATTAAAAGTGCTAATGAGGCTTTTAAAAGGGAGAGGTTATAGTTCTGTATGTGAAGGCGTTTTCCAGATATCGACTAAAATGTGGACCAGGGTGACCCAGAACATCATATGTTGGATACCGCTAATTTATTTATATATATAATACCACAAACAGTATTCCTGCCAAGATTTCAAGGGTTTTTTTATTTTGCCCTGCAGATCTTTTTCATTTCATTCTACTTAATATGGTAGGTGTCACACCCATTTTACAAAGTTTTTTTCTAAAGTTATATTTTGCGTCAATAAACTAATCAAAATACCATGTTTCATCCCTTTTTCGTATTTGGTATAGAATTATGGCATTTTTTTCGTTTTTGGTAATTTTCGATATCGAAAAAGTGGGCGTGGTCATAGTCGGATTTCGGCCGTTTTTTACACCAATACAAAGTGAGTTCACATAAGTACGTGCACTGAGTTTAGTAAAGATATATCGATTTTTGCTCAAGTTATCGTGTTAGCGGCCGAGCGGAAGGACCAACGGTCGACTGTGTATAAAAACTGGGCGTGGCTTCAACCGATTTCGCCCTTTTTCACAGAAATAAGTTATCGTTTCAAAATCTAAGCCCCCATCAAATTGCACAAGGATTGGTAAACTTTTGTTCGAATTATGGCATTAAAAGTATCCTAGACAAATTAACTGAAAAAGGGCGGAGCCACGCCCATTTTGAAATTTTATTTTATTTTTGCATTTTGTTGCACCATATCATTACTGGAGTTGAATGTTGACATAATTTACTTATATACTGTAAAGATATTAAATTTTTTGTTAAAATTTGACTTTAAAAAATTTTTTTTTTAAAGTGGGCGTGGTCGTTCTCCGATTTTGCTAATTTTTATTAAGCAAACATACAGTAATAGGAGTAACGTTCCTGCCAAATTTCAACATGATATCTTCAACGACTGTCAAATTACAGCTTGTAAAACTTTTAAATTACCTTCTTTTAAAAGTGGGCGGTGCCACGCCCGTTGTCCAAAATTTTACTAATTTTCTATTCTGCGTAATAAGTTCAACTCACCTACCTAGGTTCATCGCTTTATCTGTCTTTGGTAATGAATTATCGCACTTTTTCGGTTTTTCGAAATTTTCGATATCGAAAAAGTGGGCGTGGCTATAGTCCGATATCGTTCATTTTAAATGGCGATCTGAGATGAGTGCTCAGGAACCTACATACCAAATTTCATCAAGATACCTCAAAATTTACTCAAGTTATCGTGTAACGGACAGACGGACGGACGGACGGACATGGCTCAATCAAATTTTTTTTCGATCCTGATGATTTTGATATATGGAAGTATATATCTATCTCCACTCCTTTATACCTGTACAACCAACCGTTATCCAATCAAAGTGAATATACTCTGTGAGCTCTGCTCAACTGAGTATAAAACTATAAAAGTCGGTAACTAATGAAATAAGTTATTTAATTTAGGCTAATTTTTTGCTGGAATTATTTATTTTCTAGTTCTTTTTTACATTTTATTTAAGACGTTACCATATGGTAACCGTGGGTCGGCTAGGGTACAGTTTTCTACGCGAATCAATGGCTTTTCTGTGCCTTTTTTGTAAATTTATCTGATATAATCTGCAGAATTTTTTAAATACTACGACTTTCAAAGGTTTAGTGTCGCAACAAATACTTGATTACATTCAAGATATACCAACCACTCTTTATATCGTGCCTCCCGTAGGCGGAAACAGCATCTGAAGATGATTGTACTGGAATTCCTGATAACGTATGCCCCGTTTTGAACAGAGCGTACATATAGTAGTACCATCGAATCGTAGCCGTTGTTCCGGTGAAAGATGCAAAGTTAATGGACGAACGGCATGTATGAAATGCATCGTAGGACTTTGTGTGAAGTGTTTTGCAAGTTACCATACCAAACCATGATTTCATCCACCTATATTTTAGTTCAGAAAATGTCTTTCTATTATATTTTTATAAACTTATTCTTTCATTATTTACGGTTTAATGAAAATGTTCAAAAACTTCTATTATTTGTGAAATAAAATTTAAAAAAACATGTCCAAAATATTGGTTTCTTTCATCAAAATCCTGCCCAGGATTACCATATGGTAACGCTAGTTTTCCGAATTTTCCGGAAAAGCGTAACAGTGAAATAAAAAATGGACACCATTTTCGTGTCCAGGAGGTCAACATCTATAAGACAGCTTTTTTCCAACTAAATACAAGACAAAAAAAGTTATGGTAACTACCGGGTTAAGAGAGAATTTCGAACGTCTTGGGCTGCAATTTTCTTTAAAAAAATCTTACATTTTGCATTGCAAAAATAGCAACATAAAATAGAATTTAAAAAATGTATCTGTTCGCACCACGCACAGCAGATCAAGCGTAAATTTGGCACTGCAACAACAGAAGTGTGATTATGTGTTTCGTAAGTCATCTGCCATTTGTCAATACGACTCAAATGTTTGTTTATGGGCGCGTTATTGATTTTACAATATATTAAGGATTTTACACTTGCTCAAAACAAGTTAAATAATAAAATGGGGAAGGAAAGTCGAATCGAAATTTTTTAAATGTAAAACATGGCGAAAACAATGAGGTGAACTCAGTGTTCAAATCAAATAATTTCACTTTTCTCGTAGTATCAAATAAATTTAACGCACACTCTTTGATAAGTTTCTTATCAGTGCGACTCCAGGTCTGGTAAATCTACCATCTAGCAATTTTAACTATGCGCCAAATCTTGAAAAAAAGGCGAAACAAATTTTCGGATATCATTTCATTGTCCATTTTAAGCCGACTTCGACAGCACAAAAAAGGTGATGCCTAATGCCGCTATGTCTTGATTTGGTTTCCCCGCAAAACCTATACGGGTGTACAAAATGGCATTGAGAAACACCATCAGCTCAGTCAGATTGGAAGCACTTCTCCAAGCCATTGGAAAGCATCCTTAACGGCCTATGGAAGCAAAGGAAGAGCGCGGCCCCGATTTCGCTCTAATGACGAGGTGGAAAACTGTTCAAATTCACTTTATATAGTAATTCAAGTCTGAATTTGGAAGCGCATAGATTTTAATTTTCCTTTCTATAAAACCTAATACATCATCAGCACAACATGGCAACGGGGTATCCAAATTAACAATTAACCCTAGAGAGATAACATAAGTCTGTGAGCCGTACGTCGTTTTAATTTTGCTCTCAGCCGCCCACAATCATAAAGAGAGAACATTTTCATTTTCAGTTTTCTCAGCTACTATTACCAGCTTGGCCGTGGGGGTGTTTCTCAGTAGTAACTTTTTTGTTTGCTGAAATATATACGATAGTTTTTTTTTAAACACGTCTAAGAGGCGTATCGTTATATTTTACGTGACTACAAATTTTATATGAAACTTTTGCCTAAAATGGTAATTTTAGCTAATATTGTTTTAATTATAGTTTAAAAAAGTTAATTCATTCAATTGAAGTACAATAAGTAAGGAAGGACAAGTTCATGTGTAACCGAATATTACATACTCAGCTGAGAGCTTTGGAGACAAAATAAGAGAAAATCACAATGTAGGAAAGTGAACCAAGGGTAACCCTGGGATGTGTTTGTATGACACTGATATCAAACGGAAGGTAATAAAGAGTATTTTAAAATGGAGTGAGCCATAGTTCTATAGGTGGGCGCCTTTTCGAGATATCGCCATAAAGGTGGACCAGGGGTGACTCTATAATGTGTTTGTATGATATGGGTATCAAATTAAAGGTATTAATGAGGGTTTTAAAAGGGAGTGAACCTTAGTTTTATATGTGAAGGCGTTTTCGGGAGATCGGACAAGGGTGACCCAGAATATAATCTGTCGGGTACCGCTAATTAATTTATATATGTAATACCACGAACAATATTCCTGTCATGATTCCAAGGGCTTTAGATTTCGCCCTGTAGAACGTTTTCATTTTCTTCTACTTAATATGGTATATGTCACACCCATTTTACTAAGTTTTTTCTAAAGTTATATTTTGCGTAAAAAAACCAATCCAATCATACGTTTCTCCCTTTTTTCATATTTTGTATAGAATTATGGCATTTTTTTCATGTGGGCGTGGTCATAGTCGGATTTCGCCCGTTTTTAATACCAAGATAAAGTGAGTTCAGATAAGTACGTGAACTAAGTTTAGTAAGGATATATCGATTTTTGCTCAAGTTATCGTGTTAATGACCGAGCGGAAGGACAGACCGTCGACTGTGTATACAAACGGGGCGTGGCTTCAAACGATTTCGCCCATTTTCACAGAAACAAATTATCGTCATAGAAGCTATACCCTTACCAAATTTCACAAGGATTTGCAAATTTTTCTTCGACTTATGGCATTAGAAATATTCTAGACTAATTGAATGAAAAAGGGCGAAGCCATGCCCATTATGAAATTTTCTTTTATTTTTGTATTTTGTTGCATCATATCATTACTGGGGTTGAATATTGACATAGTTTATTTATATACTGTAAAAATATTCAATTTTTTTTTTTAAATTTGACTTTTATAAATATTTTTTAAAGTGGGCATGTTCGTCTTCCGATTTTGCTAATTTTTATTTAGCACATATACAGTAATAGGGGTAACGTTCCTGCCAAATTTCATCATGATATCCTCAACGACTGCCAAATTACAGCTTGCAAAATTTAAATTTCCTTCTTTTAAAAGTGGGCGGTGCCACGCCCGTTGTCCAAAATTTTACTAATTTTCTATTCTGTGTCATAAGGTCAACCCACCTATCAAGTTTCATCGCTTTATCCGTCTTTAGTAATGAACTATCGCACTTTTTCCGTTTTTCGAAATTTTCGACATCAAAAAAGTGGGCGTGGTTATAGTGCGTTTTCGTTAATTTTAAACAGCGATCTGGGATGAGTGGTCAGGAACCTAAATACCAAATTTAATCAAGATACCTTAAAATATACTCAAGTTATAGTGTTAACGACATGGCTCAATCAAATTTTTTTTCGATTCTGATGATTTTGATATATTGAAGTCTATATCTATCTCAACTGCTTTATACCTGTACAACCAACCGTTATCCAATCAAAGTTAATATACTCTGTGTGCAAAGCACGCTGAGTATAAAAAAATGAATTTTATGTTAATTTTTTTTTTATGAACTGAGGTCCTTCGAAAAAGACTGATTTTTGTATGGACAATTCTAAGATATGTCAAACTTAATTTTTAATATATTAAAAAAAAATAATATTTTTCTTTAAAAACATTTAAAATAAGTGAATAAATGATTAAAAAAAACAAACAAAAAATGTAAGTTTTTTTTATATCTTTAGGGTCCTTAAACTTGAACACGTCTCTCAGACGTACGTTACCTTTCTATGGTAAAACAATAATGATATCTTTCTAGGGTTAATAAACAATGTGAATATACCTAAATTATTAATTAACTTTTAAGAATTTTGCTTAACACCCATCCCTAGCAACTAGATGATGTTATCGACATCGCTATTTTTAAGTACTTGGCAGCATTGGCACCTACGTGCATTCGGGTTTCCACCTACTACACTCTTCCGCAACACTCAAAAAAGCGTTATCTTTAGCACAGCTAAGAATTTAATGTTTGTTAGGTTCCGCCCAGTTACTATTGCAACCATTTTTTCCAGCAAGCATCATAAATTCACACACACGCACGTACAATTACGTATACTAATACGACCATAGAGAGCAAGGCAGAAAATGAAATTTTATACTTGAGGACGCAAAATTTCTTTTATCTGCATTGTTTACTTTACTTTTTGGGACAATCTCTATCAGATTTTTTTTCGGTTGCCATTTTGTTGTTGTGCATTGGACTACATAGCTACTTATTGTTGTCATGCTTCGCACCGTTGCTTGTTTGCTTTTGTTAGTACTTGAGGCTTGTTAAGCATTAACAAGCCTGCCTGTAGCCTTTCAAAACGTACTACATACAAACATACATACAAACGTACGTACGTATAAACAAGTACATTGAAAAATGTTGCCTTGCTTATTTTCTATGTTTTTTTTTTGTGTATCTTCTTTTGGTAGTTAAGCCATTTTACCACGTTGTATGCGTATACATTTCCCACACAATCCTTGCATGGTTCCCTTCTTCACTATCTCATAGAGCTTTAGTTTTTACTGCTTTAGAAATTTTGATTTAGTCTTTTTTTTATTTTTGCTTTTGTCAGCGTTTTCTTTGAGTTGAGCTCCCACCCTAACCTCACCACCACACTCTTGTTATGCTATCGTGTTATTTTCCTTTGCATATTTTGCCGCTGGCGATTTTTTCAAATTATTCGCATGTTTTGCTTAAGTAACATTTACAAAATGGAGACAACATAATTGAAAGAAAAAATTTTAAATAGAAAAATCCAAAAAAAAAAAAAACAAGAATTAATAACAAAAACAGTATACATTTGTAAGTAAAATGCTAAATAATGCAGAAAGAGAAAATGCTTTCTTTTTTTTTGTCTTACTTTGTGTATTTATGGTAACATTCTTGGCATTGCCTTGAACTTTTATTTTCATTACATAATCGCGCACGCTTTCATCTCTTGCAGCAATTACATTGAGTTTCCACCAAAAATGCAGTTCTTTTTTACAAACATATATATGCATACCAACATATGTACAAATGTTTGTAATTGTAATTACATAAACATACATACATCCGCTAAGTATGGACGAAAGTCCGCGCGTCATTCATCATACCACAAGCAACATTCGCAATTACCATTGCTCCATTTCGCCCTCATTAAGATTATTGGGGCTATTTCTTATGTGGTTGTGTTGCTTTTTTACATATCCAGTAGTTTGAGCACAAGTGAATTTCTAGGAATTTTTTTTAAAGATATTACAAGCCTTCTTGGTTTTCGTGATTATAAGATATTAATGGCCTTTGGAAAAGAAATTTTTTTGAAAATAAGTTTCCGTTTACCTTAAGCAAATCTTCCTTTATTATGCAACATGATTAGAAAAACAAACTTCCGATGATGTCGCAACTCGACGCCTGCACCTGCTCTCTGAGAGAACAAGTCAACCCCAAGGAATGCAGGAGCAGTGGCAGCACATCAATCAAGCACTTCGTGCTGCCACCGAAGAAACAAATTGGTTCCCGGCGATATAAAGGTGAAAAATGACGCTGAATACTGCAGTGGCTGATACAGGGGCCGGCGAGGGGGCGCGATCGCCTGATCCGGAACTTATGAACTCTGATCTGGAACTTATGAAAATTATTAAAATTTGTTTTAATTACATATAAAATTTGAAAATTTTTAGCTTCTATGTATGTATAATTTATAAGATCGTTCTAATCGCCCCCCCCCCCCCCTCCCCCCTTCCCAAGATCTGCAATTTATAATACTTCGGTTGAAATATTTTATGAAATGAATAGTTTAGCTATATATTCATTTCCAATTTCCATTTGTTTCGCTGTGGGTAAAATCAGTAGAAAAAATGTACCATTCTGGTATTTGAAGCAAGAATTGCGTACTTTTCGCTGAAATTTGGCAGCCTTGGCTACTATTTCATGATCACGGTTGCCACACCACATCTTTTTTCTGGACAAAAATTCCTTTTGAAAAAACAAAAGAAGAACCAATATTTTTAAAATGTCACAAAAAAATTATTTATATAGGCCTTCGCGAATTTCAGTCCCTACATCGCGTTAATGTGTTACTATTTGGCAGCAGTAATACATTCACGCCAGTAAATCTCCATTATTTTGCGAATTGTGGCACGCTCTGACTTATACTGTACATAATTATATATAAAGATAAAAAAATATGTAAAATTAAGTCAACCTATAGTTCTTTGGGCAGCTCTAGTTGATGAAACCTATATTCCTTCGCTCCGTAATTCGGTTAATGTAGCAGAAATTCTTTGAAAGTCGTGGGATCGTACTTTATGAACACTGTGGAGAGTTGCTTAAATGTGGATATACTTTTAGTATTTTTCAGCTAAGATAACTAATAAAAATAGTCGTGATTTAGCCTAATTGACACATTTATAATGTTTCAAAACCTGTTTATGGGCTTTCAATACACGACCCGAAAAAACCGAATAACAAGATATCCTTTCCAACAGCTTGTTTGGGGTTCACAATAAGTGTACATTTTTCATGAAACGTAAACTTTCTCATCAAGATCAATAAAAAATGAGGGTCTTCCCAAAACAAATTGAATACTTGTTATTTTCATCTTATAATTATTTAATCGGAATTTAAACTTATTGCTTTTGCTGGCTCAAGACTCTGGCGGCGCCGTGGTGTAGTGGTAGCATACTCCGCCTATCACACCGATGGTGCCGGGTTCAAGACCCGCGCAAAAGAAACATCAAAATTTAAGAAAAAGTTTATTGAATTACAAAAAGGCATTTTTAAGCGGGGCGCCCCTCGACAGTGGTTTGGCAAACACTCCGAAAAATGTCTGCCATTAAAAACCTTCTCAGTGAAAATTCATCTGCTTTCCAGGTGCCGTTCATAGTCGGCATAAAAAACTAAAGCCCCGTCCCGTATATTTGTAGGAAGAACTAAAAAGGGGCAAGATGCAAACTTGAAGAGAAGCTCAGCCTAAATGTTTTCTGAAATAAATCGCGCCAAGTATATTTGTTTTTATTTATTTATTATCACGGTTCAGGCCTGCTTATTCAATCGTTTATTTGTCAATTTAGCAATGTCTGGCTCCATCTGAAAATGCTGTGATAATTATTTCTTTGGGCTAAAAATCTGAGAACGTTTATAAGTGATCCTATTTTTCTACTATGAAAAAAGATATACACCCATAAAAATAAATCTTGTATTTCATAGTTTTGATATCGGGTGACACTTCGGCCAAAAAGCCGCCTGAATATGCATTGCAATGTGATATCTTGGAGAAAAATCTATAATTTTGTTAATCGGTCTTGGTTTAAGTATATATTTTAGTTGCGCAAACAGTTGTATTTTTTATCGCTTGCTCTCGCTTCCGTACAAGGAACCAGACTGGAGGAAAAGTGGCCATCAGCTCCAAACTTATACATTAAACTGATTCGTTAAAGTCAAGCTCTTAGTAATGCACCTTTTAATTGAAATTTTAACAGCTATAAGCTGTAAATCAATTTAAAAGGACTAATAAAAATCCTTCTCTACATTAAAATACCCAAAAAATCATCGTCATATTGTATTGAATTTACAATATAAAACAATTTATCAACAATTCAACACAATCATAATTTAGTTCTTATATACTAACTAATTTTATGTTACACCCATATGCTGGCTTGCAGTGACTGGCAATTGCAATAGTTTAGTTTTCATTGAAACATTAAAAATTATAGAAAGAGTTGACATTTTTATTACAATTGTCAGTCAATGCAAGCCAGAATATTGGTGTTAGCTTACATAACAAACATTTATTTATAATGGCTTATTATTAAAATATATAGTCACTAAATTTTTTTCAGATTTTCGGTAAGAATTTTTCGAATTTTTCTGAGAGATAAATTCTAAAAATTCTTACTGAAAGCTAAAAATTTGCCTGAAAATTCGCGGAATTTTCTCGAATTTTCTAAAAAGTCTTAAGTGTATATTTGGATTGTTGGTGTAATATTATAATACATATTTTTATAAAACTATCGAAAATAATGAAGGTCGAAGCAAAACTTAGTAAAAACTGGAAAAATCTGAGTGATGATGACTTTTGTAGATGAGTGTAAATAAGTATATATTTGTATGAAAAATTTTAAGGTCACTTTATCTTACCCTCCCAAATCGTGCTGGATCCGCCCCTGGCCTACAGGGCTACCTCGAGTTGAAAAGGGAAGCAAGACGACTTTACAGGAAGACATAAGGCGCTGCAACAACAGGCCTGCCAAAATACCGCCCTCAGAACAGGCCGTCTTCTTGTGTTCCCAGAACACCATCTACATAATGAGGTGAGAATACTCCCCTCAGGGAGAGAAATGAAATGCTAACCAAATAGTTTCTGTTGAATACCCAGACACCTGGGCATCCCAAAAGACATCTGATTGATGATGCTACTCCGCCCAGGGGCTAAGAACACAGCCATATGAAGCAAAAAAGCACAAGCAGGTCCTCAGTGATATCCACAAACAGGCGTCGGACCTCTGCGCCAGGGATTGCCCGGCGAATCCAGTACTTAAAGAACAATACCCAAAACAAGCAGGGGAGGAACGCACCCTCCCTAGGGAAGCGCGCGTCACTCTAGCTCAACTTGGATCTGGGTACTGTAACAGGTTAAACTCTTACCTATCCAGAATCAACCCCGAAATACAAAGTGTTTGCCCTGCTTGCAAAATGTCCCCACATGACACCAACCATCTCTTCAATTGTAATGTGGAACCAACGCCTTTAACACCCCTCTCATTATGGTCCACCCCTGTTGAAACAGCAAGTTTCCTTGGACTCCCGTTAGAGGACATTGATGACAATTTGTGATTGGTCGCACCTATTGGATGGGGCGAAGCACTGCTACAACAACAGCAACAACAACAACAAGAAAGAAAAAAGTGACGTATTTGCCAAACTACTACGTGTGGCTATCCCGATTAAAAAAACCTTCTTAATGGAAACAACTTTTTACAAAATTTTTAATGTTATTTTTCCCGGTACTATCTGTCAATAGAATAGTACGGGTGTATTCCTTTTATTGTGCAATGGTCTGCGTAGAAGCTTGTTAATGTTGACTCCTTCTGGTGGAAAAGGGTGTGTGAATAGGTGGACATTAAACCCCCACTTCTTTAAACACCATGTGCCAGTCATAGTTTGTTCTTCCTTGATTTGGATTTTTCGTTTTTGCTCACTGTGCTGTTAAGCGGTGAGTAATTCAATTTGACAACATTTTAAAACTTCAAGCTATAAATATTGTAACGAATTTACTTGCAAATCCTCTTATTTGCAATCCTCTGCTAAGTTCGAATCACTAAACTGTTGAATAAATAACTCCAATATTGAATGATGGAAAATGGCCTTTATTAAAGTACTTCACAATAACACTCAGACTGTGCAACGAATAGCTTGTTTAATAACCACACTGATTGATAGCTCAATGAAACTCTACTATTCAAAATAATACTGCTATTGCTCGCTAGATATCGTCTTACTCGAAACTGCTTGACAACTCAAATCAAATTGAATTACATTTTACTCGCTTGTGCCGCTTTTATAGTTTACGCTGCATACATCTAGGCTCTTCTATTTCCAGAACTTACCAACTATTTCGAGTGTTTATAGTTCTCATATAGTTTCTACTTGTTTACAATTTTCTACTTTTCAGCGTCTCTCAGATGTATGTGAGTTTGTAGTTTACAGTATCTCGCACACACATAGGCGTATAAGTAAATGCATCTGTGTGTGACATCTCTCGGCTGCCTTATATATGTGTATATATGATTTGATTATTGACGTGAACATCGCTTAGCATCGCCTTAGTGATGGTATAGCTTAGGGATGCTAATATCCGTGACACTGCCCTCCACCTAAGTCTGATCGTCCCGATCAGACAAATCTCTCGATCTAAACGCTGCTAGCATCGCCAAATGTACCACTCTTCTACTCCGTGGTTTCTCAATGCTTTGTATGCGGTAGATGGTATCACTGATCTTCTTCACAACCTTGTACGGGCCTTCCCAACTGCACCGAAATTTGGATGGAACACCTTTCCGCCGGTGAGGGTTGTATAACAGTACCAAATCTCCCGCCAAGAAACCTTTCGAATTATTTTCCTTGTCGTACCTGTGTTTCATCTTACTACTCATTATCCTGGATCGTTCCCTCGCACTCTGTTGCTTGACCAATGAAGAACTACTTCGCAGAGCTTGCGCTGGACGGATTTCCTTTGCATAATCAGTATCGTTCCGACGCTTCACAACAGTAGGCTTGAAACCACCCTTGCATTCTTTCTTCGTTTCAATATCGTTAGAGCTTTTTAATGCCAGTGTTTCTCTCACAGGTACCTTCGGTTTTGATTTGTTTGGTCCATTTGTTCCATCAACCTTTACCTTTGAATTTCGTGGCCTTCGTCGAGTCTTCTCCACCAGTACCCGATTACTGCTGAACCCTTTTTCCAAACTAAATTTAAGTGGCACAATACTTCACATATCACTTCTCCCTGAACTTGGTTATACTCGCCAGTGACCGTACGCAACTTTGCTCCAGGTAACGGTTTTACTCTCTTGTTGACCAAGTCAGATCGGATCAAGGAATGAGATGCGCCCGTATCTACAGTCAGTACTCGTTCTTTGCCATCCACATTCCCTCTGACGGTAAGACTGCTTGATTTCCTTCCAATTTGCGACACAGATATCACAGGGCATTCAATAGCTGGGTCTAGCTCTCTACCTCTTACTCGCTCTTGCTCATCTCCTCCAGCTTTGCGTTTATGGCCACCCACATTGTTGGAACTATTAAGACCAAGATCGCAATGACGTGCTATGTGACCGGACTTCCCGCATTTGAAGCATTTGATAACTTTTTCACTTCGCTTTTGCGATCCTTTCAGTGCCTCCAATATTGCGTCTACCCACTCTGGCCTTTCTACTTCCACACGGCGTGCTTTGAAAACTGGCTTACACAGAAGCGACGCTGTTTCCTGAATCAGAGCTTGTGACACCGTTTCTGCGAATGTTGGCTTTGGGTTTGCGTATGTAGCTCGCTTTGTTTCGACGTCCCGTATGCCATTTATAAAGCTCTGAATCTTTACCCTTTCGGTGTATTCCACGGGTGCGTCCGCATTTGCGAGATGAGCCAACCTTTCAACATCTGAAGCAAACTCCTGCAAAGTCTCATTCGCTCTTTGGTGACGGTTTTGCAACTCAATTTGGAATATCTGTTTCCTATGCTCGCTTCCATAACGTCGTTCTACAGCAGCCATCAATGCTTCATAATTGTTCCGCTCTCCTTCAGGAATCGTCTGTAGGATTTCCGCTGCTGGCCCCTTCAATGCCACGAACAGTGCAGCAACTTTATCTTCCGCATTCCAGTTGTTAGCTGCCGACGTCTTCTCAAATTGTAGCTTAAAGACCTGGAAAGGAACAGAACCGTCAAAGGATGGTGTTTTTACCTTTGGATTACTCGCTGAAACTGCTGGACGATTTAATTGTAACTGCTGAATCCGATCTTTCAAAGCATCCATCTCAGCTTCCATTTTATCTTGTCGTTCACTAAAACCCTCCAACTGCGATGATATGCGATCCTCTTGCGCTTTCAACTGCTGAGCCAACTGAGATATCATATATGTCTTCTGTTCTTCCAGTTGCGATGCCATATATGTCTTCTGTTCTTCCAGTTGAGATGACATTTGCGACGACATTTCTGAAATACGCGTTTCTTGTGATTCCATTTGTGATGACATATACGTTTTCTGTTCTTCTAGTTGAGATGACAGTTGAGATGTTATATCTGTCTTTTGCGATTCCAGTTGAGAAGCCACTGTCGATGTTTGAGCAGATATTGCAGCCAAAATCATGTTCAAGTCTGTGCTGGTAACCGTCTGCGATGTTTCGTTTTTCTCTTCAATTTTTGTTGTCTCCTCGCCATCAAGGTGAAAGACATACTCTTCCACATCAATTCCTTCTGCTTCCATTGCCTCTCGTAGCCGTGCCTGAAGTTCGAGTTTAACGCCGCTTGTATTCAATCCACGGCTCTCCAACTCCTTCTTCAGTTGCTGGATCTTTAATTCACTGAACTTTGCCATATCCTTGTTGTCTTCTGGAATTTATTCAACAATTCCTCTTCTGACACCAATTGTAACGAATTTACTTGCAAATCCTCTTATTTGCAATCCTCTGCTAAGTTCGAATCACTAAACTGTTGAATAAATAACTCCAATATTGAATGATGGAAAATGGCCTTTATTAAAGTACTTCACAATAACACTCAGACTGTGCAACGAATAGCTTGTTTAATAACCACACTGATTGATAGCTCAATGAAACTCTACTATTCAAAATAATACTGCTATTGCTCGCTAGATATCGTCTTACTCGAAACTGCTTGACAACTCAAATCAAATTGAATTACATTTTACTCGCTTGTGCCGCTTTTATAGTTTACGCTGCATACATCTAGGCTCTTCTATTTCCAGAACTTACCAACTATTTCGAGTGTTTATAGTTCTCATATAGTCTCTACTTGTTTACAATTTTCTACTTTTCAGCGTCTCTCAGATGTATGTGAGTTTGTAGTTTACAGTATCTCGCACACACATAGGCGTATAAGTAAATGCATCTGTGTGTGACATCTCTCGGCTGCCTTATATATGTGTATATATGATTTGATTATTGACGTGAACATCGCTTAGCATCGCCTTAGTGATGGTATAGCTTAGGGATGCTAATATCCGTGACAATATGTATGTATGTAAAAGTGCCCACTTTAAAACTCTTTAAATGCTCGTTCATGAGTGAGGCATATATGTGAGGAGTAGATTGTAAAAAAAACAAGTAAGGACGGGACTATCTACGGCTGTGCCGAAGACTTCATACCTTTCATGAATGGGGCTAAACAATAATCTTATCCCGATCGTAATCTCCAAATAATAGGATGTATAAGATAGGAAATGTATAGTGAACAGATGTGCATACCTAAACGATTTTTAAGATAAATATAAAATAAAAAATGGTAAAAACTCCCTTATCTGAACGATCGGTTGTATGGGATATATATTATATATAGCTCCGATCGAAATGATTTTTACAGGAAATCTTCTATGATATATTAGAATATATATCACGGAGTTTAACGTTTTTATATTGGAAATTAAGGGAGAAATGGCCAAAAATCTTTCTATCTGAATGATCGGTTGTATGGGATATATACTATATACAGCTCCGATCAAAGTGATTTTTTCAGGATATCTTCTATAATATATTAGAATATATATCACCGAGTTTCACGTTTATGCTTTCTAAATTGCGGCAGAAATGACCAAAATCGTCTTATCTGAACGGTCGGTTGTATGGGAGATATATGTTATAGTGGTCCGATCCTACCGGATCCGACAAATGTCTAATATAATACAAAAATACGTCCTTGTGCCAAATTTCATTGAGATACCTCAAAATTTGAGGGACTAGTTTGCGTTCAAACAGACAGACCGACGGACAGACGGACGGACAGACGGACATGGTTATATCAACTCAGTTCGTCGCCCTGATCAATTCGGTATACTTAATGGTGAGTCTATCTTCTATATTTCTCAATATTACAAACATCGGACAAAGTTAATCAGGCGTGTTCTGAATTCCGACTCGGAATGAAAAGTAAAACGACATTGATTTCGACTAGCTTTCTATTTGGTGTTCTCAATTCCGATTGTAAAAAACTGATTCGAAGTCGATTTCGAATCGTTTTCATTCCGACTCGATAACCAGTTTAATCAGCTGTTTTTGTTTATGTGTTTTGGTTTAAATATCATAAAATTTATTTTAATTAAAAAATGCCTACAGCTATGTTTTTTGGATGCGCAAACGCAAGAAGACGTGCTATTGTGCGTGCGAATCGTAAAAATCGGGAGCTAAGATCCCGTGTGAATATCTTTAGCCACCTGGACTGCAAGTATGTATACTTAAATAAAATTGCTGGATGGAGGGAGTATCTACACCCTACAGATGAATATTGGATAGCTATATTTGTGGTCTTATCGTTAACCTTAAAGGATTACATAAAAACAGAGTCATAAGATGACACCCAGTAGTGAGTGCAGTTTTTTGGCAGACCTGCAGCTTCCTTGCAGTTTCTGCCCACTAAGTGCGGCGACAAAATTGAAGGCGTCTCGCCGCCTAGCCATTTTGGTTAATTTTATTGCGCAACATAAATTGGGTAGATTAGCAAAGACGTTATCCGTAAATTCGGTGAAGCCACTGCAGTCACCTTTTTTAAATTTGATAGAGGTATGGCGTTCCGAAGTTATAATTTAAGAGCTAGCATCAGACTGAATTTTAATCTACTTTTCTAATTGAATTGCATCAGTTCTTTGATATCCCCATGCCGATCACTAGTATAATTCTGTAACGTTTTCGTCGACTCGAGAATAACTCTAGTTATCCAATGTACCATTCAAAGTTTCTCAAGATTGTGTATAAGCTCAAGTACTAATTGAGAATTTTTAGATTTGTGGAGTCATACCGCGTGAACAAGGATATTTTTAAAATACTACTCGGCAAAATAGGCAACAAGTTGGCAGAAAGACATCCTCTTATTTCACCAACTACGCAACTAGCGGCTACACTCCGATTTTTAGCTACTGGATCATACCAACTGGCTGTAGCTAAGGATCAGGACATAAACGTTGGCAGAAGTAGTTTTTCGAAGATATTACACTATACTATCCAGGAATTGGAGAACTGTATTTGTGAAGAGAATATTCAATTGAATATGTCTGCTGTGGAGATGGATCGATCCAAGCAATATTTCTACAGGCAATTTAATTTTCCGGGTGTCATTGGTTGTGTAGATGGCACTCACGTGAAAATAATAAAGCCAGCAGTGGACGAGTCCCTCTTTTTCAATAGAAAGGGATATTTTAGCGTTAATGTTATGATAGTATGTTATCAAATATTACAATATTTGGCTAGAAATCATGAAATGTCTCACAGGTTTGCAATTACAATATGGAAATAATAGCAGTAGATGCAAGTCACCCTGGTTCGTGCCATGATTCTTTCATTTGGAACAAAAGTGACGTGAGACATTTCTACATCAATAATCGTACCGAAAATTCTTGGATTTTGGCGGACTCTGGCTATGCCCTGGAAAGTTTTATGTTGACACCATACAGGAACCCACAACACGGATCCATGGAACATGTATACAATAAAAGGCATGCTACAGCCCGCAATATGGTTGAGCGTACTATAGGGTTATTGAAAAGTCGGTTCGTTGCTTGCAAGGAACTCTGCACTATGATCCACAGTTTGTTGCGCAGATTATCAATGTTTGTTCTGCGCTACATAAGATTTGCCGCAAGCGTAACGTTCCAAGCAACGAAGATGATAGAAATCACGAAATGCCAGAGGGAAATGCTGAAACTGAAGAGGAACATGAACCAATTGAGCAGGTCATTATAGATGGAGCAGAGGTCAGGAATGAGGTCGCTCACGCTTTCCTTGCGGAAACCTCATTCTCAGGGTCTTGAGTTTTTTCTTCCTATTTTCTCCACCTTCCTCCTCTCACTTTTCATCACACACTCCTTAGTCTTTTGCTTCTGACATTCCTAACTCCTCTTCCTTTTCCTCTGATAAAGGTGGACCAGGGGTGACCCTAGAATTTGTTTGTACAATATGGGTATCAAATGAAAGGTGTTAATGAGTAATTTAAAAGGGCGTGGACCTTAGTTCTATAGGTGGACGCCTTTTCGAGATATCGCCAAAAAGGTGGACCAGGGGTGACTCTAGAATGCGTTTGTACAATATGGGTATCAAACGAAAGGTGTTAATGAGTAATTTAAAAGGGCGTGGACCTTAGTTCTATAGGTGGACGCCTTTTCGAGATATCGCCATAAAGGTGGACCAGGGGTGACTCTAGAATGTGTTTGTACGATAAGGGTATCAAATTAAAGGTATTAATAAGGCTTTTAAAAGGGAGTGATGGTAGTTGTATATATGAAAACGTTTTCCAGATATCGACCAAAATGTGGACCAGGGTGACCCAGAACATCATCTGTTGGATACCGCTAATTTATTTATGTATATAATACCACTAACAGTATTCCTGCCAAGATTTCAAGGGTTTTTTATTTCGCCCTGCAGAACTTTTTCATTTCATTCTACTTAATATGGTAGGTGTCACCCCCATTTTACAGAGTTTTTTTTCTAAAGTTATATGTTTCGTCAATAAACCAATCCAATTACCATTTTTCATCCCTTTTTTCGTATTTGGTATAGAATTATGGCTTTTTTTCATTTTTCGTAATTTTCGATATCGAAAAAGTGGGCGTGGTCATTGTCGGATTTCGGCCATTTTGTATACCAATACAAAGTGAGTTCAGATAAATACGTGAACTGAGTTTAGTAAAGATATATGGATTTTTGCTTAAGTTATCGTGTTAACGGCCGAGCGGAAGGAGAGACGGTAGACTGTGTATAAAAACTGGGCGTGGCTTCAACCGATTTCGCCCTTTTTCACAGAAATAAGTAATCGTCCCAGAATCTAAGCCCTACCAAATTTCTCTAGAATTGGTAAATGTTTGTTCGACTTATGGCATTAAATGTATCTTAGACAAATTACATGAAAAAGGGCGGATCCACGCCCATTTTGAAATTTTCTTAAATTTTTGCATTTTGTTGCACCATATCATTACTGGAGTTGAATGTTGACATAAATTACTTATATACTGTAAAGATATACAAATTTTTGTTAAAATTTGACTAAAAAAAACATTTTTTTTAAAAGTGGGCGTGGTCGTTCTCCCATTTTGCTAATTTTCATTAAGCATACATATTGTAATAGGAGTAACGTTCTACCAAATTTCATCATGATATCTAAACGACTGCCAAATTTCAGCTTGCAAAATTTTAAATTACCTTCTTTTAAAATTGGGCGGTTCCACACCCATTGTCCAAAATTTTACAAATTTTCTATTCTGCGTCATAAATTCAACTCACCTAACAAGTATCATCGCTTTATCCGTTTTTGGTGATAAATTATCGCACTTTTTCGGTTTTTCGAAATTTTCGATATCGAAAAAGTGGGCGTGGTTATTGTCCGATATTGTTCATTTAAATTGGAAACTGAGATGGGTGCTCAGGAACCTACATACCAAATTTCATCAAGATACCTGAAAATTTACTCAAGTTATCGTGTTAACGGACGGACGGACGGATGGACATGGCTCAATCAAATTTTTTTTCGATCCTGATGATTTTGATATATGGAAGTCTATATCTATCTCGATTCCTTTATACCTGTACAACCAACCGTTATCCAATCAAAGGCAATATACTCTGTGAGCTCTGCTCAACTGAGTGTAATAAAAAGAACAATTTAAGTGATGACCACAGCGTGTTGTAGGGCCTAATTAAAAGCCTCAAATCTGCCAAATATGTAAGAGGGTTGAAGATTTTGCATAGACTGCTGCTCATCATCGCAAGAACTATCTGAAATATGAAATAAAATACGTTTCTGTGCAAGTTACATTTTATTCAGAAAACTCACGAGGCAATGTCTCATAGCCTACAGCAGGCCATAAAAATGCTTGAGAGATTGCGCAACGCATATTGATTCGGCTACTTCGATAAATATCATCCTATAATCTGTAAAAAATATATTACTGGAAGTAAATTCTACCGAAAGGTAGTAGAGAAAAAAGGGCACAAGCACTAGCTGCCAAGGTTATGCCGAGGAAAGAGCGTCTTAGTTGCCATAGCTGGGCTGAGTGCAGTTAATTTTTTTTATTTGAGTTTTGAGGACACAAAGGTGAAAAAGCTTGTTTTACCTACACATATATATACTTGGTGCCTAGCAAACACTTTAGAGTTAGCTTGAAGCGGTGAAGATTGTGCGGTCTCCAACACCGACGTAACAATCCTTGTTGACAGCCAAGCCGCCTTAAAGGCATTAGAGTCCAACATGATAATCTGATATCGTTCGGAGGTGTAGAGCCTCTCTGGCTTCTATAAGTCATCTCAAAGTCTGCCTTTGCTGGGTCCCTAGGCACAGCGGCATTGAAGGGAAAGAACTCGCGGATGAGATGGCTAGGAAATGTTCGGACTTAGACATAAGTGAGGTGGACAGCTCCGTCCGAACGCCGCTGAGTTATCTCCTATGGCAAGTCGACGAATATCAGAACAGTGCAACGGACTTGCTATGGACCAATAGAGTTGACTGCGAAGTCTTAAGGTCCTTATGGCCATGCTTGGATAGTAAATGCACCAGCTTCCTTCTAAAACTGAACAAATATGCGGTGAGGGTACTTATGGGTGTCATCACTTTCGGGTGCTATCGCACCAATGCTCCGACGGTGGCGAATACCAACAAGCTCCCTCTGCAGAAGCTGTAAGGATGAGGAGGAAGAGGAGTTGATCTACCACTTTCTCTGCCGATGTCCGGCGCTTCAAAGAAGAAGGCTCAGATTTCTGCATCTTCGACAGCCTGGCAGAGGTTGGGAAGGTGGACGTCTCGCTTCTTCTTGGGTTCATCAGGGAAAGCAAGTGGTTCGTTGAGGACCACTAGGAGTTAATGAGGCGAAACAAATTTGCCCCCACCCTGTACTTGCTGAGGGCACTCACAATGGAAAAAAATATCTCCGAGTGGAAGTGAGAGTAACACTAACGCACGCCCTCTTAACCTAACCTAACCTAGCCTGAAGCGGTAATGGACAAAGTATATATCGGCAGGCTTTTGCACATAAGCTCTTAGCCAATTTGAGTGCAAGGTAAGAAGAAAAATCTAAAGCCGGTATGAAGACTAAGGGAGGGAAGAAATGTTCAAACATAATTCGTTACATAATGTGTAACTATAACCACGCAGACAATAGCTTGGCATCGCTAACAAAAACTATAATATTATTGAAAATTCATCCACATAGAAGTTGTTTAGTGAGAGTGGAATACCTTTGGTGAACTACGGTAAACTATATTTCGAAGTGCTGAAAGGCTAATAATTTTACCTGTTCCAGTTTAAGTTGAGAAAGTTGCAGCTCAATGTCAGAAATTTTGAATTTATAAAAGCGAAATATATGGATGATTCATAAACCACGCTAAAAGTACAAAAAACAGAAGGAAGCCTAAGAAATGTATGTTGGGTTATCTCACATTAACCCCTTCGGTCCTCCAGGGACACTATTGTCCCACGAAAAGTTTCTAAGTTCCTAAGTCTCTTATAAGTCATTTAAAGTGGCGCAAAAAAGTCCCAGATATTAGTTTAGGATTATTTACATTTATCCATTATAAACATGCACGTTCTTAGACATTTTTTTGTTTTTCTCATTAATTTTTCGACAGTGCTCAAAGAAGCTCATGCTAATTGCGTTCTTGTGCTTAAAATAATTGTTCAAAAGCGTTTAATCGTGACTGTTTCTAAATAGGAAACTGCATTTGATTACGGTAAGTTACAAAATATATATTTAATTGGTTATTTCCAAAAAATTTGTATATTTATTTACTTTGGGACGATTATGTCCCTGCAGAATTTTTTTATGGGACATTAATGTCCCAGTAGATAGTTTTCGACTCTATATATGTTTAGTGTTAATATCTTTTAGGAACTGTATTATTATTATTTATTAGGATAATATAAAATATAACACTAATTTAACAGCACACTAGCTACATTGGCCTTCAGTGCTTGGTTTCTTAGTAGATGATACATATATTCTTATCAGGTACGAAATATTTAGTTATAAAAATTTACAGTTTTTCAATTAAACCAATATTTTTTATATAGTTAAATATTTTTATTACATTGTCTTTTGTGAGAGTTTTCAAAAGTTTTGAAGGTTTTTGGAACCAAATAAAGTTTACGCTTAGCTTGTAAGATTGCACAGGTATCAAGAATGTGTAGAAGATTGAGGTGGTTGTTGAAGAAGGGGCATTGGGAGGGAGATGTAGAAATGAGTTAGTTTTGAGTGGCCTATCCTTAAGCGGACGAATGTAGAAATTTGTTGTCTGGATAGTGAGGATGGTAAAATTGACTTTTTGCCTTCAGGGTTAAAGGTTTTGTAAGGGTGAGTGAATTGCGACCACGACTCATCATGTAGTTTCAAAAGATAGTTTTTAATACAAGCTTGAAGGTCTTTAGAGAGAGGGGGAGCAACAAGAGTTGTGGGAGAGTGGTGCATATTTTTTGCCGCTAGATCGGCAAACTCGTTTTCCTGGATACCTTTATGACTTGGTATCCAAATGATAGGTATTTTGCTGTGGGTTCTTATCAAACAATCTCGTATTTGGCCAAGAAGTTGATTACTGTTGTGGATAATTTTTAATTCTTGTATCACCAAAAAGCTGTCTGTGAATATAGCGAACTTGCCTTTGGACTTCGAGGCATATTCCACTGCTTTATGGATAGCAGCTTCCTCAGATGAGAATACTGAGCTGTAGTTAGGTAGCAAGCCTCCTGTTAACAGTGTTCCATTGTTTTGTACAACAGCAAAACTTGTGCTGAAATCTGTTTTGCGTTCGTCGGTGAATATTTTGGTTCTATTGGCGAGATCTTTACTGTTGATTAGCTCACAGTAGAGGTGTTTGATTATATCGGAACTTGTGTGACTTTTGGGGTAAGCATTAAGGTCGGAGTTTATTGAAATGGAGGGTAAGGTCCATGGGGCCTCTTGACCAAGCTTGAGACAGGTTTTTGGTATTTGGTTTCCCAGATCATGCAATTCTGCAGCACAACGGCGTATGGCGGACTTAATCTTGTATGCGCATTTATGCTTTGAAACAGTCTTCAAAGTATTGTAAAGGGGTCTGTTTGTAGTAGTAAGCAACCTTGGGATTAATCTTAAAGTGGTAGATTTGTACCTATCAGGGATAGATGGTAGACCAGCTTCTGCAAGTACATACTTAATGGGAGATGTTGGGAAGGTATTTAGGCTTCTACGGACTGCGACGTGATAAGGCATGTTGAGTAATTTTAAGTTTGAAATTGCACATCCTCCATAAATAGGTAGACCATAGTCTATTTTAGATAAAATCAATGCTCGTGTTATTTTAATGAGTGTGTTGGTGTGAATGCATAAGTATTTTGATGAAATATATTTTATGATGTTGAGTCTGGTGATGAGACTATTTCTGAGAGAAAGGCAGTGATCTTTAAATGTATATTTAGCATCAAATATGACGCCAAGTATCTTAAGCTCTTGAACATTCTCTATATTTATATTCATTGTGTTTATTTGTAGTTGCGGACAGTTTTTCTTCCGGCAGATATGTAATTCTTTACATCTGCTGTAAGATACAATTTCTCCTAAATACTTGCTCCAGGAGATAATATCTAGGAGTAGCTTTGCGAATATTGTTTGAACTGAACTGATGTCTCTGACTTTTGTGTAAAAGAAGGCACCGTCAGCGTATACACGGAAGTCTAAGCTTTTTTCTTTAGAGGCGATTTTATTTATCTGCTCAAAAGCTATAATAAAAAGTACTACAGAGAGTGGTGAACCCTGAGGTATGCCATTTTCTAAGGAAAATATGGAAGAAAGCTCACCATTGACTTTAACTTGATTTCTACGATTTGTTAAGAATGATTTTATTATCTGATATAATTTTGGGCCAACATTCCAAGAAGATAATTGCTCGAGGACCACATGGACTCCTATGCGGTCGAAAGCTTTTTCGAAATCTGTAGATAGTATAGTTACATGGCTTTTCGATGAGATATCCTGAAAGGCAAACAGAACGAGGATCTTTCAGGTACTGATTTTAGTAGTGGAAACGATAGCCCTTACGTTCCTTCAGAAGGTGACATTGACACTGAAGCTGACTCAAGTGACTCAGAACAAGGCTACTCGGATAAGGATGTTAAGCTGAACGATCAAAATGAGACATCAGATGTATCTGATGTCACTAGTCCAGAAGTTATTATTTAGATCTCGAAAAAAACTTCCTATTCTGGAGTTTATAGTACAACTTGCTGAGTATTTTGTTGCAAAAGGTAGAGAGACCACCAACTACAAAAGATCTCGTCGGCAGGGAAGGCGATCAAAAAGTTTGAAGAATATGAAAAACGTGGGCGGTAATTTGCCGATCCAATGAACTCCGAGACGTCTAAGTACCTCCTGTGCCCAGAGGAAAATTGAGAAAGATCGAAAACTATTTTGGTAATTTGGCGTTTTGTAAAAACTGTTTCGCTTCTCCTCATTCATAAATTATGAAATATTTTACTTTTTTATACTGAATTCAATAAAAAACCTCATAAATAACACTTATACCTCACAAATCAGTTACGTGCAAAGCTTGTTACACAGAACCCTAAGTAACAGTTCTCAAGTCAAATCAAGTCAAGTGAAGTGAAGTCTATGCAAAGTATGAGTACAGGGCGCTTATGTCCAACCTCCAACCCGGAATCGAAAAGACTTGAGTACCCGTTTAAAAATGCGATCACAGTTATTCAACAGTTGGGTTCACTTAATGCTTACACTTTTAACCGGAAATCAAACGGAAACAAAGAAAAGTGTTAACTTGTTGCAGATAAGCCTCATTACAAAGCTAAAGCACGCGTGGTTTTTAGTAATTCTTTACGCGTTTTGCGCTCATTACTTTTGATAAGCTAAATTTCGTGGTTGCTTTTTATTTTTTTACGGCATATTATTTGGTTCATGCACTTATTGTTTTTTCTTTTTGTTGTATTTTATTTTGGGGTTGGCCACAAGTTCAGAAAGTAATTAAAAAATACTTTTGAGTTGATTAATTTCTTTTTATCGCACCGACAGAAAAAAAAATAACGAAAGCTAAAGGAACTCAAAGTTCTGGGAAAATATAAAGTAAAAAATTGCCCAAATAAAGCGAAAATCGACGAAGCAGAAACCTAAGTAGAATGTTTTTTTTTTGATATTTATATTGTGCAAAAATTCAGGGCCTTTTTTTGGCAAAATATTTACAAAATATGAGTCAAACGGGAAAGGCGTACATTCACGCAAGTGTCTGCAAAGTGTGATAGTTCGGGAGTTAGCCTTACGATATTCTACATGAAAATGACACTCTAAATAAAGAAAAATTTAATAAAGTTTCTGCGTTCTTTTTAACAAAACCTTCAAATATTAGGCGGATTTTGCAATTTTGTTCGACCTAATTTACCGTATATCTACACACAATAAAATAATGTGCTGTGCTAACACCTTAAGGAGTAAACAACATATAAAGGTGTCTAAGTGCGGGTGTAACCTAACATTATATACTCAGCGTGAGCTTCAATTGCACATTTTATTTCAGATAAATTACTTTTCTACATAACACGTGGCACCGCCCATTAAAAAAAATTTTTCCCCATTTCCTCTTACAATAAAACTTGATAAGTGAAATATCATTGACTCAAAACTATTTTTTGCTA
This sequence comes from Eurosta solidaginis, assembly GCF_040869045.1. Classification (NCBI taxonomy): domain Eukaryota; kingdom Metazoa; phylum Arthropoda; class Insecta; order Diptera; family Tephritidae; genus Eurosta; species Eurosta solidaginis. Next base: position 164,062,791 of record NC_090323.1, on the reverse strand, counting down.
AGTTATAGCTTATTATTCTAGTCTACGACTCTTTTAAACTTGTTTTATATCTAAGTTGCCGTGGTCTTTATCCGATCCCATCCATTTTTACTAGAAATATTTTCTACTATAGGGAAAATTTGTGCACCCAATTTTATTACGATCCGTTAATTTTTCTTCGAGTTATGGCTCCCGAAACATAGAAAATTGCTTAGTCATAAAAGGGGTGGTGCCACGCCCATTTTTTTAAATTTGAAGTTTTTCCTATTTATTGTTGTAAATCCACTTGGGAAATGAAATACCATTGATATAAAGCTGTTTTTGCAAAGATATAGCTTATTTTATTCGTCCACGACCTCTTTAAAAATCTTATATATAAAAGTGGGAGTGGTCCTATACCGATTTCGTTAGTTTTTCTTTAAAGCATTCCTTATAGTAAAGGCTACCTATCTGCCGAATTTCGTTACGATAGGTTTAATGATTTTTGATTTATGATTAACAATATTTGTAAAATTGATTTTATCACAAAAGGGCGGTGCTACGACCGTTTTAAAAATTTTTTTAAAATTTTTATCAAGAGTCTCAATATAAGTCCACACGTCAAATTTCAACATTCTAGGTGTATTATTTACTAAATAATCAGGTTTTTTGTGTTTCCCAATATGTTTTATATATAAAAAGTGGGCGTGGTTATCATTCGATTTCGCTCATTTTCAATACCAATCTATTCTAGGTCCAGATTAGCTCGTATACCAAATTTGGTGAAGATATCTCAATATTTACTCAAGTTATCGTGTTAACGGGCAGACGGACGGACGGACGGACGGACAGACATGGCTCAATCGAATTTTTTTCCGATACTGATGATTTTGATATATGGAAGTCTATATCTATCTCGATTCCTTTATACCTGTACAACCAACCGTTATCCAAACAAAGTTAATATACTCTGTGTTTAAAGCATGCTGAGTATGAAAATTAATTTTGATGTACTTTCAAATTTAGCACCAAGATAACGCAGTTTGAAAAAATTTGGTGTAACTGTACAGTATTATACTTTTCGCACCAAGAATGCTCAATTGATAAGCGAAAACTTAGCGGATTATTTCAAGACGCTATAAGTATCGCTACATACTTGTCCTGATGTATGTATGGAAATATCGAACGGCGCCGAGAAAAGATACAATAGTGGTTAAAATATTTGAATGGGGTGGGGAAAAAATGTCTTTGCTGCATATGACTCATACAGTACGACATTAAACTGTAAAATTCTTACGCAAAGAAGAGAGCTATAAACTTACCCGAAATCTATAAAGATGTAATAAATAAACAAGTAAGGAAGGTTAAGTTCGGGTGTAACCGAACATTACATACTCAGTTGAGAGCTATGGTGACAACACAAGGGAAAATAACCATGTAGGAAAATGAACCGAGGGAAACCCTGGAATGTGTTTATATGACATGTGTATCAAATGAAAGGCATTAAAGAGTATTTTATGAGGGAGTGGGCCATAGTTCTATAGGTGGACGCCATTTAGGGATATAGCCATAAAGGTGGACCAGGGTTGACTCTAGAATGCGTTTGTACGATATGGGTATCAAATTAAAGCTGTTAATGAGTATTTTAAAAGGGCGTGGGGCTTAGTTCTATAGGTGGACGCCTTTTCGAGATATCGCCATAAAGGTGGACCAGGGGTGACTCTAGAATGAGTTTGTACGATATGGGTATAAAATTAAAGGTATTAATGACGGTTTTAAAAGAGAGTGGTGGTTGTTGTATAGGTGGTCGCCTTTTCGAGATATCGCCATAAAGGTGGACCAGGGGTGACTCTAGAATGCGTTTGTGCAATATGGGTATCAAACGAAAGGAGTTAATGAGTATTTTAAAAAGGAGTGAGCCTTAGTTCTATAGGTGGATGCCGTTTCGAAATATCGCCATAAAGGTGGACCAGGGGTGACTCTAGAATGTGTTTGTACGATATGGGTATCAAATTAAAGGCATTAATGAGGGTTTTAAAAGGGAGTGGTGGTTGTTGTATAGGTGGTCGCCTTTTCGAGTTATCGCCATAAAGGTGGACCAGAGGTGACTCTAGAATGCGTTTGTGCAATATGGGTATCAAACGAAAGGAGTTAATGAGTATTTTAAAAGGGAGTAATCCTTAGTTCCATAGGTGGACGCCGTTTCGAGATATCGCCGTAAAGGTGGACCAGGGGTGACCCTAGAATTTGTTTGTACAATATGGTTATCAAAAGAAAGGTGTTAATGAGTATTTTCAAAGGGAATAATCCTTAGTTCCATAGGTGGACGCCGTTTCGAGATATTGCCACAAAGGTGGACCAGGGGTGACCCTAGAATTTGTTTGTACAATATGGGCATCAAACGAATGGTGTTAATGAGTATTTTAAAAAGGAGTGGGCCTTAGTTCTATAGGTGGATGCCGTTTCGAAATATCACCATAAAGGTGGACCAGGGGTGACTCTAGAATGTGTTTGTACGATATGGGGATCAAATTAAAGGTATTAATGAGGGTTTTAAAAGGGAGTGGTGGTTGTTGTATAGGTGGTCGCCTTTTCGAGATATCGCCATAAAGGTGGACCAGGGGTAACTCTAGAATGTGTTTGTACGATATGGGTATCAAATTAAAGGTATTAATGAGGGTTTTAAAAGGGAGTGGTGGTTGTTGTATAGGTGGTCGCGGTTTCGAGATATCGCCATAAAGGTGGACCAGGGTGACCCTAGAATTTGTTTGTACAATATGGGTATCAAAAGAAAGGTGTTAATGAGTATTTTAAAAGAGAGTAATCTTTAGTTCCACAGGTGGACGCCGTTTCGAGATATCGCCATAAAGGTGGGCCAGGGGTGAATCTAGAATTCGTTTGTGCAATATGGGTATCAAACGAAAGGAGTTAATGAGTAACTTAAAGGGAGTGGGCCTTAGTTCTATAGGTGGACGCCTTTTCGAGGTATCGCAATAAAGGTGGACCAGGGGTGACTCTAGACTTTGCTTGTATGATATGGATATCAAGCGAAAGGTGCTAATGAGTATTTTTAAAATGGAGTGGGCCTTTGTTCTATAGGTGTTCGCCTTTTCGAGATATCGGCATAAAGATGGACCAGGGGTGACTTTAGAATATGTTTGTACGATATGGGTATCAAATGAAAGGTATTAATGAGTATTTTAAAAGGGCGTGGGGCTTAGTTCTATAGGTGGACGCCTTTACGAGATATCGCCATAAAGGTGGACCAGGGGTGACTCTAGAATGAGTTTGTACGATATGGGTATAAAATTAAAGGTATTAATGAGAGCTTTAAAAGGGAGTGGTGGTAGTTGTATATGTGAAGGGGTTTTCCAGATATCGACCAAAATGTGGACCAGGGTGACCCAGAACATCTTCTGTTGGATACTGCTAATTTATTTATATATGTGATATCTGCCAAGATTTTAATGGTTTTTTATTTCGCCCTGCAGAACTTTTTCATTTTCTTCTACTTAATATGGTAGGTGTTACAACCATTTTATAAAGTTTTTTCTAAAGTTATATTTCGCGTCAATAAACCAATCCAATTACCTTACCATGTTTCATCCTTTTTTTCGTATTTGGTATAGAATTATGGCATTTTTTTCATTTTTGGTAATTTTCGATATCGAAAAAGTGGGCGTGGTCATAGTCGGATTTCGGCCATTTTTTATACCAATACAAAGTGTGTTCAGATAAGTACGTGAACTGAGTTTAGTAAAGATATATTGATTTTTGCTCAAGTTATCGTGTTAACGGCCGAGCGGAAGGACAGACGAACGACTGTGTATAAAAACTGGGCGTGGCATCAACCGATTTCGCCCATTTTCACAGAAAACAGTTAACGTCATAAACTCTATGCCCGCACCAAATTTTAAAAGGATTGGTTAATTTTTGTTCGACTTATGGCGTTAAAAGTATCCTAGACAAATTAAATAAAAAAGGGCGCAGCCACGCCCATTTTGAAATTTTCTTTTATTTTTGTATTTTGTTGCACCATATCATTACTGGAGTTGAATGTTGACATAATTTACTTATATACTGTAAAGATATTACATTTTTTGTTAAAATATTACTTTAAAAAAAAATTTTTTTTAAAAGTGGGCGTGGTCCTTCTCCGATTTTGCTAATTTTTATTAAGCGTACATATAGTAATAGGAGTAACGTTCCTGCCAAATTTCATCATGATATCTTCAACGACTGCCAAATTACAGCTTGCAAAAGTTTTAAACTACCTTCTTTTAAAAGTGGGCGGTGCCACGCCCATTGTCCAAAGTTTTACTAATTTTCTATTCTGCGTCATAAGTTCAATCCATCTACCAAGTTTCGTCGCTTTATCTGTCTTTTGTAATGAATTATCGCACTTTTTCGGTTTTTCGAAATTTTCGATATCGAAAAAGTGGGCGTGGTTATAGTCCGATATCGTTCATTTTAAATAGCGATCTGAGATGAGTGCTCAGGAACCTACATACCAAATTTCATCAAGATACCTCAAAATTTACTCAAGTTATCGTGTTAACGGACGGACGGACGGACGGACATGGCTCAATCAAATTTTTTTTCGATCCTGAGGATTTTGATATATGGAAGTCTATATCTATCTCGATTCCTTTATACCTGTACAAGCAACCGTTATCCAATCAAACTTAATATACTCTGTGAGCTCTGCTCAACTGAGTATAAAAACAACCTCATATGCCGCTATGTTAGAATTTGGTTTCCTGCAAAATTTTTACCAGCTGTATACAGTACTCTATAAAAGCATACAGAAGCATGGAAACATCAAATGAAGCGGCTCTGGGAGTGTTCGAGAAGATTTACGGAGCTCAGCGCATTGGCAACAGCGAGAACCTAAGAAGATATAAGTAATGATGAGCTGTACGAGATTTATACAGACATCAATATAGTCCAGTGGTGGCCGCCGTGGTGTGAGGAAGCGTATTCCGCCTACCACACCGAATATCCTGGGTTCACTCCCCTGGCAAAGCAACACCAAAATTTTGGAAAGAAATTTTTTCAATTAGAGGAAAATGTTTCTAAGCGGGGTCGCCCCTCGGCAGTGTTTGGCAAGCACTCCGAGTGTATTTCTGCCATGAAAAGCTCTCAATGAAAACTCATCTGCCTTGCAGATGGCATTCGGAGTCGGAATAAAAGAAGTAGGTCCCGTCACGCCAATTTGTGGGGAAAAATTAAAAGGAGCACGACGCGAATCGGAAGAGAAGCTCGGCCTAAGATCTCTACAGAGTTTATCGCGCCTTACATTTATTTATTTTTTAACATAGCCCAGCGAAATAAAACACAGCGGCTCCGCAAGAAAGGTCATGAACGGTGATGCTCCAGCCAAAAAATATACATATCGGAGCTTGCCTATAGAAGCCAATGAAGCAAGCAATCCACACAACGCTTGCAGTAGTAGGTGGAAAACGATTAGGGTTAATTTGTTGTGACCAGTTGATGGAATTAAGCCGAGCAAAGAAAGATAAGACGTGACTGTTTCGGTTCAGGGTCAATTAAGTATGTAAAGACAAATTTTTTTTTCGAAACCCGCAAAATTTTGTGCTGTGCGGTAACACGTACATATACAAAAAAAAAAAGCACAAGCAGGCCAGAAAATTTTATGTGAGTGGATGAAAGCGCTCCGCTGCCGAAAGTACGTCCATCGACCCCGTATTTGACAGCAATGTTAAAATTGGACCTCCATAGGAGGCGAGGACGTATGCGTGCGTTTGACAGATGTGTTAAAACATATCTTCTTACAGGATGCCTTCCATAGCCAATGCCGTACTCACATGTAAACGTATGAAAATTCGTAGTTAAGCCCGAAAAGGCTTTCAAGCGGACCAAAGTTGCATTGCGCCCAGTTTCGAACTGTAAATGCGTACTATGGAGGTGCTCGGTTTTTTCTCTCGAAAACGCGTACGTACGCACACGTCTATGCGTGCCTATGGAGTTTCGCTTTAAAGCACGGTTTTTCAGTAGTTGGTTAAGCTAAAAATTAAACTAAGTTTGCTTAAGCTCTAGTCAAATTTAAATTCCAGTTAACCTACTTAGCAGTTTTTCAGTCACAGTTTAACGCCGCCTTTCGGGGATGCTTTTTTGTACAGCAACATTGGTTTTTTATTATCTAGATAATTTGTAGATACGGCAGCAACTGGTGTTTGTTTACCCAACAAACATGGAAAATCTAGTTCCAGAGGTGATATTCAACATCATTATTTAATTAACATTAAACCAGATAGTTCTCGAGTTGATATCCAACTTCATTTTCCAATCACTATCCAAAATTTGAGAAACTTTGTAAAATTTAGAGCACTAAAAGAAGTGCACAGTAAAAAAATGTCGGCTTAAAATATTTAAATAAAGAGCTTAATATGAAAAAATAGCTTGTTAACTTACAGTCAACAGCATGAACTCTAAGAAGTTTGTTTCGAGACAGCAAAAAATCTAATCGGATAATAAGTAAAAAAAAAACGTCAGTAAACAAGTCTTAAAATATGTTATTTTGTTTTGTTTTCTCAAGATCGAATGGAAATGGATAGAAGGCAACAAAAAAAAATAAAATTTAAAACTTTCAAGTACTTAAGTAGATGAAAGAATTGTTTAGAGAAGGTAGTATGATTGGTCGCAAAGCTTTGTACTTGTGATAAATAAAAACAAGTAAAACAAGTAAGGAAGGCTAAGTTCGGGTGTAACCGAACATTATATACTCAGTTGAGAGTTATGGAGACAAAATAAGGAAAATCACCATGTAGGAAAATGAACCTAGGGTAACCCTGGAATATGGTTGTATGACATGTGTATCAAATGGAAGGTATTAAAGAGTATTTTAAGAGAGAGTAGGCCATAGTTCTATGGATGGACGCCATTTAGGGATACCGCCATAAAGGTGGACCAGGGCTGACTCTAGAATTTGTTTGTACGATATGGGTATCAAATGAAAGGCGGTAATGGGTATTTTAAAAGGGAATGGGCTTTAGTTCTATAGGTGAACGCTTTTTCGAGAAATCGCCATAAAAGTGGACCAGGGGTGACTCTAGAATATGTTTGTACGATATGGGTATCAAATGAAAGCTGTTAATGAGTATTTTCAAAGGGAGTGATCCTTTGTTCCATAGGTGGAAGTCGTTTCGAGATATCGCCATAAAGGTGGACCAGGGGTGACTCTAGAATGTGTTTGTACGATATGGGAATCAAATGAAAGGTGTTGCTGAGCATTTTAAGAGGGAGTAGGCATTAGGTCTATAGGTGGACGCCTTTTCGAGATGTCGCCATTAGGGTGCGCCAGGAGTGACTCTATAATGTTTTTACGATATGGGTATCAAACCAAAGGTGTTACTGAGCATTTTAAGAGGGAGTGGGCATTAGGTCTATAGGTGGACGCCTTTTCGAGATATCGCCATTAGGGTGAGCCAGGGATGACTCTAGAATGTTTGTACGATATGGGTATCAAACGAAAGGTGTTACTGAGCATTTAAGAGGGAGTGGGCATTAGGTCTATAGGTGGACGCCTTTTCGAGATATCGCCATTAGGGTGGGACAGGGTGACTCTAGAATGTGTTTGTACGATATGGGTATCAAATGAAAGGTGGTAATGAGTATTTTAAAAGGGAATAATCCTTAGTTCTATAGGTGGACGCCTTTTCGAGATATCGCCATAAAGGTGGACCAAGGGTGACTCTAGAATGTTTGTACGATATGGGTATCAAACGAAAGGTGTTACTGAGCATTTTAAGAGGGAGTGGGCATTAGGTTTATAGGTGGACGGATTTTCGAGATATCGCCATTAGGGTGGGCCAGGGTGACTCTAGAATGTGTTTGTACGATATGGGTATCAAATGAAAGGTGGTAATGATTATTTTAAAAGGGAGTAATCCTTAGTTCTATAGGTGGACGCCTTTTCGAGATATCGCCATTACGGTGGACCAAGGGTGACTCTAGAATGTTTGTACGATATGGGTATCAAATAAAAGGTGGTAATGAGTATTTTAAAAGGGAGTAATCCTTAGTTCTATAGGTGGACGCCTTTTCGAGATATCGCCATAAAGGTGGACCAAGGGTGACTCTAGAATGTTTGTACGATATGGGTATCAAATGAAAGGTGTTACTGAGCATTTTAAGAGGGAGTAGGCATTAGGTATATAGGTGGACACCTTTTCGAGATATCGACATTAGGGTGGGTCAGGGGTGACTCTAGAATGTTTGTACGATATGGGTATCAAACGAAAGGTGTTACTGAGTATTTTAGGAGGGAGTGGGCATTAGGTCTACAGGTAGACACCTTTTCGAGATATCGCCATTAGGGTGGCCAGGGTTGACTCTAGAATGTTTGTACGATATGGGTATCAAACGAAAGGTATTACTGAGCATTTTAAGAGGGAGTGGGCATTAGGTCTACAGGTGGACGCCTTTTTGAGATATCGCCATTAGGGTGTGCCAGGGGTGACTCTAGAATGTGTTTTTACGATATGGATATCAAATTAAAGGTATTAATGAGGGTTTTAAAAGCGAGTGGCTCTTAGATGTATATGTGAAGGCGTTTTCGCGATATCGACCAAAATGTGGACCAATTGATCCAGAAAATCATCTGTCGGGTACTGTTAATTTATTTATATATGCAATAGAACTAACAGTATTCCTGCCAAGATTCCAAACGCTGTTGATTTCGCCTTGCAGAACTTTTTCATTTTCTTCTACTTAATATGGTAGGTGCCACACCCATTTTACAAAGTTTTTTCCAAAGTTATATTTTGCGTCAACAAATCAATCCAATTACCATGTTTCATCCCTTTTTTCGAATTTGGTATAAAATTATGGCATTTTTTTCATTTTTCGTTGTTTTCGATATCGATAAAGTGGGCGTGGTTATGGTCGGATTTCGGCCATTTTTTATACCAAGATAAAGTGAGTTCTGATAAGTACGTGGACTAAGTTTAGTAAAGATACGTCGGTTTTTGCTCAAGTTATTGTGTTAACGGCCGAGCGGAAGGACAGACGGTGGACTGTGTATAAAAACTGGGCGTGGCTTCCACCGATTGCGCCCTTTTTCATAGAAAACAGTTACCGTCATAGAATCTGTGCCCCTACCAAATTTCACAAGGATTGGTAAATTTTTGTTCGACTTATGGCATTAAAAGTATTCTAGACAAACTAAATGAAAATGGGCGGAGCCACGCCCATTTTGAAATTTTCTTTTATTTTTGTATTTTCTTGCATCATATCATTACTGGAGTTGAATTTTGACTTAATTTACTTAAATACTGTAAAGATATTAAATTTTTTGTTAAAATTTGACTTTAAAAAAATTTTTTTTTAAAAGTGGGCATGGTCGTTCTCCGATTTTGCTAATTTTTATTAAGCACACATATAACAATAGGAGTAACGTTCCTGCCAAATTTCATCATGATATCTTCAACGACTGCCAAATTACAGCTTGCAAAACTTTTAAATTACCTTCTTGTAAAATTGGGCGGTGCCACGCCCATTGTCCAAAATCTTACCAATTTTCTACTCTGCGTCATAACGTCAATCCATCTACCAAGTTTCATCGCTTTATCCGCCTTTGGTAAGGAATTATCGTATTTTTTCGGTTTTTCGAAATTTCCATATCGAAAAAATGGGCGTGGTTATAGTCCGATATCGTTCATTTTAAATAGCGATCTGAGATGAGTGCCCAGGAATCTACGTACCAAATTTCATCAAGATACCTCAAAATTTACTCAAGTTATCGTGTTAACGGACAGACGGACGGACGGACGGACATGGCTCAATCAAATTTTTTTTCGATACTGATGATTTTGATATATGGAAGTCTATATCTATCTCGATTCTTTTATACCTGTACAACCAACCGTTATCCAATCAAATTTAATATACTCTGTGAGCTCTGCTCAACTGAGTATAAACAAGTAAGGAAGGTTAAGTTCGGGTGTAACCGAACATTGCATACTCAGTTGAGAGCTATGGTGACAACATAAGGGAAAATAACCATGTAGGAAAATGAACCGAGGGAAACCCTGGAATGTGTTTGTATGACATGTGTATCAAATGAAAGGCATTAAAGAGTATTTTATGAGGGAGTGGGCCATAGTTCTATAGGTGGACGCCATTTAGGGATATAGCCATAAAGGTGGATCAGGGTTGACTCTAGAATGCGTTTGTACGATATGGGTATCAAATTAAAGGTATTAATGAGAGTTTTAAAAGGGAGTGGTGGTTGTTGTATAGGTGGTCGCATTTTCGAAATATCGCCATAAAGGAGGACCAGGGATGACTCTAGAATTTGTTTGTGCAATACGGGTATCAAACGAAATGAGTTAATGAGTATTTTAAAAGGGAGTGGGCCTTAGTTCTATAGGTGGACGCCGTTTCGAAATATCGCCATAAAGGTGGGCCAGGGGTGACTCTAGAATTCGTTTGTGCAATATGGGTATCAAACGAAATGAGCTAATGAGTATTTTAAAAGGAGTGGGCCTTAGTTCTATAGGTGGACGCCGTTTCGAAATATCGCCATAAAGGTGGACCAGGGGTGACTCTAGAATGTGTTTTTACGATATGGGTATCAAATTAAAGGTATTAATGAGAGTTTTAAAAGGGAGTGGTGGTTGTTGTATAGGTGGTCGCATTTTCGAAATATCGCCATAAAGGAGGACCAGGGATGACTCTAGAATTTGTTTGTGCAATACGGGTATCAAACGAAATGAGTTAATGAGTATTTTAAAAGGGAGTGGGCCTTAGTTCTATAGGTGGACGCCGTTTCGAAATATCGCCATAAAGGTGGGCCAGGGGTGACTCTAGAATTCGTTTGTGCAATATGGGTATCAAACGAAATGAGTTAATGAGTATTTTAAAAGGGAGTGGGCCTTAGTTCTATAGGTGGACGCCGTTTAGAAATATCGCCATAAAGGTGGACCAGCGGTGACTCTAGAATGTGTTTTTACGATATAGGTATCAAATTAAAGGTATTAATGAGAGTTTTAAAAGGGAGTGGTGGTTGTTGTATAGGTGGACGCCGTTTCGAGGTACCGCAATAAAGGTGGACCAGGGGTGACTCTAGAATTCGTTTGTGCAATATGGGTATCAAACGAAAGGAGTTAATGAGTATTTTAAAAGGGAGTGGGCCTTAGTTCTATAGGTGGACGCCTTTTCGAGGTATCGCAATAAAGGTGGACCAGGGGTGACCCTAGAATTTTTTTGTACAATACGGGCATCAAACGAAAGGTGTTAATGAGTATTTTAAAAGGGAGTGGGCCTTAGTTCTATAGGTGGTCGCATTTTCGAAATATCGCCATAAAGGTGGAACAGGGGTGACTCTAGAATTTGTTTGTACGATATGGGTATCAAATGAAAGGTGTTAATGAGTATTTTAAAAGGGAGTGGGCCTTAGTTCTATAGGTGGACGCCGTTTCAAAATATCGCCATAAAGGTGGACCAGGGGTGACCCTAGAATTTGTTTGTACAATACGGGCATCAAACGAAAGGTGTTAATGAGTATTTTAAAAGGGAATGGGCCTTAGTTCTATAGGTGGTCGCATTTTCGAAATATCGCCATAAAGGTGGAACAGGGGTGACTCTAGAATTTGTTTGTACGATATGGGTATCAAATGAAAGGTGTTAATAAGTATTTTAAAAGGGAGTGGGCCTTAGTTCTATAGGTGGACGCCGTTTCGAAATATCGCCATAAAGGTGGACCAGGGGTGACTCTAGAATGAGTTTGTACGATATGGGTATCAAATTAAAGGTATTAATGAGAGTTTTAAAAGGGAGTGGTGGTAGTTGTATATGTGAAGGCGTTTTCCAGATATCGACCAAAATGTGGACCAGGGTGACCCAGAACATCATCTGTTGGATACCGCTAATTTATTTATATATGTAATACTTGCCAAGATTTTAAGGGTGTTTTATTTCGCCCTGCAGAACTTTTTCATTTTCTTCTACTTAATATGGTAGGTGTCACAACCATTTTATAAAGTTTTTCTAAAGTTATATTTCGCTTCAATAAAACAATCCAATTACCTTACCATGTTTCATCCCTTTTTTCGTATTTGGTATAGAATTATGGCATTTTTTTCATTTTTCGTAATTTTCGATATCGAAAAAGTGGGCGTGGTCATAATCGGATTTCTTTCATTTTTCATACCAAGATAAAGTGAGTTCAAGTAAGCATGTGAACTAATTTCATTAAAGATATGTCGATTTTTGTTCAAGTTATCGTGTTAACGGCCATGCGGAAGGACAGAGGGACGACTGTGTATAAAAACTGGGCGTGGCATCAACCGATTTCGCCCATTTTCACAGAAAAGAGTTAGAGTCATAAAATCTATGCCCGTACCAAATTTCAAAAGGATTGGTTAATTTTTGTTCGACTTATGGCGTTAAAAGTATCCTAGACAAATTAAATGAAAAAGGGCGGAGCCACGCCCATTTTGAAATTTTCTTTTATTTTTGTATTTTGTTGCACTATATCATTACTAGAGTTGAATGTTGACATAATTTACTTATATACTGTAAAGATATTAAATTTTTTGTTAAAATTTTACTTTAAAAAATTTTTTTTTAAAAGTGGGCGTTGTCCGTCTCCGATTTTGCTAATTTTTATTAAGCGTACATATAGTAATAGGAGTAACGTTCCTGCCAAATTTCGTCATGATATCTTCAACGACTGCCAAATTACAGCTTGCAAAAATTTTAAATTACCTTCTTTTAAAAATGGGCGGTGCCACGCCCATTGTACAAAATTTTACTAATTTTCTATTCTGCGTCATAAGTTCAACTCATCTACCAAGTTTCGTCGCTTTATCTCTCTTTTGTAATGAATGCAATTTTTCGGTTTTTCGAAATTTTCGATATCGAAAAAGTGGGCGTGGTTATAGTCCGATATCGTTCATTTTAAATAGCGAGATGGGTACTCAGGAACCTACATACCAAATTTCATCAAGATACCTCAAAATTTACTCAAGTTATCGTGTTAACGGACGGACGGACGGACCGACGGACGGACGGACATGGCTCAATCAAATTTTTTTTCGATCCTGATTATTTTGATATATGGAAGTCTATATCTATCTCGATTCCTCTATATATGTACAACTAACCGTTATCCAATCAAACTTAATATACTCTGTGAGCTCTGCTCAACTGAGTATAAAAAAACAATAGTACACCCATATAACACATATGCACACATACCACTAGTACATCGAAATTTTTGTTCAAATGTGTGCGTCTAACGAAAATTGTCACTTTCAATTTAGTTGTATAAAGTAAAGTGGCAAAAGCAAGACCAATAACGACAATAACGAAACGCAAAAAAGTCTATACAAAATGAATTGCAGACAACCAAAAAGTTGTGGCATTGCTGCCAACAACATCAACACTCTTGTCACCAGCAACGTATCTACAACCTGCGATGAAGGTCGAATTGAAAAAAATTTGTATATACTAAATACGAGAAGAGATGGTTTCAGGTAACTTAATAATGTAGTTGGGCACAAGTGACATTTATGCGCTTGGGAGGCGTTGCTGCTATGCTTAAAACTAAGCCAACTTAACTCAGTTTAACTTGCAACTTTAACCAACTTTGTGTGCGCTTTACACAATCATCAGTTACACTAACAACAAACAGCAACAAAGTTAACACCTTTCCAAACACTTGAATGAATTTATTTCAACCAACTTTTAGCCTTCGCTATGATGCTGTTACTATGTAGATATCAGCCGAACTGGCAACAAGTTGGATCAGCATTACCGCACTCACAGTGAGGTGGCGTGAGGTTGGTTGTGGCATAATGCCACTATTGCACTGAACTTGAAGTAATGAGGATTTTAGTTTGCATAACTACTTCCTTGAAAAAACCTTCAATTTTCCGGTGCTTCTATTGATGGGACAATATTTTTTGATTTTTTTTTTGTTTACTGCAAATTTTGTTGTGTTAATTTTATACAGCAATTCACTTCTATTTCTATCGCTTTCGAAAGTGACAAATTGTGGTGTGGCACTCAAATTTGTTGTTATAGTAAATTGTAGGTATTCGAAAAGTTAAAATAGAACCACTTACCTACTGCAAGTTTCATAACAAAAAAATTTAGTCAAAAAAGTAGGAAGCTTTGTTTGGTACGGAACAGGTTAAGTTATGGTAAACTGGGTAGTACGAGAGGACCTCACACAGAGTGAATGAGTTCATAGTGTTACCAGAAGTTTATTTAGTAACCAAACTGAAAAAACGCTATTAAAACCCAGGAGCTATGTATATTATGAAATAACTCCGTCCTCTTTGCAAATACTAAAAGCTTTATATAACCTGAGAGCTGTATTATTCGTAATAGCCTGGCTGGCACAGGACACAAGTACAAAACGTGCTCGATTGTTTGCTTCTATCACCCGTATTTCCTACATCTTCTGCCACTGACCATGCCTTATTTAAGGACATGTGATGCCAGAAGGCAGTGTCCAGTCAGAATATCTGTCATCAGTCTGCAGTCCTCTCTTTTTTATGATAGGATCAACTTTGTTAATATAAAGTTGTAGGACCTGCACACGTTCTTCGGCACTTTACAGCTCCACGCTTGATTTCACGCCCGAAACTTCAGCCCTGCGCCTAAGGGAGTTGTCGTGTTGGAAGAACAAGACCACAGGACACTCTAGTATAATAAACAAGTACAGTTTTCTTCCTCCTAGCACGGATCGCTGTGCGACCACACCAGTTGCGGAAACCAAGTTTAAGATAAACATTCCCAGCAGGGCTAACTGGACGGAGTCGGATAGGTACTTCGCTATTGACAGCAGCATTTCTGTATATACGGACGGCTCCAAGCTAAACGGTAGGGTGGGAGGTAGAGTATACTCAAGGGACCTTGACCTCAAGCTCTCCTTTAGACTACCCGACCACCCCAGTGTATTACAGGCAGAAGTTTCAGCCATCATGGAAGCCGCGGCTATGATAGGGACATACGATGTCGACAAATAAATCTTTATTGCCAGCGCCAGGATGCCATAGAATCTCCTGGCTTCTACTCGATGAATTCTGAATGAGCACTAAACTGTCGCCGATCTCTTCAAGAGATGGCCCAACAGAACCGTGTACACCTCACATGGGTCCCTGGATATAGAAACATCGAGGGAAACTGCATTGCAGATAAACTCTCTAGGCTGGGTACAACCAGAGATTATTCCCGACAAAGAACGCTTAGCTATGCCCCTGGCACATGCCAGATAATGCTAAAAGAACACATCCACCGTCAAGCAAACGAAAGATGGCTACAAATACCGAGGTGTCGAATATCGAAGGATACCAGGCGGAAAAGGGATCATAAAGATCCCGTCACGCGCACAACCTGGTTCACCGCATCTGCAACTGTCCGGACTAAGCGGAGCACTGCAGCGCTTTCTGGGGGCTCCATTTCTAGATAACCTGGCCAGGTTGTGGAGTTTGACGTCAAGAACCTGGTAGTTTTTATCAGGTCCTCAAAACGGCTCAAAGAGGAAAGGAAATGGTATATTTTCGTGGTATCACAACGGGTCTAATATAACTGGCCTAAATTCCCCCTAACCTCGCCCAATCAATTTGGAATGTCTACGCAGTTAGCCTTGAGGGATGCACCTATTTTGGCTGGTTCATACGTTTTTATTTCCACCTGTTACCATAAGCCCTGGGACCAAACAAATATGTATGCTTCTCCCTACCTCAATTCTCTTCAGGGACTGCCCACACTCTAACACACTTTAAGATGCTGTGCTATGTGAGATCAAAACCTGCTTCGCTGCCAATATATAACTTGATACTGCTCAAGCTTAAGCTATTTTCTTCCAGTGATTCTACTGCTTTGATTACGGCTCGGAAGTATGCAACAGTCATCTGGCATGTTGTATGATCTGTTTATTTCTGTTCAGCATAGTATACCGCATGGCCCACTCCTTTAATTACTTGTAACCTTCGGTGTGCACGTGTGTCCGCTATTTGGGCACCCTTGCGCAAGCCATGCACCCCCATTGTGGCTTCTAGAGCCCTTCCGAAGTGTAGATACGGAATCAGGTAGTCTGTTTGTTCTTTAAATGCACCCAGTTTCGGGGCAATTGTTAAAGCTATGTGCTTTGCCTGGTACGGGATAAATTGTAGACATTGCTTTAGATTTTGACCTTAAGTAAAGACAAAACTATAGCTTTCATCCAAAACGAACATTTTGGAGTATATCTAACAGTCAGTAATAGGCGCGGAAGAAACAATACATTCATTCTACAGATAATCTGGGTCGCCAAGTAAGGTCTATGGAAAAATGTTTTCAGGTAGCATACACACTTGCCTGACCAATTTCAAGGAGCAAGAAGACGTTCCCTCCATGGTAGTATAAAAACTAAGTGATCTCTGATCGAATCTGGAGGGAGCATTGTAAAAACATCAAGACTACAAAGGACTCAGGAAGGCATGGACAGATTTTAGCCAAAAGTCATTTAAATAAGGCCTTTGTCTTACACAGCCTTACATACACTCTCTTTTCAGATGGCCTGTGAAGGCCATTAAAAACAGAAACAGAAGATTAATTTTCCTGGACAATGAATAGTTTTTCGCCATATAAACTCCCAGGTGATGAAGGTATTCTCCATATTATGCTGCAGAAAACTCAAAAATATTTGGTAAATGAACTAAAAGAAATTGTCTCGGTATGTATTCTTAATAGCTATATTACCTTTTCGTGGAGGAAAACAAGGGTGGTCTTCGTACTAAAGTTGGGAAGAATGGAACGCAAGCTGACCAGAGATTTCAGGCCAATAACCCTTACATCTTTTGTCCTAAAAACACGTCAGAGATTGTTCTATACACACATAAGGGAACCTTTTGGTGAGACCTCCCCCCCCCCCCCCCCCCCCCTTTCCGAAATCCATAAAGACAGATGAAAAGTCCTCCATGCATAAACAATTTAGCATGGTCACGATTGCTGATATAGAAGGTGCTTTCAACAGCGTAAAAGCTGACACGATAGAACCAGTCCTTGGTAAAGCAGGGGTGGAGGTACCAGTAATGAATTGGATCTCTTGTCTTCTTCTTAACCACTTGATATCAGCTGAGCTGGTGGCGATACAATTAGTAAGCAAATATGTAGAGGTAAACCACAAGATAGAGTGCTCTCACCTCTGCTATGGTTAATTACTATACACGATAATCTAGCCAAACTCGATGCAATTATTGAAGATAACGATGTACGCTGAGGGTGGGGCCGTGTGTAGAAGTCCACGAAAGTGGGGAAAGTTTCTGACCGCCATTCACCTGGGCATGGCCAGAGCGATTATTTTGTATGCGGTTCAAGCAGCTCACTACTGCCGGTCGCTTGCGGCCAAGTATCCTCTGGGTAGCCGCTAAACATCCGTTTAGCGGTGAGCTAATGTGAGAAGGCGACAACCTGGCTAGGCCACTCCGACATAATCGGTTTAAGGGGTAGCCGGGGGAGATCTCATCGGCAGCGTCTGTACGCCTCTAGGTGCGGCTGCAAGCGGGCGTCTGTCTTGGAGCAAGCGGCTCGCTATATAAACGTGCAAGTAATATTTTCACCCACGCTGAGCGGGTTGTGCGCTGGGCTTGGGACCCGCCACGTAAAACCATACTCCAATGAAATATAACAACAAGCCTCGGATAAATACACTCTCTATTGATGACGACCATGGAAAACGTTTGAAGGACAATGAATTGAGGGCATGCACCTGGAACGTCCGCTCCCTGAATCGGATTGGTGCAGGCTGGTTGATGTCCTCGTCAAAGCAAAATCTGACATCACCGCCATCCAAGAAATGCGTTGGACGAAGCAAGGAAGAAAGAAGATCAAAAATTGTGACATATATTGGAGTGGCCAGAGACTTTGTGGGAGAGAGACTTTGTCGCCAAGTGCTGGCGTTCACGCCTATAGACGAGCGTCTCGCCACTATACGAATAAAAGCAAAATTTATTAATATATCATTCATCTGCGCCCATGCGCCGACAGAGGAGAAAGACGATGAGGTGAAAGACCCTTTTTATGAACAATTAGAACGCACATACGAGCGCTGCCCCCGTCATGATATAAAAGTCGTGCTTGGCGACTTTAACGCCAGGGTGGGCAAAGAAGGTGTTTTGGCCCTACAGTCGGAAAGTTCAGCCTACACAATGAAAATTCTCCTAACGGACTGAGGCTGATTGACTTTGCCGGTGCTCGAAATATGGTCATATCCAGCACGAGGTTCATGCATAAAAAGATACATCAAGCTACATGGTTGTCTCCTGATCGAAATACTCGCAATCAGATCGATCACGTTGTGATAGACGGACGGCATGCCTCCAGTGTTTTAGATATGCGCACGATCCGAGGACCTAACATCGACTCGGACCATTATCTCGTTGCAGCCAAAATACGCACCCGCCATAGCGCGGCTAAAACCAAGGAACAAAAAACACAAGGAAAGCTAGACGTCGAAAAGCTTCAATCACAACAGCCTGCCAATGATTTCGCAACTCGACTCTCACACCTGCTCTCTGAGGGCACAACTCATCCTGAAGGAATACAGGAGCAGTGGGAGCATATCTCCAAAGCACTTCATACTGCCGCCGAGGAAAAAATTGGTTACCGGCGGCCACGAAAAAACAACTGGTATGATGAAGAATGCCGCGCTGCAACCGAAAGAAAAGACGCTGCCTACAGGGCTACGTTAAAAGCGAGCGCGACAAGAGGAGTGTGTGAACGCTATCGCGAGTTGAAAAGGGAAGCGAGACGCCTTTTCAGGAAGAAAAAAGCAGAAGCAGAAAGGCGTGAGTGCGAGGAGCTTGAACTGCTAGCCACCAGGAATAACGCCCGAAAATTCTACCAAAAAATACGGCGACAGACGGAAGGTTATAAGACCGGGGCAAACTCTCATAGGAATGAAAACGGCGACCTTGTAACAGATGTCCAGAGAGTGCTTAGATTATGGAGGGAATACTTCTCTGCTCTCCTAAATGGGGGCAGCAATTCACCGCGCAGAGATGAAGAACCCGATCCCGCAATCGATGATGATGGAATATATGTCCCCCCGCCCGATTATGACGAAGTTAAAATAGCAATAACAAGATTGAAAAACTACAAGGCCGTGGGCGCTGATGGATTGCTTGCGGAGCTATTCAAGTTCGGCGGCGAGGAGTTGGTAAGGCGCATGCAGCAGTTTCTTAGCAAAATATGGGCGGACGAAAGCATGCCCGACGGTTGGAATCTAAGTGTTCTTTGCCCAGTCCACAAGAAGGGTGATACTGCAAAATTCACCAACTATCGTGCAATCAGCCTTCTTAATATCGCATATAAGTTCCTTTCAAGTGTATTGTGCGAAAGATTGAAGCCCACCGTGGACCGGCTGATTGGACCTTATCAGTGCGGCTTCAGACCTGGTAAATCTACCATCGACCAGATTTTCACAATGTGCCAAATCTTGGAAAAAACCCGTGAAAGAGAATCGACACACATCACCTCTTCTTCGACTTTAAAGCCGCCTTCGACAGCACGAAAAGGAGCTGCCTATATGCCGCTATGTCTGAATTTGGTTTCCCCACAAAACTTATACGGCTGTGCAAAATGACGTTGAGCAACACCATCACCTCAGTCAGAATTGGGAAGGACCTCTCCGAGCCGTTCGAAACTAAACGAGGTTTCAGACAGGGTGACCCCCTATCGTGCGATTTCTTTAATTTGATGCTGGAGAAAATTATACTAGCTGCAGAACTTAACCGCACTGGAACAATATACTATAAAAGCATGCAATTACTGGCATATGCTGATGACATTGATATCATCGGCCTAAACACCCGCGCTGTTAGTTCTGCTTACTCCAAACTGGAAAAAGAAGCGGTAAAGATGGGTTTGATGGTGAACGAGGACAAAACGAAGTACCTGCTGTCATCGAGCAAAGAGTCAGCGCATACGCGCCTTGGCAACCACGCTACTGTTGGCAGCCATAATTTCGAAATAGTAAAAGACTTCTTTTATTTGGGAACCAGCATCAACACTAGCAACAACATCAGCACTGAAATCCAGCGAAGAATCAATCTTCCCAATAAATGCTACTTTGGACTAGGTAGGCAATTGAAAAGTAAAGTCCTCTCTCGGCGAACGAAAATCATACTCTACAAGTCACTTATCGTACCCGTCCTGCTATATGGGTCAGAAGCATGGACCATGACAACAGCAGATGAAGCGGCTTTGGGAGGGTTCGAGAGAAAAGTTCTTCGAAAGATTTATGGACCTCTTCGCGTTGGCAATGGCGAGTACCGAAGAAGATTTAATTATGAGCTGTACGAGCTTTACGCAGACATCAACATAGTCCAGCGAATTAAAACGCAGCGGCTGCGCTGGCTAGGCCATGTTATGCGAATGAAAAATGATAAAATGATGCTCCGGCCAAGAAAGTGTTTCTATCGGAACCCGCCTATGTAAACAGAGGTAGAGGGCGGCCCCCACTCCGTTGGAAGGACCAGGTGGAAAACGATTTAAACTCCCTTGGTGTGACCAATTGGCGCCGGTTGGCGGAGTGAAGGAGCGACTGGCGCGCCTTGTTGGACGGCCATAACCGTTTAGACGGTTAAGCGCCAATTAAATAAGTAAGTAAGATGTACGCTGAGGACGGAAAAGAATATTGGCAAAACCAAGTAGATGGGCATAGCGATGGGGCTGTAGGCTAACCCCGGAATAGACGGTCCTAATAATCTTTACGAGGAAGACCAAACCTCCCATCTTTGAAATAATAAAGCTAAACGGCGAGAAATTAAATCAGTAGTGTAGTATCAAATATCTGGGACAAACTATCAATTTTAAACTCTACAAGAAAACGTGCATTGAGGGACGGGTACGGAAGGCCTGCATCGCCTTCTTCGACGACGTTGGGTAAGAAATGCCCTCCAATCGAAAGATGAGGCAATGGTGCGACAAGTCAAGAACTACAATTTCACAAGCCTATATAAAATTAAAGGCACTACATGCCTTGGTGTCACTGGAGCCTGACTCACCTGCCCCAAGGCGGCTTTAGACCCCATCTTAAACCTGCTGGCGTAAGACATGCATAAATTTTTTACTGCGCCACAAACCGCCCTGGGACTCAGGAAAGCTGGGTGCAGGAGGGATACTCAAAAACAAAATACTAGTATCATTAATTTACTTCTGCAGGGAACTTTTATTTCCAAAGCTGCAGTTTGCAGACAAGTAGGAAAGATTGGAAAAAGCCAGCTAATAAAAGCAAAGCATTTTTCACCGATAGCTCCAAAATGGACACAGATTTGCATCGCCTAGAGATTTTCACATCATTCAAACTGCTCTCATACGGAAGTTACTTCAGGCAGAAGTCCTCGCGGCTTGGCAGGTCTTCAAATCAAGGGAAATCAAATGCCTGATAGCTGGCACTTACGGGCCCAGCTGAAGGAGATGAATGAAAAAGCAGAGTGTAGAAACTTTACATGAACAAGCTTAGCAAAAGTGAAGCAGCAGTACGGGCAACTTCAAAAAATATATGGTCAGGCTACAAAGAAGCAAAGACAAGGATCCCACTGAGTAGATCTAGCCCGACACCTATAAGTTTGTAGCGATCTGCACCGGTAATTGGGCTTTAATGAGCACTGCGAAGTTTGTAAAGTTGTAACTGCAAAAGATACTCCTGAGCTTTTAGTGTTTAAATACTGGACTCTAGCTACAGTATCTTTATGATCCGTTGGAAGCCCCTTTGTGGAAAGTTTTGGTATATTATTGGAAAAAGGGACTCCAAATATTTAACATTTAACAAAACCTCGGGCTGGTAGCACTGCAGCACTCAGTAGGTTCAAACAAGTTTGTTGGAATCAAAATTAATAAAGAGGATATTCGAAAATGAGCAAAAAGTTTGCGATTTTTTCGTGGAATGCTCTTTCGTTTCTCCAGGCCCAGGCGCTTTTGTTCCTCGACCTGACCAAGAAAACAGACTGGCACCCTACAACAAAGTTGAATTTGATCCAATACGAGAGCACTACATGAGTGTTTGTACAGACCCTAGCATCTTCTCTTGCTCCAGTTCGACAGTCTCGGGCGCTCGGTGTCCCTCAGTGTTCTTTAGTTATTCTCCTCTTTCGTACTAAGATTCAAACCCTGCCAAATCAATTCACCGCTGTCTTGAGCATCATAGATTGTGATACCTATTAAGTAAATATATATGGGTTTAGTACTTCGAATGATTTATAAAAAAATTGTAATGCTAAATTTCTATTTAAACTCACGTCATGGAATATGATCCACATATTAATGTGTGCAACAAGCTGGGTAGCTACAAAAACAATAAAAGAGGGGTAGAAGAGAAAAAACAGCAACAGAATTCGACGGAACAGTAATTAACAATACATCAGAAACAGCAAGCGGAATGCAAGTGAAGTGAGCAACGTAAACAGACAAATTAACAAACAAAGGTTGTTGCCTTTTTGCATTAATAAAAAACTTGCAACACACACACACAAACATATTTATGTAAATACGTGCAAGTAAAGCAATGAAGGCAATGCCTGAAGCTGCATGCCACACGCGCCACAAAGTCCAATATCGGAAATGCAGCAATGAAGGGCAAATACTGCTGCAGCATGAAAGTTAGGATGCATATAGAGCCAGAGGCTTGGGGGGAAGATCAAACAAATAATAAATGCTGAAGTTTGCATGCTGTATTTCAGGAAATGTTTGGTTCAAAACACAGATCGAGGGGAGGGGAGTTGATTTTAATTGAACATTTTTCTTAACAAAAAAAGTATGTAAAACATAAAAAAAAAACAAAAACAACGAATTACACACAATAATACAGGAGAAAGTTAATTAATTGTGTGCGTGGCATTCGACACAACAACAAAAAAATTATGTTCACATACGTTTACATTTGTTGGTGCGTGGGTGCGTTGTGTATCTGCGGTAAGTCAGTGCTAAAGGCGAACAAATCCAAACAACATGGAAATTGACGTAGCGTTGATGGATGTTTTGTTTATGGATGGATGTTTTGTATTATATATATATACTCCTATGTGTTGTTGTGTTTTTAAATGCAGTAACAACTGCGCTTTAACATTCGTACTAGTCTCGCATGCATTTGTAATTAGACAACAAAGTATGCAGCATGCAACATGTTGTACATGTGTTTATTGTTATTTGTAAACATTTTCATGTGGTATGCACATATGCATATGTAAGTATTGACGTAGTTTAATGTGCATGTAGCCGTGGCTGGATACGAAGAAATTTCAATAATCAAAACAACAAAGAATGAAGTATAAACTCGCGTGGTGCCAAACAAAAATATATCCAGTCATTATATATTATGAAAACTTATATGTAAGTATGAACAATCAAAAAAAGTAAAGAAGGCTAAGTTCGGGTGTAATGGAACATCACATACTCAGCTGCCAAATTACAGCTTGCAAAACTTTTAAATTACATTTTTTTTAAAAGTGGGAGGTGCCACTCCCATTGTCCAAAATTTTAGTAATTTTCTATTATGCGTCATAAAGTCAGCCCACCTACCAAGTTTTATCGCTTTATCCGTCTTTGTTAATGAATTATCTCACTTTTTCAAAATTTTCGATATCGAAAAAATGGGCGTGGTTATAGTCCGATTTCGTTCATTTTAAATAGCGATCTGTAACGAGTGCCCAGGAACTTACGTACCAAATTTAATTAAGATACCTCAATATTTACTCAAGTTATCGTGTTTACGGACAGACGGACGGACGGATATGGCCAAATTAATTCTTTTGTTCGCGCAGATCATTTTGATACACAGAAGTCTATATTTATCTCAATTAGTTTATGCCGTTACGTTGTACCGTTGTGCGAATAAAATTATTATGCTCTGTGAGCTCTGCTCAGCTGAGTATAACAAGTAAGGATGGAACTGTCTTCGGGGTCTTGGGACGTTCGATCTCTACGATTTTTTAGACAACAATATAAGACTTATATGAAAACATTTAATGAAATTTGAGGCATCTATCTGTAGAAATTGGGTAGAAATTACGAAATGGTTCTTATCTGAATAATCGGTTGTATGGAGGATATATTCTATGCTGGTTCGATCCGGTCGGTGTGCATTCAAACAGACAAACGGACTTAATTGTTTTTGTATCTCTTTTCCTTTAAGAGCATACATTTTTTAGCTTCGTGACAAACATAATATGCCATATCATTTTGATGAAAGTTAAAAAACCAAAACGCTTAGCCAAAAACATACATCTAAAACTAATTTTTAATGCGATTTGCTTGAAATATGGTGTAGAAGGACCAGGGGTCGATCTTTCCATAAAAAAAGAAGATTGAGCTAGATCCCACATAGGTGTAATTTAAGCCATACTAGAAGTAACTTTACCAGTAACAAATAGCTTCCGGCATGGTCGGCTTTTTATTGTTAACCACTGATACAGAAAAGTAATTATTTTATCATCAGTTTATACATATTGTTAAGAATATTAGCAAAATTAAGGGGTGCTGCTATCTCTAAGCCGATGCTAAGCAGTGACGTGAATTCACATCCATAGATCAATCATTATGTATCTACATAAACGAAACAACAATTGCGTCTACACATATGTACCATGTAAGTATACGAGCAGCGGAGAGTCAAGGCACAAACACATGCATATTTCTGAGATACTCCTATAAGTATGCAATGAGAAAAACTATAAAATTGTACAATTGTAGTTACAGCTGAGAAGTTTGAGAGCTACTGGACTAGTAGATTCTGGAAGCGCCTAGAAGATGCGAAGGTTGAAATCAAAGAGTACAAAAGGCGGCAATTGTAGAGGCGCTGGAATTCAGTTTGATTTGAGTTGTCAAGCAGTTTCGATTAAGACGTAATATGGCGGGCAATAGTGGAGTTTCATTTGAGCTTTGAGAGGTCATATACAGGAGTTGCAATTAAATCGCCCAACAGTTTTAGCGAGTAATCCAAAGGTAAAGACACCATCCTTTGACGGTTCAGTTCCTTTCCAGGTCTTTAAGCTACAGTTTGAGAAGGCCGCAGCAGTGAACAACTGGAATGCTGAAGATAAAGTCGCAGCTCTATACGTAGCGTTAAAAGGACCAGCTGCGGAAAACTTACAGACCATCCCAGAGTACGAGCGGAACAATTACGAAACATTGATGAGCGCTTTAGAGAGACGTAGCATAGGAAACAGATATTCCAAATTGAGTTACAAAACCGCTACCAAAAAGCAAATGAGATATTGCAGGAGTTTGCTTCAGATATTGAAAGATTGGCTCATCTTGCAAACGCGGACGCACCCGTGGAATACACTGAAAGGGTAAAGATTCAGAGCTTTATTAACGGCATACGGGACGTCGAAACGAAGCGAGCCACATACGCGAACCCAAAGCCAACATTTGCTGAAACGGTATCCCATGCACTGACTCAGGAAACAGCGTCGCTTCTGTGTAAGCCAGTTTTCAAAGCACGCCATGTGGAAGTAGAAAGGCCAGAGTGGGTAGACACAATTTTGGAAGCACTGAAGGGATCTCAACGGAAGAATGCCTTAGTTATTAAATGTTTCAAGTGCGGCAACCCAGGTCACATTGCACGTCATTGCGATCTTGGTCCTAATAGTTCCAACAATGTGCGTGGCCGTAAATGCAAAGCTGGCGGAAAGGAGCAAGAGCGTGTCGAATGTAAAGAACGAAATCTTGCCCCGGCTATTGAATGTCCTGTGATATCTTTGTCGCAAATTGGAAGGAAATCAAGCAGTCTTACCGTCAGAGTGAATGTGGATGGTAAAGAACGTGTACTGACTGTAGATACGGGCGCATCTCATTCCTTGATCCGATCTGTTTTGGTCAACAGGAGAATAAAACCGTTACCTGGAGCAAAGTTGCGTACGGTCACTGGCGAGTATAACCAAGTTCAAGGAGAAGTGATATGTGAAGTCTTAATTGGGAAGGTCATGGTTTTACACAAATTCGTTGTGGCGGAGATCGTTGATGAAGTCATATTGGGAGTGGACTTCTTGGTTGACCATGATATCAGGATCGATATGCGGAGAAAAATTATGCGCTATAAGAACCAGGATATACCACTTAACTTTAGTTTGGAAAAAGGGTTCAGCAGTAATCGGGTACTGGTGGAGAAGACTCGACGAAGGCCACGAAATTCAAAGGTAAAGGTTTATGGAACAAATGGGTAAAATAAATCAAAACCGAAGGTAACTGCGAGAGAAAGACTGGCATTAACAAAACCTAAAAGACACAGGAAAACGAAGCAACGAATTTCCGAGAAAGAATGCGAGGGTAGCTTCAAGCCGGAGCGCACTACTCTTGTGAAATGTTGGAACGATACTGATTATGCGAAGCCAATCCATCAAGCGCAAGCTCTACGAAGTAGTTCATTGGCCAAAGCACAGAGTGTGAAGGAACGGCCCAGGGTAATGAGTAGTAAGATGAAACACAGGTACGACAATGAAAATAATTTGGAAGGTTTCCGGGAAGGAGATTTGGTACTGCTATACAACCCTCAACGGCGGAAAGGTGTTCCATCCAAATATCGGTGCAGTTGGGAAGGCCCGTACAGAGTCAGTGATGTCGTCTACCGCATACAAGCAATTGGGAAATCACGAAATAGAAGAGTGGTACATTTGGCGATGCTAGCAGCGTTTAGATCGAGAGATTTGTCTGATCGGGACGATCAGACTTAGGTGGAGGGCATTGTTACGAATATTAGCAAAACTAGGGGTGCTGCTATCTCTAAGCCGATGCTAAGCAGCGACGTGAATTCACATCCATAGATCAATCATTATGTATCTACATAAACGAAACAATAATTGCGTCTACAGATATGTACCATGTACGTATACGAGCAGCGGAGTGTCAATGCACAAACACATGCATATATCTGAGATACTCCTATAAGTATTCAATAAGAAAAACTATAAAATTGTGCAATTGTAGTTACAGCTGAAAGGTTTGAGAGCTACTGGACTAGTAGATTCTGGAAGCCCCTAGAAGATGCGAAGGTTGAAATCAAAGAGTATAAAAGGCGGCAATTGTAGAGGCGCCGGAATTCAGTTTGATTTGGGTTGTCAAGCAGTTTCGATTAAGACGTAATCTGGCGGGCAATAGTAGAGTTTCATTTGAGCTAGCTATCAGTTTGGTTATCAAGCAAGCTATTCGTTGCACAGTTTGAGTGATATTGTGAAGTACTTTAATAAAGGCCATTTTGCATTATTACACATTGGAGTTATTTATTCAACAGTTTAGTGATTCGAACTTAGCAGAGGGTTGCAAATAAAAGGATTGCAAGTAAATTCGTTACAATATTATTATCGTCGAGTTTTCGGTTTGCAAACAGATTGCTATCTATTTTTTATCAGCTTACCATTTACTACTTATTGATTTCCCATCGGCTTGTTATCGATAGGTAACACATGTGTCATCGATTTTATATTGAAGTTTTATCAGGATATGGTTCATAACAAACCGATGAGTAGTCGTTAATAAATCGATAATATTACAAAAAAAATTGGTGAAACTCCTTAAAGAAATCGATTAATTTTCTATAGTAAATCGATACATATTTGATAACAAAATTGAAAGTTTTTCGATAATAAATCGCTAACACACCTATAACAAACGGTTTGCTCTGCAATAACAAATCTATAAGTAAAATAAATTTATATATTTTTAATAAGAACTAGTTAACTTTTCGGTGAGTAATCGATAACTTTTGGATAACATTCTAATGACAAATGGGTGAAAGCGATAACAAACCGATACCATATTAAAAACACAAATATAGCTTTCGTTGGTAAATCAATACATCTTCAATAAGAAGTCGACGCAGTTTAGTTTAATTTCATTTTGACATATATTTTTATTTTGTTTTGTTATTTTTAATTTTTAATTTAATTTAATTTTGTTTTATTTTATTTTAATTTATTTTATTTTATTTTATTTTGTTTTATTGTACTATATTTTATTTTGTTTTATTTTATATTATTTTTTTAAATTTAATTTAATTTTATTTAATTATTTTATTTTATTTTACTTTATTTTATTTTATTTTATGTTATTTTATTATTTTATCTCTTTTTATTTTCTATTATTTTTTTTTATGTTATTTTATTATTTTTTCTCTTTTTATTTTATTTTATTTTGTTTTATTGTACTTTATTTTATTTTGACTTATTTTATTTTATTTTGTGCTATTCATTCTATTTTAGTTTATTTTACTTACTTTCTTCATTTTATATTTTTTTATTTTATGGTTTTAATCTTATTTTTATACTCAGTTGAGCAGAGCTCATAGAGTATATTAACTTTGATTGGATAACGGTTGGTTGTACAGGTATAAAGGAATCGAGATAGATATAGACTTCCGTATATCAAAATCATCAGTATCGAAAAAAAATTCGATTGAGCCATGTCCGTTCGTCCGTCCGTCCGTCCGTCTGCCCGTTAACACGATAACTTGAGTAAATTTTGAGGTATCTTGATGAAATTTGGTATGTAGGTTCCTGGGCATTCATCTCAGATCGCTATTTAAAATGAACAATATCGGACAATAACCACGCCCACTTTTTCGATATGGAAAATATCGAAAAATCGAAAAAGTGCGATAATTCATTATCAAATGCGGATTAAGCAATGAAACTTGGTAGGTGAGTTGAACTTATGGCGCGGAATAGAAAACTAGTAAAATTTTGGACAATGGGCATGGCACCGCCCACTATTACAAGAAGGTAATTTAGAAGTTTTTCAAGCTGTAATTTGGCAGTCGTTGAAGATATCATGATCAAATTTGGCAGGAACGTTACTCTTATTACTGTATGTCTGCTTAATAAAAATTAGCAAAATCGGAGAACGACCACGCCCACTTTTAAAAAAAAAAAATTTTTTAATTCAAATTTTAAAAGAAAAGTTAATTTCTTTACAGTATATAAGTAAATTATGTCAACATTCAACTCCAGTAATGATATGGTGCAACAAAATACAAAAATAAAAGAAAATTGCGTGGCTCCGCCCTTTTTCATTTAATTTGTCTAGGATACTTTTAATGCCATAAGTCGAACAAAAATTTACCAATCCTTGTGAAATTTGGTAGAGGCTTAGATTCTAGGACGATAACTGTTCTATGTGAAAAAGGGCGAAATCGGTTGAAGCCACGCCCACTTTTTATACACAGTCGGCCGTCTGTCCTTCCGCTCGGCCGATAACACCATAACGTGAGCAAAAATCGATATATCTTTACTAAACTCAGTTCACGTACTTATCTCAATTCACTTTGTATTGGTGTAAAAAATGGCCGAAATCCGACTATGACCACGCCCACTTTTTCGATATCGAAAATTACGAAAAATGAAAAAATTCCATAATTATATACCAAATACGAAAAAAGGGATGAAACGTGGTAATTGTATTGGTCTATTGACGCAAAATATAACTTTAGAAAAAAACTTTGTAAAATGGGTGTGACACCTGCCATATTTAGTAGCAGAAAATGAAAAAGTTTTGCAGGGCGTAATCAAAAGCACTTGGAATCTTGGAAGGAATATTGTTCGTGGTATTACATATATAAATAAATTAGCGGTACCCGACAGATGATGTTCTGGATCACCCTGGTCCACATTTTGGTCGATATATCGGAAACGCCTTCACTTATACCACCAAGGGCCACTCACTTTTAAAACTCTAATTAATACCTTTAATTTGATACCCATATCGTACAAACATATTCTAGAGTCACCCTTGGTCCACGTTTATAGCGATATCTCGAAAAGACGTTCACATATAGAACTAAGGCCCACTCCTTTTTAAAATACTGATTAACACCTTTCATTTGATACCCATATCGTACAAAATAATTCTAGAGTCACCCCTGGCCCACCTTTATGGCGGTATTTCGAAAAGGCGTCCACCTATAGAAGTAAGGCCCACGCCCTTTTAAAATACTCATTAGCACCTTTCATTTGATACCCATATAGTACAAACAAATTCTAGAGTCACCCCTGGTCCACGTTTATGGCGATATCTCGAAAAGGCGTCCACCTATAGAACTAAGTCCCACGTGCTTTTAAAATACTCATTAACACCTTTCATTTGATACCCATATAGTACAAACAAATTCTAGAGTCACCCCTGGTCCACATTTATGGTGATATTTCGAAAAGGCGTCCACCTATAGAACTAAGGCCCACGCCCTTTTAAAATACTCATTAACACCTTTCATTTGATACCCATATAGTACAAACAAATTCTAGAGTCACTCCTGGTCCACGTTTATGGCGATATCTCGAAAAGGCATCCACCTATAGAACTAAAGCCTACTCCCTTTTAAAATACTCATTAACACCTTTCATTTGATACCCATATAGTACAAACAAATTCTAGAGTCACTCCTGGTCCACGTTTATGGCGATATCTCGAAAAGGCATCGACCTATAGAACTAAGGCCTACTCCCTTTTAAAATACTCATTAACACCTTTCATTTGATACCCATATCGTACAAACAAATTCTAGAGTCACCCCTGGTCCACGTTTATGGCGATATTTCGAAAAGGTGTCCACCTATAGAACCAAGGTCCACGGCCTTTTAAAATACTCACTAACACCTTTCATTTGATACCCATATCGTACAAACAAATTCTAGAGGCACCCCAGGTCCACGTTTATGGCGATATCTCGAAAAGGCGTCCACCTATAGAACTAAGGCCCACGCGCTTTTAAAATACTCATTAACACCTTTCATTTGATACCCATATAGTACAAACAAATTCTAGAGTCACCCCTGGTCCACATTTATGGTGATATTTCGAAAAGGCGTCCACCTATAGAACTAAGGCCCACGCCCTTTTAAAATACTCATTAACACCTTTCATTTGATACCCATATAGTACAAACAAATTCTAGAGTCACTCCTGGTCCACGTTTATGGCGATATCTCGAAAAGGCGTCCACCTATAGAACTAAGGCCCACGCGCTTTTAAAATACTCATTAACACCTTTCATTTGATACCCATATAGTACAAACAAATTCTAGAGTCACCCCTGGTCCACATTTATGGTGATATTTCGAAAAGGCGTCCACCTATAGAACTAAGGCCCACGCCCTTTTAAAATACTCATTAACACCTTTCATTTGATACCCATATAGTACAAACAAATTCTAGAGTCACTCCTGTTCCACGTTTATGGCGATATCTCGAAAAGGTATCCACCTATAGAACTAAGGCCTACTCCCTTTTAAAATACTCATTAAAACCTTTCATTTGATACCCATATAGTACAAACAAATTCTAGAGTCACCCCTGGTCCACGTTTATGGCGATATCTCGAAAAGGCGTCCACATATAGAACTAAGGCCCACTCCTTTTTAAAACACTCATTAACACCTTTCATTTGATACCCATATCGTACAAATTCTAGAGTCACCCCTGGTCCACCTTTATATCGATATTTCGAAAAGGCATCCACCTATAGAACTAAGGCCCACGCCCTTTTACAATACGCATTAACACCTTTCATTTGATACCCATATCGTACAAACAAATTCTAGAATCACCCCTGGTCCACGTTTATGGCGATATCTCGAAAAGGCGTCCACATATAGAACTAAGGCCCACTCCTTTTTAAAACACTCATTAACACCTTTCATTTTATACCCATATCGTACAAATTCTAGAGTCACCCCTGGTCCACCTTTATAGCGATATCTCGAAAAGGCGTCCACCTATAGAACTAAGGCCCATGCCCTTTTAAAATACTCATTAACACCTTTCATTTGATACCCATATAGTACAAGCAAATTCTATAGTCACCCCTGGTCCACCTTTATGGCGATATCTCGAAAAGGCGTCCACCTATAGAACTAAGGCCCACGCCCTTTTAAAATACTCATTAACACCTTTCATTTGATACCCATATAGTACAAGCAAATTCTATAGTCACCCCTGGTCCACCTTTATGGCGATATCTCGAAAAGGCGTCCACCTATAGAACTAAGGCCCACGCCCTTTTAAAATACTCACTAACACCTTTCATTTGATACCCATATAGTACAAGCAAATTCTATAGTCACCCCTGGTCCACCTTTATGGCGATATCTCGAAAAGGCGTCCACCTATAGAACTAAGGCCCATGCCCTTTTAAAATACTCATTAACACCTTTCATTTGATACCCATATAGTACAAACAAATTCTAGAGTCACCCCTGGTCCACCTTTATGGCGATATCTCGAAAAGGCGTCCACCTATAGAACTAAGGCCCACGCCCTTTTAAAATACTCATTAACACCTTTCATTTGATACCCATATTGTACAAACGCATTCTAGAGTCACCCCTGGTCCACTTTTATAACGATATTCCGAAAAGGCGTCCACCTATAGAACTTAGGCCCACGCCCTTTTAAAATACTCATTAACACCTTTCATTTGATACTCATATCGTACAAACAAATTCTAGAGTCACCCCTGGTCCCCTATTATGGTGATATCTCGAAAAGGCGTCCACCTATAGAACTAAGGCCCACGCCCTTTTAAAATACTCATTAACACATTTCATTTGATACACATGTCATACAAACACATTCCAGGGTTACCCTAGGTTCTTTTTACAACATGGTGATTTTCCCTTACTTTGTCTCCACAGCTCTCAACTGCGTATGTAATGTTCGGTTACACCCGAACTTAGCCTTCCTTACTTGTTATTATTATTTTTTATTTTATTATACTCAGTTGAGCAGAGCTCACAGAGTATATTAAGTTTGATTGGATAACGGTTGGTTTTACAGGTATAAAGGAATCGAGATAGATATAGACTTCCATATATCAAAATCATCAGGATCGAAAAAAAATTTGATTGAGCCATGTCCGTCCGTCCGTCCGTCCGCCCGTCTGTCCTTTAACACGATAACTTGAGTAAATTTTGAGGTATCTTGATGAAATTTGGTGCGTAGGTTCCTGGGCTCTCATCTCAGATCGCTGTTTAAAATGAACGATATCGGAGAATAACCACGCCCACTTTTTCGATATCGAAAATTTCGAAAAATCGAAAAAGTAAGATAATTCATTATCAAATACGGATTAAGCGATGAAACTTGGTATGTGAGTTGAACTTATGACGCAGAATGGAAAATTAATAAAATTTTGGACAATGGGCGTGGCACCGCGCACTTTTAAAAGAAGGTAATTTTGAAGTTTTGCAAGCTGTAATTTAGCACTCGTTGAAGATATTATAATGAAATTTGGCAGGAACGTTACTCTTATAACTATATGTCCGCTTAATAAAAATTAGCAAAATCGGAGAACGACCACGCCCACTTTTTAAAAAAAAAATTTTTTTAATTCAAATTTTAAAAGAAAAGTTAATATCTTTACAGTATATAAGTAAATTATGTCAACATTCAACTCCAGTAATGATATGTTGCAACAAAATACAAAAATAAAAGAAAGTTTCAAAATGGGCGTGGCTCCGCCCTTTTTCATTTAATTTGTCTAGGATACTTTAATGCCATAAGTCGAACATAAATTTAACAATCCTTTTGAAATTTGGCAGGGGCATAGATTTTATGACGTTAACTGTTTTCTGTGAAAATGGGTGAAATCGGTTGAAGCCACGCCCAGTTTTTATACACAGTCGTCCGTCTGTCCATCCTCATGGCCCTTAACACGATAACTTTAGCAAAAATCGACATATCTTTACTGAAATTAGTTCACGTACTTATCTGAACTCACTTTATCTTGGTATAAAAAATGAACGATTTCCGACTATGACGACGCCCACTTTTTCGATATCGAAAATTACGAAAAATGAAAAAAATGCCATAATTCTATACCAAATACGAAAAAAGGGATGAAACATGGTAATTGGATTGGTTTATTGACGGGAAATATAACTTTAGAGCAAACTCTGTAAAATGGTTGTGACAACTACCATATTAAGTAGAAGAAAATGAAAAAGTTCCACAGTGCGAAATAAAAAACCCTTGAAATCTTGGCAGGTATTACATATATAAATAAATTAGCGGTATCCAACAGATGATGTTCTGGGTCACCCTGGTCCACATTTTGGTCGATATCTGGAAAACGCCTTCACATATACAACTACCGCCACTCCCTTTTAAAACTCTCATTAATACCTTTAATTTGATACCAATATCGTACAAACATATTCTAGAGTCACCCCTGGTCCACCTTTATTGCGATATCTCGAAAAGGCGTCCACCCATAGAACTAAGCCCCACGCCCTTTTAAAATACTCATTAACACCTTTCATTTGATACCCATATCGTACAAACAAATTCTAGAGTCACCCCTGGTCCACCTTTATACCGATATCTCGAAAAGGCGTCCACCTATACAACTACCACCACACCCTTTTAAAACCCTCATTAATACCTTTAATTTGATACCCATAACGTACAAACAAATTCTTGGTTCCCCCCTGGTCCACCTTTATGGCGATATCTCGAAACGGCGTCCACAAATGGAACTAAGGATCACTCCATTTAAAATACTCATTAACACCTTTCTTTTGATACCCATATTGTACAAACAAATTCTAGGGTCACCCCTGGTCTACCTTTATGGCGATATCTCGAAACGGCGCCCACCTATGGATCTAAGGATTACTCCCTTTTAAAATACTCATTAACACCTTTCATTTGATACCCATATCGTACAAACAAATTCTAGAGTCACCCCTGGTCCACCTTTATGGCGATATCTCGAAACGGCGTCCACCTATGGAATTAAGGATCACTCCCTTTAAAATACTCATTAACACCTTTCTTTTGATACCCATATCGTGCACACAAATTCTAGAGTCAACCCTGATCCACCTTTATGGCGATATCCCTAATTGGCATCCACCTATAGAACTATGGCCTACTCCCTCATAAAATACTCTTTAGTGCCTTTCATTTGATAGACATGTCACACAAACACATTCCAGGGTTTCCCTCGGTTAATTTTCCTACATGGTTATTTTCCCTTATGTTGTCACCATAGCTCTCAACTGAGTATGTAATGTTCGGTTACACCCGAACTTAACCTTCTTTACTTGTTTAATTTTATTTTGTACTTGTAATGTTGTGTATCTTTTTATAAAATTTTATTTTATTTTATTCTATTTTATTGTGCTTAATTTTATTTTTTGCTTGCTATTCATTGCTTCATGTTCAGCAAAACTCTAAAAAACAAATTTCAACTTTAACGTGAATATTTTACCACGTGTTTTGTGTTTGTAAACATTTTGGGTATCAGTAAAAAATCACCCATCTTCCCATAATATTTTCCCTTAAATTTCTGGCTATCTAATTCCAACACAAGGGCAGTGTTTCCATCTCTTCGCGCAATTGCATGGATAAAATTGTTTAAGTGCTCAGAAACTTAAAAATATATGGAGGTGACGTCAAATCAATTCTACCACGTACTTTGTTCCCACATTACGCTACAGTATAGTGACTGCACTTACGCTGTCATTCTTTATTAGTTAATAATCATACGACTAAGCTTTCATATTCTCTAGTACTTCATACAGTATACCAATACCACACACTACTCATGCATTTACATTCTACATATGTATATCCCCCATATAACTTACCACTTACGCTTAAACTTACACCTAACGAAACATTCCGAAAGAAACGATGTTCTAAGAATTAATTCGTTACTTTTCCAAAAAATATTTCAACAAACTTAATGTAGTTTCCTTTTAAACTCTTTTCGCCTTCACTAAGTTCATTAAAATATAACTGAAGGCCGTTAAAGATGAAATTGTTCAAAATTAAACAGTATTGTTGTAAATCAAAACCACTTCACGCCGTCTTACTAACACCCACATGTGAATACATTTAGATACTCTTGCATATCCTATCATGGCAACAACACACAATGAAACGTAACGCACTTACATTTTAGTAGCGATTTCCTGCGAAAGTTACAAAACAATTGAGTTCTAAATAAACTGTTATTTGTGTTTTGCGGAGCATATCGAATATGTATCGAAATTGCAGTTTAGGAAAGTAAATTTGACTCTACCAGACAAAATAAAAATAAAGTGAATATAACATGCAAGGAATATGTTTATTTAGAGCTGAATACAATAACAATGCAATAACAATTCGGACGAAATTGAGGAAAATAACAACAATGAATACCACAACTTAATAAAATATTCGAACATAAGCCGTAATGAAACACGCAACGCAAAAGAGCGGAAAGCAGTGCCATAGAAGAGTTAAACGGCGATAAATTTCGCTTGGTTGGAGTTGATGACCATAGTCATTTGTTTTGGTTGTTGTATGTGTGGGCTAAAACACATACGAATATGCCAAAACAACTAGCTAGCAGAGCGAGCAAACATACCCATCGTCTGATCGAACGAAAGTCTGCTTTATCAACCAAGTAGGGAACCTTCCGGTGTTGCCACGTTGCTTGTGTTCGTGCTTTGTATTGAATGCTCAGATGACTCTATGTAGTACATAAAATTACGCATATTGATTTTTATTTGTTTGCCAATAAAACCCCTATAATCAAAGAGCGAAAACAACAATAGTAATGAACAAGTAAGGAAGGTTAAGTTCGGGTGTAACCGAACATTACAAACTCAGTTGAGATCTATGGTGACAACATAAGGGAAAATAACCATGTAGGAAAATGAACCGAGGGTAACCCTGGAATGTGTTTGTATGACATGTGTATCAAATGAAAAGTATTAAAGAGTATTTTATGAGGGAGTGGGCCATAGTTCTATAGGTGGATCAGGGTTGACTCTACAATTTGTTTGTACGATATGGATACCATATGAAAGGGGTTAATGAGTATTTTAAAAGGGAGTGGACCTTAGTTCTATAGGTGGACGCCTGTTCGAGATATCGTCATAGAGGTGGAACAGGGGTGACTCTAGAATGTTTTTGTACGATATGGGTATCAAATTAAAGGTATTAATGAGGGTTTTAAAAGGGAGTGGTGGTAGTTGTGTATGTGAAGGCGTTTTCCAGATATCGACCAAAATATGGACCAGGGTGACCCAGAACATCATCTGTTGTATACCGCTAATTTATTTATGTATGTAATACTACGAACAGTATTCCTGCCAAGATTTCAAGGGCTTTTTATTTCGCCCTGCAGAACTTTTTCATTTTCGTCTACTTAATATGGTAGGTGTCACACCCATTTTACAAAGTTTTTTCTAAAGTTATATTTTGCGTCAATAAACCAATCCAATTACCATGTTTCATCCTTTTTTTCGTATTTGGTATAGAATTATGGCATTTTTTTCATTTTTCGTAATTTTCGATATCGAAAAAGTGGGCGTGGTCATAGTCGGATTTCGGCCATTTATTATACCAATGTAAAGTGAATTCAGATAAATACGTGAACTGAGTTTAGTAAAGATATATCGATTTTTGCTCAAGTTATCGTGTTAAGGGCCGAGCGGAAGGACAGACGGTCGACTGTGTATAAAACCTGGGCGTGGCTTCAACCGATTTTGCCCTTTTTCACAGAAATAAGTTACCGTCAAGGATGGGTATATTTTTGTTCGACTTACGGCATCAAAAGTATCCTAGACAAATTAAATGAAAAAGGGCGGAGCCACGCCTATTTTGAAATTTTCTTTTATTTTTGTATTTTCTGCACCATATCATTACTGGAGTTGAATGTTGACATAATGTACTTATATACTGTAAAGATATTAAATTTTTTGTTAAAATTTGACTTTAAGAATTTTTTTTTTAAAGTGGGCGTGGTCGTTTTCCGATTTTGCTAATTTTTTTTATTAAGCATACATATGGTAATAGGAGTAACGCGTCTGCCAAATTTCATTGTGATATCTTCAACTACTGCCAAATTACAGCTTGCAAAATTTTAAATTACCTTCTTTTAAAAGTGGGCGGTGCCACACCCATTGTCCAAAATTTTACTAATTTTCTATTCTGCGTCATAGGTTCAACTCTCCTTCCAAGTTTTATTGTTTTATCCGTCTTTGGTAATGAATTATCGCATTTTTTGTGTTTTTCGAAATCGAAAAAGTGGGCGTGGTTATAGTCCGATTTCGTACATTTTAAATAGCGATCTGAGATGAGTGCCCAGGAACCTACATACCAAATTTCATCAAGATACCTCAAATTTTACTCAAGTTATCGTGTTAACGGACGGACGGAAGGACGGACGGACATCTTATACTAAACTTTGGTAAATAACAGGAAAAGACTTTTTGACCTGGAAAGTTCTAAATTGTGCTATTGTCATTTTAATATTTGAGAACATTGCAAACAAGTAAGTTGGGTGCGGAAGTGTGACCTTGGTTTGGAATAAAATAGGTTGTCACAGAATGTTGCTTTCTTGTAAAAATTAGCATGAACACCTTGAACTGTTAGCTGAAAAACTATTCAAAGCAAAAATGTATTAACTTTATAGGTAAAATTTCAAATACCTCCTTTTCGAAAATACATTTACTCATCGAAGTTTTGAAGAACGCCCCATTTCAGAACTTGTTTCAAAAATGGATCTTTCAATTGAATTTCGAGATGTGCCTTTCTTGAAACAAATTCTGAAGTATGATGTTTTTAATAACACGTTTTTTTAAGTTTGGATATAGGGTTTACTTCAAACAAATTCTGAGATAGAGCATTTTTCAACTACCAAAAAAATGAAATAGGGTAAACTTTTACTTTAAAGACTTTAAAATTTTGTTTGTTTTTATCGGCCTGTTTATGATTCAAGGTTCGATTTCGAGTTAAGGGCTATAATAATAATTTTGAGATAATTATTTTTTTTTCTTTTTTTTTTTCTAAAATTCGAATATTATTTTCTATTTTGGAATTCAAATTCCTGCTTTATCAATAGGCCGATAAAACAGAAACAATTGTTTATAAACCAAGAGCTTATGGAAATGAAAAAAAAAAAATTGATAATAAGCAAAGTCCAACATAATCAGCGATTTGCAACAAATGGCATTACACTGGTAAAATATGGTTACTGAAGGGGAATAGAAGCCAAAAACGAACCAACGCTGTGTAGCTAATTGGCAAGCGCAGTGTACCTAAAGCGTACTGATGATGAAGGCTATGCAACCTTTGAAATAGATTTATCTGTGCAGCTAAGATAGGTGTCTCAAAACTTATTTGTCTTCTTTTTTAAATTAAAACAAGTAAGGAAGGTTAAGTTCGGGTGTATCCGAACATGACATACTCAGTTGAGAGTTATGGTGACAACATAAGGCAAAATAACCATGTAGGAAAATGAACCGAGGGTAACCCTGGAATGTGTTTGTATGACATGTGTATCAAACGGAAGGTATTAAAGAGTATTTTAAAAGGGAGTAATCCTTAGTTCCATAGGTGGACGCCGTTTCGAGATATCTCCATAAAGGTGGTTTTAAAAGGGAGTGGGCCTTAGTTCTATAGGTGGTTGCCTTTTCGAGATATCGCCATAAAGGTGGACCAGGGGTGACACTACACTTTGTTTGTATGATATGGGTATCAAATGAAAGGTGTTAATGAGTATTTTTAAAAGGGAGTGGGCTTTCGTTCTATAGGTGGTCGCCTTTTCGAGATATCGCCATAAAGGTGGACCAGGGGTGTCTCTAGAATATGTTTGTACGATATGGGTATCAAATGATATGTGTTAATGAGTATTTTAAAAGGGCATGGGGCTTAGTCCTATAGGTGGACGCCTTTTCGAGATAGCGCCATAAAGGTGGACCAGGGGTGAGTCTAGAATGTGTTTGTACGATATTGGTATCAAATTAAAGGTATTAATAAGAGTTTTAAAAGATATCGACCAAAATGTGGACCAGGGTGACTAAGAACATCATCTGTTGTATACCGCTAATTTATTTATATATGTAATACCTGCCAAGATTTCAAGGGTTTTTTATTTCGCCCTGCAAAACTTTTTCATTTTCTTCTACTTAATATGGTAGGTGTCACAACCGTTTTAGAAAGTTTTTTCTAAAGTTATATTTCTTTATTTCTTTATTTATTTCAGTCTATGGCATTTAAAGCCCTTACAGACTAGATAACAATGTTGAATTAAAATTAGATAATTATTTAATAGTGTTACGAATATTAGCAAAACTAAGGAGTGCTGCCAGCTCTAAGCCGATCTAAGCAGTGACGTGAATGCACATCAATAATTCAATCATTATGTATCTAAAATAACGAATAAATAATTGCGTCTACACATATGTACGTATACGAACATCGGAGCGGCAATGCACAAATACATGCATATATCTTATCTGAGTTGTCACAAGAGAGAGCAATAATTTGTGCACGTAGTTGTGGCTGGGGATTTTGTAGCCGAAACAACTAGTAACTTCTGGAAATCGAAGAGCCTAGAAGTATGCAGCGTAAACTATAAAAGCGGCGCCAGCGAGTAAGAAGTAATTCAGTTTGATTTGAGATTTGGATTAAGCGCTATCTAGCGAGCTATAGCAGTATTATTTTGAATAGTAGAGTTTCATTTGAGCTGTCAATCAGTTTGGTGTTAAGTAAGCTATTCGTTGCAAAGTACAAGTGTTATTCTGAAGTACTTGAATAAAGGCCATTTTTCCATTATTCAATATTGGAGTTATTTATTCAACAGTTTAGCGATACGACCGTTAGCAGAAGATTGCAAATAAGGGTAATTGCAGAAAATTCGTTACAATTGGTGTCAGAGGAGGAATTGTTGAATAAATTCCAGAGGACTACAAGGACATGGCAAAGTTCAGTGAATTGAAGATCCAGCAATTGAAGAAGGAGTTGGAGAGCCGTGGATTGAATACAACCGGCAATAAGATCGAACTTCAAGCACGGCTACGAGAGGTAATGGAGTTGGAAGGAATTGATGTGGACGAGTATGTCTTTTATCCCGATGTGGAAGAGCCAGCGACTAAATTGGAAGAGAAGATAGAGACTCCGAATGTAGACACTAACGCGATACTAGCAGTGCTGAAGCAAATGTCATCGCAAATGTCATCTCAACTTGAAGAGCAGAAGACATATATGGCATCCCAGCTGGAATCACATGAGACACGTATTTCAGAAATGTCGACACAGATTACATCAAAGATGGAAACACAACTGAAAGAGCAAGAGGCGCGTATATCATCAAAACTCGAAGCGCGTATAGGAGAGAAAATAACGCAGTTTGAAGAAAAATTTGAGGCAGAGGTGGATGCTTTGAGAGGTCGTATACAGGAATTGCAACTTAATCGTCCAGCAGTTTCAGCGAGTAATCCAAAGGTAAAAACACCATCCTTTGACGGTTCTGTTCCTTTCCAGGTCTTTAAGCTACAGTTTGAGAAGACCGCAGCAGTGAACAACTGGAATGTGGAAGATAAAGTTGCCGCACTCTTCGTAGCATTGAAAGGACCAGCTGCCGAAATCTTACAGACTATTCCAGAGTACGAACGGAACAGTTATGACGCATTGATGGCTGCTGTAGAACGGCGATACGGAAGCGAACACAGGAAACAGATATTTCAAATAGAATTGCAAAACCGCTACCAAAAAGCTAACGAGACTTTGCAGGAGTTTGCTTCGGACATTGAAAGATTGGCTCATCTTGCAAATGCGGATGCACCCGTGGAATACACGGAAAGAGTGAAGATTCAGAGCTTTATAAATGGCATACGGGACGTCGAAACGAAGCGAGCCACATACGCGAACCCAAAGCAAACATTTTCTGAAACGGTATCCCATGCATTGACCCAGGAAACGGCGTCATTATTGAGTAAACCAGCATACAAAGCTCATCGTGTGGAAGTAGAAAGGCCGGAGTGGGTAGATACAATTTTGGAAGCTCTGAAGGGATCACAACAGAAAAATGCCGGAGTTATGAAATGTTTCAAGTGCGGTAACCCAGGTCACATTGCACGTCATTGCAGTAGCAATTCCAATAGTTCCAACAATGTGGGTGGCCGTAAACGCAGAGCTGAAGGAGACGAGCAAATCTCCAAATCCACTCAATCGTTAAACTAAAGCGAGTCAGCCGCAAGGGGCGACAGCTGGCTCCCTCAATTGAATGCCCCATAATCTCTATCTCGCAAATTGGAAGAAGGTCAAGCAATCTTACTGTTGGAGGACATGTGGACGGAAAGGAACGGTTACTGACTGTAGATACGGGTGCATCTCATTCCATCATTCGAGCGGATTTAGTCAACAAGAAGATAAGACTATTGCTTGGAGCAAGATTACGTACAGCCACGGGAGAGGACACCCAGGTAATTGGAGAAGTAGAATGTGAAGTAGCAATTGGGAACGTCACGGTACTTCACAATTTTATAGTGGCAGGTATTGTTGATGAAATCATAATTGGAGTGGACTTCTTAATCAACCAAGGCATCAAAATCGATATGCAAAGCAAGACGATGCGATATAAGAACATGGATGTGCCACTTAATTTCGGCTACGAGAGAGGCTACAGCAGTAATCGGGTACTGGTGGAAAAGACTCGACAAAGACCACGAAAGTCAAAAGCAAAGGTTGATAGATCGAATGGGCCAAATAAATCAAAATCAAAAGTACCTGCGAGAGAAACACTGGCATTGACAAAACCTAAAAGACGTAGGAAAATGAAGCAACGAATTTTCGAGAAGGAATGCGAGGGTAGTTTCAATCCAGAGCGCACTACTGTGGGGAAACGTGGGAACGATACTGATTATGCAAAGCAAATCCGTCCAGCGCAAGCTCTACAAAGTAGTTATTCATTGGCCAAGCAACAGAGTGCGAGAGAACGATCCAGAATAATGAGTAGTAAGATGGAACACAGGTACGACAGGGAAAATAATTCGGAAGGTTTCCGGAATGGAGATTTGGTACTGTTAAACAACCCTCACCGGCGGAAAGGTGTCCCAGCCCAATTTCGGTGCAGTTGGGAAGGCCCGTACAAGATTGTGAAGAAGCTCAGTGATACCATCTACCGCATACAAAGCATTGAGAAACCACGGAGTAGAAGAGTGGTACATTGGCGATGCTAGCAGCGTTTAGATCGAGAGATTTGTCTGATCGGGACGATCAGACTTAGGTGGAGGGCAGTGTTACGAATATTAGCAAAACTAAGGAGTGCTGCCAGCTCTAAGCCGATCTAAGCAGTGACGTGAATGCACATCAATAATTCAATCATTATGTATCTACAATAACGAATAAATAATTGCGTCTACACATATGTACGTATACGAACATCGGAGCGGCAATGCACAAATACATGCATATATCTTATCTGAGTTGTCACAAGAGAGAGCAATAATTTGTGCACGTAGTTGTGGCTGGGGATTTTGTAGCCGAAACAACTAGTAACTTCTGGAAATCGAAGAGCCTAGAAGTATGCAGCGTAAACTATAAAAGCGGCGCCAGCGAGTAAGAAGTAATTCAGTTTGATTTGAGATTTGGATTAAGCGCTATCTAGCGAGCTATAGCAGTATTATTTTGAATAGTAGAGTTTCATTTGAGCTGTCAATCAGTTTGGTGTTAAGTAAGCTATTCGTTGCAAAGTACAAGTGTTATTCTGAAGTACTTGAATAAAGGCCATTTTGCATTATTACATACTGGAGTTATTTATTCAACAGTTTTAATTGCAAATAAGAGGATTTGCAAGTAAATTCGTTACAATAGTATAGTAAATAAGCTGAGTATAGACACAATAAAACTTACATGCTATAACGAGATTGACCAGTACATTTATCTGTTTGAAAAGATATCAGTAAGTATAGTTTTAAAAGTAAACTTAGAAAGAGCAAAATCAATAGCTGAAGAATCAGAGATGCGATTAAATTCGGTCATAGCTCGCGTCAATAAACCAATCCAATTACCATTTTTCAACCCTTTTTTCGTATTTGGTATAGAATTATGGCATTTTTTTCATTTTTCGTAATTTTCGATATCGAAAAAGTGGGCGTGGTCATATTCGGATTTCGTTCATTTTTTATACCAAGATAAAGTGCGTTCAGATAAGTACGTGAACTAAATTCAGTAAGGATATGTCGATTTTTGCTCAAGTTATCGTGTTAACGGCCATGCGGAAGGACAGACGGACGACTGTGTATAAAAACTGGCTGTGGCTTTAACCGATTTCGCCCATTTTCAAAGAAAACAGTTAGCGTCATAAAATCTATACCCCTACCAAATTTCAAAAGGATTGGTAAATTTTTGTTCGACTTATGGCAATAAAAGTATCCTGGACAAATTAAATGAAAAAGGGCGGAGCCACGCCCATTTTGAAATTTTCTTTTATTTTTGTATTTTGTTGCACCATATCATTACTGTAGTTGAATGTTGACATAATTTACTTATATACTGTAAAGATATTAAATTTTTGTTAAAATTTTACTTTAAAAAAAATTTTTTTTTTTAAGTGGGCGTGGTACTACTCCGATTTTTCTAATTTTTTTTAAGCGTACATATAGTAATAGGTGTAACGTTCCTGCCAAATTTCATCATGATATCTTCAACGACTGCCAAATTACAGCTTGCAAAAGTTTTAAATTACCTTCTTTTAAAAGTGGGCGGTGCCACGCCCATTATTCAAAATTTTACTAATTTTCTATTCTGCGTCATAAGTTCAACTCACCTACCAAATGTCATCGCTTTATCTGTCTTTGGTAATGAATTATTGCATTTTTTCGGTTTTTCTAAATTTTCGATATCGAAAAAGTGGGCGTGGTTATAGTCCGATATCGTTCATTTTAAATAGCGATCTGAGATGAGTGCTCAGGAACCTACGTACCAAATTTCATCAAGGTACCTCAAAATTTTCTCAAGTTATCGTGTTAACGGACGGACGGACGGCCATGGCTCAATCAAATTTTTTTTCGATCCTGATGATTTTGATATATGGAAG
The DNA here is from genome assembly GCF_040869045.1 of Eurosta solidaginis. NCBI lineage: Eukaryota > Metazoa > Arthropoda > Insecta > Diptera > Tephritidae > Eurosta > Eurosta solidaginis. Next base: position 164,018,009 of record NC_090323.1, on the reverse strand, counting down.
TCTATATCTATCTCGATTCCTTTATACCTGTACAACCAACCGTTATCCAATCAAACTTAATATACTCTGTGAGCTCTGCTCAACTGAGTATAACAATATGTATTACAACAAGTAGGGAAGGCTAAGTTCGGGTGCAACCGAACATTACATACTCAGTTGAGAGCTATGGAGACAAAATAAGGAAAATCACCATGTAGGAAAATGAACCTAGGGAACCCTGGAATGTGGTTTTATGACATGTGTATCAAATGGAAGGTATTAAAGAGTATTTTAAGAGAGAGTAGGCCATAGTTCTATGGATGGACGCCATTTAGGGATATCGCCATAAAGGTGGACCAGGGCTGACTCTAGAATTTGTTTGTACGATATGGGTATCAAACGAAAAGTGTTACTGAGCATTTTAAGAGGGAGTGGGCAATAGGTCTATAGGTGGACGCCTTTTTGAAATGTCGCCATTAGGGTGGGCCAGGGGTGACTCTAGAATGTGTTTGTATGATATGGGTATCAAATGAAAGATGGTAATGAGTATTTTAAAAGGAAGTAATCCTTAGTTCTATAGGTGGACGCCTTTTCGAGATATCGCCATAAAGGTGGACCAAGGGTGACTCTAGAATGTTTGTACGATATGGGTATCAAACGAAAGGTGTTACTGAGCATTTTAAGAGGGAGTGGGCATTAGGTCTATAAGTGGACGCCTTTTCGAGATATCGTCATTAGGGTGGGCCAGGGGTGATTCTAGAATGCGTCTGTACGATATGGGTATCAAACGAAAGGTGTTACTGAGCATTTTAAGAGGGAGTGGGCATTAGGTCTGTTGGTGGACGTCTTTTCGAGATATCGCCATTAGTGTGGGCCAGGGGTGACTCTATAATGTTTGTACGATATGGGTATCAAACGAAAGGTGTTACTGAGCATTTTAAGAGTGAGTGGGCATTAGGTCTATAGGTGGACGCCTTTTCGAGATATCGCCATTAGGGTGGGCCAGGGGTGACTCTAGAATGTGTTTGTACGATATGGGTATCAAATGAAAGGTGGTAATGAGTATTTTAAAAGGGAGTAATCCTTAGTTCTATATGTGGACGCCTTTTCGCGATATCGCCATAAAGGTGGACCAAGGGTGACTCTAGAATGTTTGTACGATATGGGTATCAAACGAAAGGTGTTACTGAGCATTTTAAGAGGGAGTGGGCATTAGGTCTATAGGTGGACGCCTTTTAGAGATATCGCCATTAGGGTGGGCCAGGGTGACTCTAGAATGTGTTTGTACGATATGGGTATTAAATGAAAGGTGGTAGTGAGTATTTTAAAAGGGAGTAATCCTTAGTTCTATAGGTGGACGCCTTTTCGAGATATCGCCATAAAGGTGGACCAAGGGTGACTCTAGAATGTTTGTACGATATGGGTATCAAACGAAAGGTGTTACTGAGCATTTTAAGAGGAAATATAGTGTTAACTACTTTGTACTCTTTACTTTAATTTTTAAAATAATTTTAATTGAGTTTTCGAGTTAACTTAAAATTTTGAATAACTTCAAAAAAAGAAAATTCTAATTAGTTAGAAAATATCTAAACTCAAAAATAAACAAAATATAAATTTTTAAAAACAAAATCAAAATAAAAGATTTTTTAAATATCAACTTGAATGTTGATATAGTGGGCATTAGGTCTATAGGTGGACGCCTTTTCGAGATATCGCCATTAGGGTGGGCCAGGGGTGACTCTAGAATGTTTGTACGATATGGGTATCAAACGAAATGTGTTACTGAGCATTTTAAGAGGGAGTGGGCATTAGGTCTATAGGTGGACGCCTTTTCGAGATATCGCCATTAGGGTGGGCCAGGGGTGACTCTAGAATGTGTTTGTATGATATGGATATCAAATTAAAGGTATTAATGAGAGTTTTAAAAGCGAGTGGCCCTTAGATGTATATGTGAAGGTGTTCTCGCGATATCGACCAAAATGTGGACCAGGTGATCCAGAAAGTCATCTGTCGGGTACTGCAAATTTATTTATATATGCAATACCACTAACAGTATTCCTGCCAAGATTCCAAGGGCTGTTGATTTCGCCTTGTAGAACTTTTTCATTTTCTTCTACTTAATATGGTAGGTGTCACACCCATTTTACAAAGTTTTTCCCAAAGTTATATTTTGCGTCAATAAACCAATCCAGTTACCATGTTTCATCCCTTTTTTCGTATTTGGTATAAAATTATGGCATTTTTTTCATTTTTCGTAATTTTCGATATCGATAAAGTGGGCGTGGTTATGGTCGGATTTCGGCCATTTTTTATACCAAGATAAAGTGAGTTCAGATAAGTAGGTGGGCTAAGTTTAGTAAAGATATATCGTTGTTTGCTCAAGTTATTGTGTTAACGGCCGAGCGGAAGGACAGACGGTGGACTGTGTATAAAAACTGGGCGTGGCTTCCACCGATTTCGCCCATTTTCACAGAGAACAGTTACCGTCATAGAATATATGTCCCTACCAAATTTGAGAAGGATTTGTAAATTTTTGTTCGACTTATGGCATTAAAAGTATCCTAGACAAACTAAATGAAACTGGGCGGAGCCACGCCCATTTTGAAATTTTCTTTTATTTTTGTATTTTGTTGCATCATATCATTACAGGAGTTGAATTTTGACTTAATTTACTTATATACAGTAAAGATATTAAATTTTTTGTTAAAATTTGAATTTAAAAAAAAAATTTTTTAAAATGTAGGCGTGTTCTTCATCCAATTTTGCTAATTTTTATTTACCACATATACAGTAATAGTAGTAGCGTTCCTGCTGAATTTCATCATGATATCTTCAACGACTGCCAAATTACAGCTTGCAAAACTTTTAAATTACCTTCTTGTAAAAGTGGGCGGTGCCACGCCCATTATCCAAAATCTTTCTAATTTTCTATTCTGTGTCATAACGTCAACCCATCTGCCAAGTTTCATCGCTTTAACCGCCTTTGGCAATGAATTATCGCATTTTTTCGGTTTTTCGAAATTTTCGATATCGAAAAAGTGGGCGTGGTTATAGTCCGATATCGTTCATTTTAAATAGCGATCTGAGATGAGCACCCAGGAATCTACATACCAAATTTCATCAAGATACCTCAAAATTTACTCAAGTTATCGTGTTAACGGACGGACGGACGGACGGACGGACGGACGGACATGGCTCAATCAAATTTTTTTTCGATCCTGATTATTTTGATATATGGAAGTCTATATCTATCTCGATTCCTTTATATATGTACAACCAACCGTTATCCAATCAAACTTAATATACTCTGTGAGCTCTGCTCAACTGAGTATAAAAATTATTGTTATAGGCGTATATAGGGCTTATATGCCGGGACAGATGTTGGATTAATCCTTTTCCAAGGTTTTTCAACTTTGCGAATTGAACTCATCCCAAGTCATGTAGTCCACTCTGTACTTGACCAAGAATTGGACTTGTGGTGAAATAGTCAGCAGATAGAAGATAAACTGTTAGACTATTTGAAATAATAGTACCTTTGGAACCCACTTCGCTAGAGGTGGAGGGCCAGGTTGAAAACGATTTGGTGTGACCTATTGGCGCCAGTTGGCCAAACGAAGATGTCTTGTTGTGCGGCCATAAGCGGTTAAAAGCCAATTTAGTACGCAAGTAAGCGACATCTTGTTTTTACTAGACTTCTGCTCTTAAACTTTCAAATGTTATAATTTTAGCAAAAATCTCGATTCACGCATTCGCCATGATGAGAAAGATATATTGAACAAAAAATTTTGCAATATACATATGTGTATTTAGACAAAAAATTTTCGATGTTAAAAATATCAAAGCATACATACATAGGTATTGTTCTTATAACAACTAAAACCACACAATGATATTGTTGAAAGAAAATAGATAAACAACTGAGTGTAAAAGTTCCTCTCGTAGATCATTGGCGAGAAAGAAATTTTTCGACTTTATTTCAAACACAACAAACTTTCTTTCATTGCATTTTTATGAAAAGTATTTCCTTTTAGTTAAAGATACGTTTTTGCATTTTGACCCAAAAACAAAAGTAAAAAAAATTACATTGTAATGTAAAATTATGAATATTTACTCCTCAGTCGAATAAGGATGTATCCAAGCATGTTTAAGTATTACGTAGGTACTTGCAGAATAAGCAAACGCATTCACATACCAACCCAGCAGATAAAAAGGCAAACTATCCCAAGGGCGCGACTAAAATACCAAATTGATTCAAGGGGTTCTGTAGCGTATCCCTTAAAGAGGTTGTCAGCGCAAGTTATAGCTTATCCAGCCTAATTGTTAAACTCACCCACCCGTGTCGAGTTCTGTTTCTCTAGCTTCCGATGCTCTGGTGACCAAAATTTCCTCATGGATCTAGGGGGTGGGAGGGCGGTATGGTCTAGAAGGTTTCATGCGGTCATACTAAATTGCCCCCAACTGCAAAGCAACATCAACATAGATAACACTCTCCAAAACCTTCGGAGAGTGTCCTTATTGCTAGAAAAACTACAACAAAAAAAAAATAAATGTAAGGCGCGATAACCTCCGAAGAGGTCTAAGGCCGAGCTTCCCTTCCAATTTGCGTCGTGCTCCTCTTGATTTTTCCCTACAAATTGGCCGGACGGGACCTACATATTTTATGCCGACTCCGAACGGCATCTGCAAGGCAGATGAGTTTTCACTGAGAGCTTTTCATGGCAGAAATACAATCGGAGCGCTTGCCAGACACTGCCGAGGGGCGACCCCGCTTAGAAAAATTTGCTTCTAATTGAAAAATCTTATTTCTAAAATTCTGATGTTGCTTTGCCCGGGAGTTGAACCCAGGGCATACGGTGTAATAGGCGGAGCACGCTACCATCACACCACGGTGGCCGCTAAAACTACAACAACATCAACAAAAAACTATCTCGAAAGAAGGGCTTATATGAGTAGCGAATGGTGCTGAAGTTTTCTCACATCTTATTGTTTTCTTTTGTGTATAGCGAATACTTTAACAGCAATAACCCAATGAGTATGCAGTCAACTTTGAAGTAAAGCGCCGTCGTAAGATTTGCTTTCGCATGGAAATGTATGTATGTAAATAAAACAAACGAATAAATTAAATAAATATTAGAAATATTGATATATTAGTGGATAGCAGAAGCATTGCTAATAACGCAAGTCTAAGAATCCAATGTTACTAATCTAGTTCTGTTCAACGCGCCCAAAAATATTCCACACAATTTGAAATAAACAACATACATTTACCTTTAATCAGTATGAAAACAAGAGATTACGAACTCAGCTCCCGAAAAGCAAGCTTATAATGAGGCAAAAATTCAAAACCATGTGAAATGTAGAGAAGTGGGTGTCAGATCACAGGGATTTCTGGGGCAGATAACTATCAAATCTTCGAGATCTGAAAAAAGGAAGCTGCCTAATTTTATGGTAAAAACAATGTGGGAGGAACCAAAGAAACTTCTACCACTAGTTGATTTATAAGATACGATATATGGTAATAATATAAGCACCTTGAAAAAGTTTGTGGGAATAAGTATTTTCAAACTTCCAAAGTCATAATATACCGACACGTCCTTGAAAGGTACTTGTCAAATAATTTCAGCATTTGACAAATTGTATCTCTGACAACTAACACAGTTTATGTCAAATACGTCAAAGTCGAGTTTCCTTGTTTATTTTATCATGCGGTAGAATAATGACTGAAAAAGTGCCACATATGTCTAACGAAATATTCGAACCTTCGAAACCGGCTTACAGAAAACAAATCGATCTCGCGCGTACAATAAACAATCACTTAGCATACGAATGCAAACGAACAAACACACAAAATTGAAGATTTCTTTAAAAAAAATATATTCATTTGCTATCGCAAAGTAATCTGTTAAATTTCGAAAATTTTGTATATTAAAATATTTATCGAGAATTTATCGATTTGTTATAGGAACGTTACTCATTTGCTTCGGCGTGTTTTTGTTAAAGAAAACTAAAATTTTCTATAGAAAAGTTTTTTAATTGTTTTCAAAAATTTATTTATTTGTTATAAACAGACTTTTTATCGAAAAAGTATCGAATTTTTATTGGATTGTTTTCAGGTGAATATCGACGACTTATGGGTTTTCTTTAACGAAGCAGACACAAAAAATTTCAATATGAAACCGATGACACATCTGTAACCCCTTGGATAACAAGCCAACAAGAAACTAAAAGAGCCGATGACTCAGCGGTAGAAATCCGATAAAACCCGATAGCTAGAAGATTTTTGTTTCGATAATAAGCCGATGATAATATAATATCTTGCCGATAAAGGTTGTTATCGATAAGAAGCCGATTAGGCTGTTCTCAAATAATCCGAAACTATTTGTTCCTGGTAAAGCTACCTCTGGTGTGGTTTAACTTTAACACCTGAGCGATGTACATCTAGATGTCACATTTTGAACTTTACGAGTGTTTGGTAGTCACGTTTTTTTCTAGAAATAACTTTACATCACTTCAGCTTCGGAAATTCGGAATGGCTTCTGTACCGAAGGCTCTTCTATTATACCGACGATATATAAATTGTGAAAAAAAGGTGGACATCCTTTTGTTAACCCTTAAGCTTCCCTTACCAGCTATGGGAGGGGCTCAGGTCTATTAAAATTTCTTACGTACTTTGGTCCTTATCGGAAATAAAGGCACTTCATTTGATTGTATAACTCAAAATTCAGTTCTTTCAAAAGCAACTGTTGGGTGTGCATACAAAAATATTTGCATGCACATTAGGGTATCTTTTCTACAAGTACCGCTTTTAACTGACATGTGGAAATCCCAAATTTATGCACCCAGATCACGTTAGAAATTAGTTCGTATTATCTTCTTATTACCTTTAAGAAAAGTTGTTGTTTTTTTATTAGTATTCCTAGATCTTTCAAAAACTGTCTGACCGCACGAAAATCAAAAACTGCGATACATTTATTTGGGCCGGTTTTTCTGTTATTGTGTAAATTCAAAAACAGTCCCCAAATATTTGTGATTCTCTGCAGTCGTTTGTGGGATATGAACCCAGGACATCCCTTCATCATCACCTTTTTGTGCCAGCGGGCTGCCTTAATAAAGACTCATTTTCTCCCTTAATTTAAAAATCAAAGCCCCCATCTTGATATATGTTGCAGAAACATGGACGTTGACAAGATCGGAGCAAGACGCTCAAGAATTTTGGAAACAAAAATCTGTACCCTACGTTGCGACTACCGCGAGTACCAAGGAAGATATTTTAATGAGCTGTACGAGCCTATGTATAAACATTTTTGATATCGTTAAAAAGAGTGAATACGCGAAAATGAACGAAGATGCTCCGGCCCGAAATATATTCTTTGCAGCTCCCGACAATGCAAGCAAAGGGAGAGCCGCCGTTGAGAGGATCTGTTGAAGAACAATTTGAGTTTCTTTGCTGTTTCCAATTGGAGATAGCTCGCAGCAAAGAAGCGAATGACACCAGCTAATGTCAGTCATTTTTGAGTAGCTATTTCTTATACTGAAAAATTTATGCTAAGAGGTCTACAGGAAAATACTATATATCACAACAAAGGACAACTTAGTGTGAAAATGCATGATTGTTTGAAAAAAAAAATTGAGTTTGCTTTAAAAAGCAGCTAAGAAAATGGACAGAAGCGCTTATAAAATTTTAATGCCAACCTACAAGCTTAGTTCATGTTGCCGTATACATACTTTATATGGACGAGCACATCCTCACACATACATACATGTATGTATGAGTGATCTTGTAATGTTGGCATAAGCCACATTGACCTAAACACTCGACGAACACTTCTCATGTTACATGAGAATGTGTGCCAACAGAGCAAATTGCAAGTGAACATAAACATAAATATCAACGTAACATACACCCACACATATGCGTACATATTTATACAAACGAACACATTCATAAACAAGTTACAGTTTATTCTTCATTCTTAGCGCAATTATGAAATTGAGCACAAAATAACAAGAAATACGTATTTGTTCTTTAGCTAAGAAAAACAAATAGACTTGGCCGCTGGGATTTACACAGAAATATGAAATCATATTTATTTTATGAATGAGTATGTGTATGTGTGTATAGGTTAGGTGAATTTAAGCCAAACTCAAGAGCTTGTTATATATTTGCTAGTTAAGATTTAATTTTACAAACTTTTTATAACCAGATATTCCTGGCATTCATAGGTTAGCTAAGGTTTAACGCGCCGGTCCATGAATGAGTTCATTGTGTTACTTTCTAGTAACGGCCAAATTGAAAATCCCTATATTATAAAATGACAACAACTCCAGCGAGTACCTTATGGCGGCAAATTCGTCCATTCGGATTACTTTCGATCCTCAACGAACCACCTGTTTTCTCTGATGAGCCTAAATAGAAGTGGAAGGCGAACTTTCTAAACAGACTGTCGAAAAAGTGCGTGCTCAAAAATTCTTGTCACCTCGGTTGCAGTCCTGGCAGAGAATGTGATGAGTCGAGTACTCCTCTTCCTCATCCTGACAGATTCTACAGAGAAAGCTTGCTGGTATGTCCCAACATCGGAGCATTGGTGCTGTAGCGAAATGATCAGTAGATTCGTTTAGCTTAGGAATGAGGCTAGTTGCTTTCCTTTCTAAACCTGGCCATAAGACCACGAAATCATCCCGATTGGTCCACCTCGCTTATGTCCATGACACAAAAAATGGGAAAATTAGGTTCTTTCGTCACCTTGGATTCTTATGCCTTTAAGCAGGCCTCGCTGTTGGCGAAAATAGTTTAATTGTTGTAATTTATTGTAAACATTCTTGCTACTCCCACTTCGGCAACAACCTCTGTCTAGAAGACAATGCATAAGTCAGGGAGGCGGTGCTTTTGATTTGCCTGCTGATGCTTAAAGTACGTTCCAGTTCCAGTTCCCTTTTCCTTTGTTAAACCATCTGTGTAGACAGTAACTTCCTTATCACTGTTTAGGCGTTCCTCCCATTTATCTATCGAAAGGTATCTCTTGTTCTTCACCTAGAAGTCAAAAACCGCCGATTCCGTATAATCGTTCTCTTGTCGTGTCATCTAATATCGTCGCATATGCTTATTCAGTTGTTTTCCACAAGATAGATTCTTTTAGTCGTGGAGCCCCTTTTAAAGACATAAAATGAAAAATTGCCTTTAACACCTCCTGAGGTGCGCTGCTCACTGCGCATGAAATACCCATACATACTATCATTTGCACCTTATTAACCCGGTGTTGATTGCGCTTCTTGTCTAGCTCCTTCAACCAGACAAGAGCTCCGTACGATAGTATCGGTCAAATGGCCGTGTTGTGCATACCATTTATGATATGCGGTGATAGTTTTCAGGTTCTTACGAATGCCCTTTTGCAGGTGCAGTATCCTTCAACAACTTTTTTGTTCTAAACTCAAGGTCCTTTTTCCAGCCTTCTGGAGCCGAGTATCATTTCAAGATATTTGGCTTCAAAAGAGAAATGTCTCCTTGTTCCGTCTAGCCTAGGTAACTTACAGAAAAACACTTTTGTTTTTCTTGTGAACAGGACAAGATCTGTTTTTGAAGGATTCCACAGCCCGTTTCGTCCTGCCGGTATCAATCAGCTCGGTGGTCACAAACATGGAATTGACTGTAATCAGAATCAATAAGTTGTTATTGTTGTTGTTATAGCGTCTGGGTATTTTATTATAAATTTCATTAATTTTCAGTGTGAATAGAAGAGAAGATAATACGCCGCCCTTAAGTTGCATTGTGTACCTTATTTCTGAGAAAATAATCGATCCATGCAACAACTAACCCTTGAGTCCCATGTCGTACAAATGGTCTGCAGATGGTCTCATTCTGAGCGTAGTTGAAGGCACCCCAAATGTCGAGGTAGGCCACCAAGTTCCATTCTCTTAACTTCAAAGATTTCTCGATGGCGCTGAAAACCTCGCGAATAGCGTTTTCAATTGAATTGCTTTTCTGGTATATGAGTTGGGTTGAATCAATCTTGCAGAAGTTCGGGTTGTCTCTTAAATGCAGGCCGATAAGTCTCTCCAGTGTTTTAAGAATAAAGTAGGAGGCATATTGGCCGTTATTCCTTGACATAGGAGTGATATGGTTACATTGCTTTATGAATGAACACAAACCGTACCCCCTCCAAGATTTGGGAAAATAGCCATCGTGTAGTTATCTTGAAAATATAATTTGTAGATAGGGAAGAAGTTCGAACGCTTTATAGGCCATATTATTTTATTCTGGTGCAGTGAAATAACTCCCAAATGAAATAACTCCCATGAAATAACACCCAATGGAATAAGTCCCAATAAAAATGAAATAACTCCCAACTTTAATAAATGAAATAACTCCCAAAGGAGGAAATGAAATAACTCCCAATATTTGCCAGTTATTTCATAATGAAACCACAAGTCCCAAAAAAAATGAAATAACTCCCAAATGAAATAAGTCCCAAAAAAATGAAATAAATCCCAAATCAAAATTTGAAATGGTATCTTTATACTATATAATCAGTTACAATGAGATTTGAAAAATACAGCAAACTATTATGTACATATGTAAAAGTTACAATTACAAGAAAACATGAATAGTGTCGTCGAAGTAAACGTAATTTATTTTAAAAAATCGCATTTTTTTTATGAAATTAATATAATTTATTAAAAGTAAAAAATAAAAGGAACAAGTCTGCGTAGAACACCTTTCTGCATAGGCGGCCTTTGGCCGCGCTTATAAAAAATAACCCTGGGCTACGCCATGCCAAGTCATGCCATGCAGAAAGGTGTTCTGCGCAGATCTACTGTGCATCGCGCGATTTTTTATTCCAAATTTTCTATTTTTTTGTAAAATAAATGAATAGAGTTGAATGAAAAAGGTCCAGTTTTCTCGTTGGTACTATTTTAAAATTTTTCATTCGTTATAACAATTTAAAGCATCTGGTACCACTAAGTAAACAGCGAATTATATAAAATGGCTGTACGCTTGTGTTCGCGGGAAGTAAACAAATAAATCATAAAATTTTATAATAATACGCAAATTTAAACAAATGAAAATAGTTGATTGTGGTTTTATAAACATTATAAAGTGTTCGTATGTAGGTAAAAGTGATAGTTATACCATGGTAACTTCAACTACTAATTACTAGTAAATTGTTAATAACATTTAAAACTTACTTACTGATTCTCGTTGGGGAACTCCCTGAGAACCTACTTGCAAAATTTCAAAGTTCAAACCCCTTTGGTTTACGATTAAAACCAATTGGTCCCTTAATGTATAGCCGACCCATAGAAGCTGTTAGAAGAACGTCAAAGTTTGATAAAATTGTATTTTAAGAAAATGAAATAACTCCCAACAAAAATGAAATAACTCCCAATGCCTGAGTTACAAACAATGAAGTAAGTCCCAATAAAAATTAAATAACTCCCAATCTCAAAAAATTATGAAATAACTCCCAAAGAAATTTTATTGGGGATTATTTCATTTGGGAGTTATTTCAGTATGAAATAATTACCAGCAAAAATTATGAAATAAGTCCCAATGAATTGGGAGCTATTTCACAATGAAATAAGTCCCAATTTGTATGGAAAATATTTGGGAGTTATTTCATTTTTTTGTTGGGAGTTATTGCATTTGGGAGTTATTTCACTGCACCTTTTATTCTTGTTTGCTTTGTGTGTGACGTCGATTTCGAAGAACTGGCGCGACTTTCTGGCACAGTGATGTTGGCTACATCCGCGCATCTCGAAAAGTGTGTCCCCATCAAGACCTCTAAATGTTCTTGACTGGAGACGGTCCATGAACCATCAGACTTTTTTATGCTATTTTGGGCTACTTTTGACCTAGTTGGCACTTTGTGAAGTCTTGATGCATTATTCGAATACGTAATACGTAAGCACATCATAAGCACATCGGCGGCTACAGTGGTGTGATGGTAGCGTGCTCCGCCTACCACACCGTATGCCCTGGGTTTACACCCCGGGCAAAGCAACATCAAAATTTTAAAAATAAGGTTTTTCAATTAGAAGAAAATTTTTCTAAGGGGGTCGCCCCTCGGCAGTGTTTGGCAAGCGCTCCGGGTGTATTTCTGCCATGAAAAGCTCTCAGTGAAAACTTATCTGCCTTGCAGATGCCATTCGGAGTCGGCATAAAACATGTAGGTCCCGTCCGGCCGATTTGTAGGGAAAATCAAGAGGGACACGACGCAAATTGGTTGTCAGCCACTACTTGTTTGTGTTTTCACTTGCCCATATTGTCGCAGCTGTACTATATATACACACACACACGCATACACACACAAATTTATTTTTACTCAATCACTCACTTTCTATGGCAATTCCGACGCAGAATACTCGTAGTCAAAAGTATGTAACTGCTGAACTCAATGAACGTTGTGACATACAAATTTTTGTTCACATATTTTATAACAATATAAATGTTTAATTTAATTTTCGCTTTTTCACCTATAAAGAGATTAAATAAGCATTTCATAAAATATGTATAAGTATGTATTTTATACATGTATTTATTGTATGTAGTGCGTATGTGTGGCATTTTGTATTTATGACCCATAAACGCCATTATTTCACGCGTTACAAATTCGATTTCCTTATGTGTTGGCACCTAAATCCTTCCTTTACAATTTTCCCAAAATATTTTGGCGCCCACATTCTCAACAATGTGATTTATGGTCATATAAAGCTTGTACGAAGTTTTTTGATTCATTCAACAAAAGTTCTTGAGCGCACGAATCACAATGAGCTATTGCTTAAGGCGCTGAGAGACGAGTAGTGATGCAGCCAAGTTAAGTTTGCATTTTGTTGTCGAAGTTGGAGTGAAATTTTACGCATTTACAAACATGAAATGCATAAATAAACATATATATCTGTGTACGGCCTGAAAAAGATGCGATTAGTCTTGGATGAATGCAGGATGAGTAGCAAAGGAATATACGACTATAGCCGATTTATATCTCTTTATATGTGTTGTTAGACCACTAAAATTATTGTTTAACCTTGTCCTATGTAGAGACTGGTTCTCTTTACACCGCTTCGGGTGTTGGTAATTTTTCTACTCTCCTTTATATCCTTACGGTTATTGATCGACAGGTCCTCTTTGTACCCTTACGGGTCGAACAGGTCCACTTCCAGCATACTTGCAGTACAAAAAGTTATAAATATAACTCACAGTTAGCTTCACATGAGGGTTAATCTCATAAACGTTTGACAAATTTTAAAATTAAATATGATAAAGAAATCTAACTTTAGTTTCTGCAAGTGCGCCTAATACAATATTTAAGCTTTTCTTTGGTATTGCTGTTGTAGAAAATTAGAACACAACAAAATTCTTTAATATTGAAATATAAGTTTATAAATATGATAACAAATATAAAGCGTTCCTTTCACTTATTCTTCTTGCATTTTCATTATAGTAATATAAATAGGAAAACATCGCTAATATGTCATTCAAGGTTCGAATCGCTAATATGTTTTGATTGTATAAAGTGTATGGAGAGTTACTACATAGGACCAATTGCTTCTCTACACTATACAATTTTTTGGTCCAAGAGCACATCTACTGCACTTTGGAATTAACACCACTGGCAACATTGACAACAGCTTGACAGCTGTAATGTGAGGGCTAAACCCTACTAAGTAGATGGATAGTTTATGCGCTTAAAGGCATGAATTGCGCTGTAGTTTGGTACAGCTTTTCCCTCCCTGGTTTGCTTGAAATGTAGCGGTGGCCTTGTCGCAGCAAAGGGCACTACTGCTACGAAGTGATTCATAAGCAAAAGCTAAAATAAGAGGATACTGAGTTATTAAGGCTCTGCCAAATGATGTTGAGCAACATCGCCAGCTCCCTAAGGGTTGGGAGGGACCCCTCCGAGCCATTCGAAACCAAATGAGGCTTGAGACGAGTCGATTCCCTTACATGTGATACCTTTAACACAATACTGGCGTATGCTTTCTTGCGATTAGATTTAGAAGCAAAAAGGTGAGTCTTGCGGTAAATGAAGACAAGATGAAGTACTTGTTGTTATCATAAGAAAGAATCGTGGCATTCGAGCATTGGCAGCCACGTTACTGTTGACGTATAAAAATTCGGGACAATGAAGGAGTAAGCAAATGAAAAGTAAAATCTTCTCTAGACGAACAAAAATCACGCTCTACAAGTCGCTCATCATGCTTCTACCACTACTCCTGATATATGTTAGAATCATGGACGGTATCTAAAAAAGATGAAATGGCTCTTGGAGTATTCGAGGGAAAAGCTCACTACAAGATTTATTGTGCTGTCCATGATGCCGACGGCGAGTATTATATAGGAGATTTAATGGTGAGCTGTATAAGCTTTGAGCAGATATGACGATAGTAAAAAATTCAAAAACTTTGATGGGTAGATCATATTATGCGAATAAATTATTTCAGTGGACACCGAAGTTTGGAAGCAGAGGAAGAGGGAGACCTCCAAAAATTTGGAAGAGGAAGGTAGATGAAGATTCGATCTCCCTTGGTGTTCCCAATTTCCGCCAGTTATCGCGAAACAGGGATAGCTGGCGTGACTTAATGATGATGGGGTGACACAGAGAGTATGAAGAACAAAGCAACAAAGCAGTTCCTGACCGTTTCACTAATAGATCGCAGGAATTTTTATAAGCAGATATCTATTAAGGCTATGCGAACTGAAGAAAGAAAGTTGTTTAATTTCATGGTCAGAATTGTGCAAGAGGAACCAAATAAACTTCGACTACTACTTTTTTTTATCAGAACCAATAATTGATTTTAATATTCACATTTTGAAACAGCTTAAGTGAGTATTTAAAAACTTCCAAAGGCAGACCATGTACATGTAACCCATGTGTGGTGAAGTCTAAGAGCGTGCCAATACTCTTGCATAATCAGATAATTGATACACCAATATGCCTTTTGAAGGTACTCCGCAAGTATCCGTCCTCCTTATAAGCAAAGCGAAGAAGTGTAGATAGGTTGTACCCAGAGCAAAAAGAAGAAGAAATCGCAATGAACGAAATTTTGTAGGAGTAAAAAGAAACCCGCATAGCAATTGTAGGGGGCTTTTTCCATTTAAGAGGTCAGAGTTTGAGAAGCGCTAGGTTTCCTAAAGGAGTACACATTAGACTGGGTCGATTTATTAACCGATATCGCGCCATTGATTTTTCGATAGGATTTGGGCTCAGGACCTAAATTAACCTGGGCTCAAGAAAAAGAAAGTTCCACTACGCATACCCAAAAAAATAATTTTCGAGCCTGCAAAAAAAAAATGACGAAAGTGTAAATTTTTCTAAGAATTCATGAGCTTAACACCGGCTTATAATAATTAGCAGAAAACATTATAATTGAAATTCAATTATGATAAGCCGGTGTTAAGCTCATGAATTCTTAAATATAAGTATAAACTGAACACACCATTAAACAAACATACGTAAATTTTTCAACCAAAACACTCCCAAAAAAATATTTTTTTCAAAAAACTGTCATCGCCAACGTTTTTGCAACAGTTTCATGAAGCAAAAAAAAATATTTTTTGGGTTTTGGGGAGTGTTTTCATCAAAAAATTTACCCTTTCGTCATTTTTTTTGCAGGCTCGAAAATTATTTTTTTGGGTATGCGTAGTGGAACTTTTTTTTCCTGAGCCCAAATCCTATCGAAAAATCGATGGCGCGATATCGGTTAACTTTCGTCCATACAAATCGACCCAGCTTAGTACACATATTATGTTCTACTTGCAGGATGTGGCATTTTAGTTATATTTCAATCAGTTCACACATTTTACTGCTATGTAAATATTAACTCTTAAAATACTGTTAGTTGAATAAAAATAGCGCATAAAAAATTAAAAATTTCCAAAACGGAACCCTTGATAATTTTTGTTGAGTTGGCAATGCCTTCTCAGCGTTTAAAAAATAGTAAATCTGACTATTAATACA
Source organism: Eurosta solidaginis (assembly GCF_040869045.1). NCBI lineage: Eukaryota > Metazoa > Arthropoda > Insecta > Diptera > Tephritidae > Eurosta > Eurosta solidaginis. The sequence continues at coordinate 164,002,074 of NC_090323.1, read as the reverse complement.
GTTTATATCGAATAATTCAAAGTGAATCTACATTGTTTTCTTGTATCATGGCAACGAAATTCTAGGCTCGGCATGAGACTCCGCGTTTTTTCTTAAAAAGTTCGTTTTATTTCCAAAAAAATTTTTATTTTACTCATTCGTTGGCGTTTTGTTGTATTATTATAAAAGACAACATTAGCTTCAAACTGACTTATTCCAATTGTATCCAAAAGGTCTAGAGAAGATCAATTATAGCCCAATGTAGACAAAAGAGCTCAAACGTAGATCACTCTCTTGTGGACAAATCGCACGATTTTTTTCCAGGACACATACAAGCAGCAAATAGCGTTTTGTGGCATTGAAGCCGTAAGCTGTTGTTTACTCATACGTCATGTTGGCACTGTTGGTAAGTGTTTGCATGTAAGTTCCCTTAGCAAAATGTGAAGGAGATTGGTGCGCCTAAGATGTGCCAATCAAAGAAATGCTTAGCACAAAAACAAAAATAATTGCAACCTAGCACATGTACGTGCTGGCTGATCTACCGCAATTGTCACTTCAAGTAGTTGTTATTCTTGTTTGTATATGTCTGATAGTAACCGGTAAGTTTGGCGTCGCTAGATAGTTTTGAAATATTGCAATTGTTGTAAGCAATCTGTTTTCTGTTAAGCGTTGGTTTTTTTCTGTTCACAAGGCACACGCAGTACAGGCCATCTTTATAGAAAAAGTGTTTTATTCACGATGGGAACGAATTTGCAATGTATATTTGAAGAAAGACGTGAAACAAAACTGAGGGTGATATTGTTCAGACCAAACTACATATCACAAATTTAAATACTCTGAACATTACTCAGTTCAATCTATCACATGTTTAGGAAAGTCGTTGATTAATACAAAGAATCACGTAATTAAATTATGGGAATTCCGTAGTGACGAGTAGTGGTTCTTCAGCTTCTCGTTTTTCATGCCTCATATGGACTGTAGGTGTCCATTGTACTAGAAGAATTTGTTTGGCCACCAACCGTAAGAGCCCCAGTCAGGTGCCAGCACGTATGCTATGGAATAGCTCCGTCTTAGTGGCAAAAACTAGAAGTTTTCTAGGACTCTTAATTGCTGCCTTGAGACCTGGAAGCTCTGCCGCCCCTAATAGCTTGAGCTGTGAACTGACGAGCGCAGGACACGAACACAAAACGTGCTCAATCATTTCTTCCTGCAGCTCGCACTTCCTTCAGTTGCTGTTATGAGCATGTGACGCCAGAAGGCAGTGTACAATTAGTATGTACATCGTGAGCCTTAAGTTTTCTCTCTTGAGAGATATGAGCCACTTTAAGAGTCTAATATCGTTGCACTTGCACATGATCTTAGAAATTTTGCAGCCCCGGGCTTCTGTTGGAACATATGCATTTCCTGTATCCTTTTGATTTATCTCAAACGAATTGGGACGTTTACCGTCGATTCAGCAAGTGCTGCACCCTCCTTTGTAAACTCATCAGCTTTGTTCTTACCTTCTATACTTGAAGACCGGGAACCAAGTACAGATGTATTGTCCGGCCTGAGCGAAGTTTTCTCGCTGCTTCTTAGAATTCCATAATACTTCTTAATGAATTACTCTGTGAGATTTTTTCATGACTTAAAAGACAAACATTTCATTCCAATTATTCATCAGTGGCATACAAGCTTTACAACTTAACCGCTCTCGAAGAACGTTCTTCAGCATATGCTGACGACATTGATATCATAGCTCTGAGCACTCGCGCCGTAATTTCTGCTTACTCTATACTGGAAAAAGAATTCGCGAAGATGGGTTTCATGGTGAATGAGGACAAAACGAAGTACCTGCTGCTATCATTCGAAAAGCCAGCGCATTTGCGCCTTGAAAACAAGGCCACTTTTGGTAACCATAATTTCAAAATAGTAGCGTGGTCTATCTATTTACATGTATTTCGATCAGGTGAGAGCCATTTAGCTTGATTACTATCTTAATGCTGAAGCCTGGTTTCATTGTGGAGGCTGAACTTTCTGGCCCTGTGGTCAAAAAACCTTTCTTTGCCAACCTTAGCGGTACAGTCGCTAAGCAGAACTTTTATATCATTGTGTTGGCAGCTCTAGTATATGCGTTCTAGGCGTTCGTAAAGTGCATTCGTCACCTCATTGATTTTGTGCGAATAGCGGCGAGAAAATCGACCACAGGCGTGAACGTTCGTACTTGGCGAAAAAGTCTCTCCGACCACATATTGAACACTAAAACTGCACTGCTTTGCACAATATTTAACTCCCTTTTTGCCTTGTTTCGTGAAGTCCGCTAGCTAGCTCTTAAACCGATTATGTCGGAATGGTATAGCTACGTTGTAGCCATCTCACTAAAGCTTAAAGAGAAACAAATGTTCTGTGGCTACCCGCAAGGATCGCAAGCGCGTCTTAAGTAGTGAGCTGCTTGAAAATTCTTTGGTCAAGGGCGTTAGGACGCTTTTCCCATATACGTTGACTTCTACAAATGGATTCACCCTCCAGTAATTATTTATCACCTGTGGAAAATATGCCGAAAACAACAAAACTTTTTTGACACGATTTTCAATTGCTCGCAAAAAACAGTAATTATTTTCGGCCAACTTTTTTCGAAAAATCTATATATATAAAAGAAAGTCGTGTTAGTTACACTACGCATAACTCAAGAACGGAAGAATCGATTTGGCTGAAAATTGGTAAAGAGGTAGCTTAGAATCAGGGAACGGACATAGGATACCTTTCATCCCGTTCTTGCTAGGGTCTTGAGATCAAAACGTGGATCTGTGTAATCCTGGGATGTGTTTGTTCAATATGAGTATCAAATGGAAGCTGTTTATGAGTACTTTGATACTGAGTATTTTTCGTACCCCTGGGTGACTAGGTTCTCGAGATTTAGGCCAAAACGTTGACCCGGGCACCCCTAGAATGTATTTATACGATATGGATATCAAATGAAAGCTGCTGATGCGGGCTTTAGTACAGGGAAATTTTCATACTTATTGGTGACTAGGGTCTCCAGATATAGGCCAAAACGTGGACCCGGCACCCCTAGAATGTGTTTATACAATATGGATATCAAATAAAAGCCGTTGATGAGTGCTTAGTACAGGGTGGTTTTCATACCTATTTGTGTCTAGGGTCTCGAGATATAGGCCAAAACGTGGAACCGAGCACCCCTAGAATGTGTTTATACAATATATATACCAAATGAAAGCTGTTGATGAGTACTTTAGTAGAGGGTAATTTTCATACCTCTGGGTACTAGGGTCTCGAGATATAGGCCAAAACGTGGGTCCGTGAACGCCTAGATAGTGTTTTTACATTATGGGTATCAAACTGAAGCTGTTGATTAGTGCTTTAGTACAGGATAGTTTTCATATCTAATGGTGAATAGTAGGCCGGGTCGATTTGTGGGGAGGCAAAAAATCGCCCATTGCTCTGTGAAAATCATATTCTAGGGATCAAACTAAGAAACTTTGCCGAAGGAACCATACCTCTAAAACGAATTCTGATGTCCTCCCTTTGGGTCGTAGGGGCAAATTTTGAAAATTCCTACTTTGAAATGCCTATGTTTTTTCTTATTTAAATTTATTTAGTCAGAACATATGTAAATGAAAAAATGAATTTAACTTAGTAATAGAAAAGAAATTAAAAAAAAATTATTTGAAATAAGCGTTTTTACAACCCCCTTTTCAAACCAAGGCATCACTGTGATGCATTTGCATGTCGTAAACATAGTTGTGTGGGTTTTTTATTCAACCGTTTTAAAAAATGAAGGTACCACTGTGACACAATTGCAGATCGTAAAATTGCTTGTGTTGTTTTTATTAAGCCACCACAAGACACAGCAGGTAGAAATGAAATTGCCTCTACCCAAAAGTTCGACCCAAAGGGGGGGGGGGGGGGGGGGGGACATCAGAATTCGTTTTAGAGGTATGGTTCCTTCGGCAAAGTTTCTTATTTTGATCCCTAGAATACGATTTTCACAGAGTAATGAGCGATTTTTAAATCGACCCGCCAAAACGTGAATCAGGGTAACACTAGGATGTGTTTTTACATTATGTGTACCAAATTAAAGCTGTTGATGTGTGCTTTAGTGCAGAGTAATTTTTATATCGATGGGTGACTAGGGTCTCGAGATATAGGCCAAAGCGTGGACCCGGATACCATTAGAAGGTGTGTGTAATATCGATATCAAATGAAAGCCGTTGATTGTATGCTTTAGTACAGAGTAATCTTTATATCGCTGGGCGACTAGGATCTTGAGATATAGGCCAAAACGTGTACTCGGATAGCCATACAATGTGTTTAATATGGATATCAAATGAAAGCTGTTACTGAGAGCTTTAAAGTAAATGACATTGTCATATTCGATTTAGTCGCATCAACCTGGCAAAACTGATAAATAAGCATGCGAAGCCGAAATAAAGAAATGAATTAATAATACCCACATACCTTTATATATATGTACATCCTTTTCGATTTGCCTGAAATTTAGTGTATTAATTTACCTGTATTAGCATATACGATCCTTTTTTAAGGGAACTAGACCAGAGGCGGGCTGGGACTGGGATTAGGACTAGGACTGGGGCGGAGACTCGGAGTTGGACTGGGACTCGGAATAGGACTGGAACAAAATACATACCACCCTCTGAGACTGGCAATAAGGGATGGAGAAGAATGAGAAGAACTTGAGAGAAGAGAAAAGAGGGAAGGAGACTGAGAAAGAGATAGAGTGAGACGAAATAGAGATAGGTGAATCGAAAAAGACGGAGGGAGGAGTGAGTAAAAGGATTAAGAAAAATATAAGAGCGGGGAGGCAGAGTTGGACGGAAAACGCTTATTAAGATATACGCAGATAGATCAAATTTAGGGCAGAACAACGTCCGCCGGGTTTGCTAGTAAACTATAAAATGTCTTATATTAAACTAAACTTGTCTCCGTAAAGATTTCCAAGAAATTTTCAATATGAAACACACAAACCTTTAACTGCTTTCGAGAGCTATCGACCCATCAACAACCAAGACCCACGCTCGCTCCGATTCACTATAAAACCCATTTAATATGGCGGCAATAAAAAGTGAACACGTGAACATAAATTCTTAAAATAACCAAATACTTAAATACAATCCTTTGCAAGGATATGTGAAAGTTGAACAAATATGAGCGTAAGCCAGTGAGCACAAGAATATGAATTATTTTTGCGGTTTAATATTTTTCTGCATGTTTCACGTAATTTTTTACTTTTTCATATTTTGCTTCAGCTATAATGTTCTTTTTGTATTTCTGCAGTAGCGTGGTTTGCCTCAATTACTTCACTGATTTTTATACTCAGCTGAGCAGAGCTCACAGAGTATATTAATTTTGTTCACATAACGGTAATCCGCATAAACTAATCGAGATAGATATAGACTTTAGCCATGTCCGTCCGTCCGCCCGTAAATACGATAACTTGAGTAAATTTTGAGGCATCTTAATGAAATTTGGTATGTGAGTTTCAGGACAATCAGCTGAGATAGCTGATAGAAATGAACCAAATCGGACTATAACCACGCCTACTTTTTCGATATCGAAAATTTCGAAAAAGCGAAAAAGGTAATTTAAAGTTTTGCAAGCTGTAATTTGGCAGTCGTTGAAGATATCATGGTGAAATTTGGCAGGACCGTTAGTCCTATTACTATGGGTATAAAAAAAATACATGTAATGCGCGATAACCTCCGAAGAGATCTAAGGCCGAGCTTCTCTTCCAATTTGCGTCGTGCTCCTCTTGATTTTCCCTACAAATTGGCCGGACGGGACTGCATGTTTTATGCCGACTCCGAACGGCATCTGCAAGGCAGATGAGTTTTCACTGAAAGCTTTTCATGGCAGAAATACACCCGGAGCGCTTGCCAAACACTGCCGAGGGGCGACCCCGCTTAAAAAAATTTCTTCTAACTTAAAAACCTTATTTCAAAAATTTTGATGTTGCTTTGCCCGGGGTGCGAACCCAGGGCATACGGTGTGGTATGGGTATGCTAAATAAAAATTACCAAATTCGGATGACGAACACGCCCACTTAAAAAAAATTTTTTTAAACTCAAATTTTAACAAAAAATTTAATATCTTTACGGTATATAAGTAAATTATGTCAACATTCAACTCAAGTAATGATATGATGCAACAAAATACAAAAATAAAAGAAGATTTCAAATGGGAGTGGCTCCGCCCTTTTCATTTAATTTGTCTAGACTACTTTTAATGTCATAAGTTGAACAAAAATTTACCAATCCTTATGAAATTTTGTAAGGGTATAGCTTCTACGCCGGTACCTGTTTTCAGCGATAATGGGCGAAATCGTTTCAGTCGTTTCGACAGTCGACCGTCTGTCCTTCCTCTTGGCCGTTAACACGATAACTTGAGCAAAAATCGATATATCTTTACTAAACTTAGTTCAGGTATTTATCTGAACTCACTTTATCTTCGTATTAAAAACGGGCGAAATCCGACTATGACCACACCCACTTTTTCGATGTCGAAAATTTCGAAAAATGAAAAAAATGCCATAATTCTATACCAAATACAATAAAGGGATGAAACATCGTGATTGGGCTGGTTTTTTGGCGCAACTTTGGAAAAAACTTTGTAAAATGGGTGTGACACCATATTATGTGGAAGAAAATGGAACAAGGTTCAAAATGAGCTCAAGGCCGGAACAATAATTGTAGAAGAAAATGAAAAAGTTCTGCAGGGCGAAATCAAAAGCCCTTGGAATCATGGCAGGTATACTGTTCGTGGTATTACATATATAAATAAATTAGCGTTATTCGTCAGATGATGTTCTGGATCACCCTGGTCCACATTTTGGTCGATACCTCGAAAATGCCTTCACATATACAACTAAGGGCCCATCCCTTTTAAAACTCTCATTAATACCTTTAATTTGATACCCATATCGTACAAACTCGTTATAGAGTCACCCTTGGTCCACCTTTATGGCGATATCTCGAAAAGGCGTCCACCTATAGAACTATCGCCCACTCCCTTCTAAAATACTCTTTATTACCTTCCATTTGATACCCATGCCTTACAAAGACATTCCAGGGTTACCATAGATTCATTTTCCTAAATGGTGATGTTCCCTTATTTTGTCTCCAAAGCTCTCAACTGAGTATACATTGTTCGGTTACAACCGAACTTAGCCTTCCTTACTTGTTTGTTTAAGGTTTCCTTTAAGAAGTTGTTTTATCCGTCGACTACATTCAAACTGGCAAATCTTCACTCACTTCTCCCTTGCAAACGCATTCATTAATCTTGTTTTCTTTCTGTCTTTGTTTGTTGCTCGTGTTTATATAAATATGTACATATTTATTTGTTTATTTGCTGAATTTGTCATGCAAAACTTAGCATTCCCGAATCGTTATAAAATGAAGAGGCATACATACTTTTTTTTCTTATAAGTACTACATCAGCTGATGTATGAGCCTGTGATATGATATCATACATACATTTTGACGTAGAATAAATATTTCTTAATTGAAGTATTTAGGGCTAAGCAAAGATATTTAATTGCACCTGTTTAGAGTTGATCAGAGAAACCCTTTAAAGGGGATTAAATTTGGATAGATGAAGTACTTAATATCATTTTCGTTTGATAGTTTTCCGTGAACAAAAATACTAAATTTTTTATACGGTCAATCATAGCGCATTGCTGCATGACTTGAAAGGTGAACTGTCTAAAAAGATGGACTTCAAATTATCTGTATGGTAAGCAGGTAATGGTGCAATACATAAACTTAATATCAACACCAAGAAGAAGTAAACAAGCGGTGCAAGAGCTTGGTGTCCTATCCAAACTTTTGTTTTACTTTTAAATTCGGAACTCCTCTCCCCACTAGAAGCAATTCTCATTATATGCTACGCTGACGACTGCATTATATGACAACAGATCTATACTGATTTATGCTATAAAATTACCGAATATCCTCCAAGTCTTTACAGTTTTTGCACCCCGCAAAATCCGGCACTGTCATTGAACAAATCCTCGACGGCCTTATTAACAACGTGGACAATGTAAATGTCGACCATATTTGACATCTTCGTCGATTGTACTATCCCTGTGGGAAAAAGCTCTAGTTCATAACTGATACGTTTATGGTGCATTAGGAACCACTAGTAGTTTATCTTCTATCTCTTACATGCTTTCAACTGGCGATGTCCAAGGCAGTGAGTATTGTCTCCGCTGCTTTACCTTTACTGTAGTCTCGAGCTAGATACAAGTTTCCACTTGCTCTTCGTTTATTGCACTTTTTCCATAGTTCTCAACGAGTTGGTATATTGGTACTTTTCCGTAACCTTTTTTTCTGCAATATGATTTAAAGACAGCATTTGATAACACCTTTTCAGGTGCGCAACAGCTACATAAAATGGATTGCCAGAAAACATATCACTATTTCAGGGTCCTCGAAATTACCTTCTGAAGGATATTGGCATGCTTTGATTCAGGTATAAGTTGATTTTGATTGTCTTGTGGTACTATATTGAATCCACGGCGAAATGATCTCCTTGGAAAACCCCTTTTCCTGCCGATTTGTATTACTATATCCTTTGGAGTTAATGTAAGGGAACTCTTTAAAGGTAGGGTAAATTAGGTATATTTATGAAGCACTTTAAAGCTAGAAGCAGTTTTTTTTCGAAGATAACATATGAGGATTTCCAAATCAAATCGCAATATGTGACTTAGAACAAATGAGATAGATAAATAAGACAAAGTGCCCAGTATTAAATGGAGGCATTTTTTCACGGCACAAAAATTACATTCATAGTACAACTAGATTTGAAGTTAAGACAGATAGTTGGTTGTAGTAATTGCGTTTATTGGTGGGAAAAGTACTTAAAATTTATGGCAAAAAAGGTCTTGTGCTATTATTTTGGAGATCCTGGATGAAATGGTTGGATATTGATGTGTCCTATTTTTGTCATAACATGAAGTACATGGCTTGGATCCAGTTGCGCTTATGAGTAGTTTATTTATAATTTTTGCTTTTTTTGCAAAGTTCTCGCTTTTTGGAGTTTTATGGAGTAACATGAAGGAGTATTTTGAGCTGAAGCAGTGTTCTGAGGTGAAGAATGTGATCCTGGCCGAATTGAACAAAACTTTCTGTACGTATGCTGATTAGTTGTTGTGTACTCTTAAAGTACTTCTTAGTTCTTGCTTAAGGTATATACAAGTACTCAACAACTTATTCCTCATTCATATAAACATAAAAAATTGTCAACCTACAAAAATGTGGGAACTGTATGAAACTATTACGGTTCGCTATGAAATTTTTTTTTTTTTTTGAATATTCCAGAAAGATTAAATTTTCTATTTTTTACTTTTCATAAAGATTATTATATTATTTTAAAAAAGTGAAATTAAATTCCATCCATTCCATCAAAAAAAAAAGCTAGGGGTACACTTATTGCGTTTTGGTTTGGAACTCCTCATATCTATATACATATATATTGTGACGAATATTAGCAAACTAAGGGATACTATCATCTCTAAGCCGATACTAAGCAGTCATTTGTATGTACATAAACAAATCAATCATTATGTCTACACATGTGTACATAAAAGCAGCGGAGAGATACGCACAAACACATGCATATATCTGAGATATTCACAAAAGTATGCAATCATCATTACTCACATATACACGCGCATATGGCTATGCGAGAGGCTATAAACTACAGATACACGCGGCGCATATAGCTGGTAACCAAGTAGAAAATTCTAGCAGAAGAAACGCCTAGAAGTATGCGAACGAGACAGCAGAGAGTATAAAAGAGCGAAAGCTGAGTAGGCATCAATCAGTTTGATTTAAGCACGCTATTGGTTGTGAAGTCAATTGTTATTGTGAAATACTTTCAAAGTAGTCTAATAAAGAGCATTTTTGCATAACTGAATATTGGAGTTATTTATTCAGCAGTTTCGCGATTCGAACGTTAGCAGAAGATTTGGAATAAGCGGAATTTCTCTAAATTCGTTACAATTGGTGTCAGAAGAGGAATTGTTGAATAAATTCCGAAGACTTCGAATACAACTTGGACATGGAAAAGTGGAGTGAATTGAAGATCCAGCAACTGAAGAAGTATTTTGAGATCAGTGGATTGAATACAACCGGCAATAAATTCGAACTTCATGCACGATTAAAAGAGGCAATTGAATTAGAAGGAATTAACGTGGAAGAGTATATCTTTTATCTTGATGGCGAGGAGACAACAAAAATTGAAGAGAAAAACGAAACATCGCAGACAGTTACGAACACAGACTTGATCATGATATTGTCTGCAATATCTGCACAAACATCGACAGTGACATCCGAGATGGAAACACAACTGGCAGAACACAAGACGTATATGGTATCCCATTTGGAATACCAGGAGACACGTTTAACATCCAAGTTGGAATCACAGGAGATACGTATATCCGAAATGTCGTCGCATATGTCATCACAACTGGAAGAACAGAAGACATATATGACATCCCAGTTGGCTGAGCAGTTGAAAGCAAAAGAGAATCGCATATCCTCGCAGCTGGAGGCACAGGAACCAAACTTCTCATCGCAGCTGGAGGGTTTTAGTGAAAGACAGTATAAAGTGGAGGCCGAGATGGATGCTTTGAAAGATCGGATTCAGGAGTAACAATTGAACCGTCCAATCACTTCAACGTCTACTCTGATTGTAAAATCCCCAACGTTTGATGGTTCTGTTCCTTTCCAAGTATTTAAGTTCCAATTTGAGAAGACGTCAACAGCGAATAACTGGAATACCGAAAATAAAGTTGCTGCATTGTTCATGGCTTTAAAAGAACCAGATACTGAGGTCTTACAGACCATCCCAGAGTACGAGCGTAACAGTTATGAAGCATTGGTGACTGCTGTAGAACGATGCTATGGAAGTGAACACAGGAAACAAATAGAATTTCAAAACCGTTACCAAAAATTGAAAGAGACTTTGCAGGAGTTCGCATCGGATGTCGAAAGGATGGCCCATCTAGCAAATGCCGACGCACCATTCCACGAGAAGGTAAAAATCCAGAGTTTTATAAATGGCATACGGGACGTGGTAACGAAGCCACCTACATACGAAAACACAAAGCTAACATTTACTGAAACGGTATCTTATGCACTGACTCAGAAAACAACGTCACTTTTGAGTAAGCCCGCATACAAAGCTCATCGCGTGGAAGTGGAAAGGCCGGACTGGGTAGGCACAATTTTGGAAGCATTAAAAGGAACGCAGCACAAAACCGATGGTGCCATCAAATGCTTTAAGTGTGGAAAGCCAGGGCATATTGCACGTTATTGCAGAACCAAGTCCAGCGAATTAAAACGCAGCGTCTGCGCTGGCTAGGCCATATTATGCGAATGAAAGATGATGCTCCTGACAAGAAAGTGTTTCTATCGGAACCCTCTTATGGAAGCAGAGGTAGAGGGCGGCCCCCACTCCGTTGGAAGAACCAGGTGGAAAACGATTTAAACTCCTTTGGTGTGACCAATTGGTACCGGTTGGCGGAGCGAAGGAGGGACTGACGCGACTTGTTGGACGGCTATAACCGTTTAGACGGTTAAGCGCCAATTAAGTAAGTAAGTAATCCTAACAATTCCAACAATTTGGGTGGCCGTAAACGCAGAGCTGAAGGAGATGAGCAAATCTCTAAATCTACCCAATCGTTAAACTAAAGCGAGTCAGCCGCAAGGGGAGACAGCTGGCTCCCGCAATTGGAAGAAGTTCAAGCAGTCTTACTGTCGGGGGACATGTGGATGGAAAGGAGCGTTTACTCACTGTAGATACGGGTGCATCTCATACGATCATTCGAGCGGATTTAGTCAACAGGAAGATAAGACCATTGCATGGAGCAAGATTTCATATAGCCACTGGAGAAGACACCGCGGTTCTAATAGAAGTAGCATGTGAAGTCGCAATTGGGAACATCACGGTAGTACACAATTTTATAGTGGCAGAGATTGTTAATGAAATCATAATTGGAGTGGACTTCTTAATTGACCAAGGCATCAAGATCGACATGCAAAGCAAGACGATGCGATATAAGAACATGGACGTGCCACTTAATTTCGACTACGAGAGAGGCTACAGTAGTAATCGAGTGCTGGTGGAAGAGAGTCAGCAAATACCACCAAAATCCGAAGCAGTTATCTGGGCAAAGGTTGATGAAGATTGTGGGACAAATAAATTGTGGTTTGTTGAAGCAGCAAACAGATCAACACCGAATATACTTGTAGGAAAAACCCTGGCTATGACAAAACAAGATGGACGTATTCCGGTAAGAGTACTCAATGAGTTCAAGTCACCACTCAAACTGACAAAAAGAGCTATATTGGGAAGATTCCAAGAGGATAAAGTAGTTATTAACTGTGAAAAGCTCCAGGAATACGTTTCAACTAGCAAGACTGATCTTTCAAATGACATCACGGAATGGAAGATTATCAGAGTAAGGCAAAGAAACTGCTCGTAAAGTACGCCACCATTTTTGAACAGGATGTTTTCAAACCAGGCCGCACCAATGTTATGAAACATCAAATTAACACCGGAGACGCGAGGCCCATACGTCACGCTCCTCGTAGGGTTCCACTGGCGAAGCCGGAAGTTGTTATTCAAATCGTACAAGAAATGAGCGAGAGCGGCGTCACCGAACCATCAGCTAGTTCATGGAGCTCACCTGTAGTACTTGTAAAGAAGAGGGATGGAAAAATGAGGTTTTGCGTGGACTATCGGAAGTTGAATGACGTTACGAAAAAGTATAGCTACCCATTGCCAAGAATTGACGACACTCTGGACTCGCTCTCTGGTAAGAAATGCTTTTCCACACATTTGAAAAGTGGCTACTGGCACGTGGTGGACAAAGAGAAAACTGCCTTCAGCGTCGGAGATGGTCTTGGGCAATTTACAGTAATGCCTTTTGGACTTTTTAATGCTCCAGCTACTTTTGAGAGACACATGGAGCAGGTATTGAAAGGACTACATTGGAAAACATGGTTGATGTACCTGGACGACATCATCGTATTGGGCAAGAACTTTGATGGACATCTTAAAAACTTGGAGGAAGTTTTCCAGAGAATAGCTGGAGCTGGTCTGAAACTAAGTTCCAAAAAGTGTGCGTTGTTTAAAAATAAGTAAATTATTTGGGTCCCAAGGTAACGACAGAGGGCATCTGCACTGCGAGTGAAAACATAGAAGCTGTAGAGGATTGGCCAAACCAACAGAACCTACACGAATTGCGAAGTTTCCTTGAGCTGTGGACATATTACCGGCGATTTGTACCAAATTTTGCCAGTGTAACCCATAGCCTCCGCGAGCTTACAAGAAAAAATTAAGCTTTTTAATGGAAGAAGGAGCAAGAAGTGACTTTCCAAACATTGAAAGAGCGTTTTTGCACTGCCCCAATGTTGGCTTATCCGATTCCAGGAGCAACATTTATTCTAGATAAAGATGAGAGCGGATATGCTATAGGAGGCTTTTTATCACAACTGGCCGATGGACAGGAGAAGGTAGTTGCCTGTTACAGCCGATCAATTGGCATTGGTAGAGTGCATTAAACATTTTCACAAGTACCTCTATGGGCAGCGATTCCGCGTCAGGAGTCACGCAGCGTTGAAATGGCTTCTGCAGTTCCGTAATCCAGAACGACAATTGGTACTGTGGATCGAGCGACTACAAAGCTTTGACTTTTCCATTGACCATCGAAAAGGTAGTATCTATGGAAATGCTGATGCAATGTCACGAAGACCATGTAGTTTGGAATGCAAGCACTGTTCAAAGGCCGAGGCTAAAGAAGATATTATAGATGTCCGGCTAATTACTATACTATGTACGGATGAATGGGATAAGGAACAACTAAGGAAGTGTCAGCTAGAAGATACAGATCTGTCACATGTTATGCAGGGGCTTGAACGAAACGAAAGACCAAATAGAGAGGAGATGTCAGCAGTGAGTCCCATTGCGAAGTCATATTGGGCACAGTGGAACAGTTTAGAATTGATATCCGGTTGCTTGCATCGAGTATGGGAGAGTGGGGATGGTCAATGCAAAAAGAAACTTATAGTCGTTCCCAGGAAAACGATTCCTGACGTGCTCAGCTAGCTGCAAAATTTTTCAAGCGGGGGTCATCTTAGAATCACGAAAACGCTCGAGAAAATTGAACAGAGATTCTATTGGGTTGGTTGCCGTCAATCGGTCACCGAGTGGATTGCCAAAACACGATGTCATGGCCAGCTGAAGCAGTATATTTAAGGTGCACCATTTGAAAGGATCGCCATGGATGTCGCAGGTCCATTTCCTACTAGCAACCGCAGAAACAAATACGTACTGGTGGTTATGGATTATTTCAGTAAATGGCCAGAGGTATACCCAATCCCAAACCAAGAATCGGAAACAGTAGCAGAAGTGGATACAAACGATTGGGTTGCAAGGTATAGTGTATCAATGGAGTAACATTCTGACCAAGGCAGGAATTTTGAATCAGCTGTGTTCCAAGAAATGTGTAAGAAGTTGGACATTCGAAAAACACGGAGAACGGCATTGCCTCCTCAGTCCAATGGTATGGTGGAAAGTTTCAATATAACCTTGAAGGAGCATTTAAGGAAAGTAGTATACAAGTACCATAAGGAGTGGGATACACACATATCATTATTCTTGTTGGCTTACCGATCGGCAGTGCATGAGACAACGGGCCAAATTCCAGCAAAGGTAATTTTTGGCAATGACCTTCGACTGCCAGCTGATTTGAGGTTTGGGATAGACTGGTGTCTTGGATGAAGAGCTGAGAGAAATACACGATCTTGTAAGGGAACGAACAAAGACTATGTGTGACAAGATGAAAGTCAGATACGATAAACCAAATAGTTCAGAAGGTTTTCGGGAAGGAGATTTGGTGCACAACGGAAAAAAGGTTTATCGCCGAATTTGCAGTGTAATTTGGAAGGCCCATACAAAGTTGTAAAACGGATTAATGATGTAGTTTACCGCATATAAACCATTGGTAAACCACGAACCAAAATGAAAGTGGTTTATCTGGAAAGACTAGCGACGTTTAGATCGGGAAATTTGTCTGATCGAGACGATCAGACTTAGGTGGAGGGCAGTGTTACGAATATTAGCAACACTAAGGGGTACAGTCATTTCTAAGCTGATACTAAGCAGTCACTTGTATGTACATACACAAGTCAATCGCTATATCTACACATATGTACATACAAGCAGCGGAGAGGTACGCACACAAACACATGCATATATCTGAGATACTCACAAAAGTATGCAATCATCATTACTCACATATACACGCGCATATGGCTATGAGAGAGGCGGTAAACTACAGATACACGCAACGCGTAAAGTTGGTAACCAAGTAGAAAATTCTAGCAGAAGAAACGCATGCGAACGAGACAGCAGAGAGTATGAAAGAGCGAAAGCTGAGTAGGCATCGATCAGTTTGATTTAAGCACGCTATTGGTCGTGAAGTCAAGTGTTATTGTGAAGTACTTTCAAAGTAGTCTAATAAATAGATACCATTTTTGCATTATTGAATATTGGAGTTATTTATTCAACAGTTAAGCGATTCGAACGTTAGCGGAAGATTTTGAATAAGAGGAATTTATCTAAATTCTTTACAATATTTAAATACGCTACAAGAAAAATTTCAACTCCTTTTTCTGGGCGCAATCTAGACCAATTTCGGCGTGGAAATATATACAACATATGAAAATCAAATAACCATAGATTTCGAAAAGCGGGTGTAATACCTGCCATACAATTTTTTATTTCCAAATCATATATTTCCTGAACGACATAAATTTCAACAAAGATGTGTATCTAAACTTCTATAAAAATTCAAATATCTTTATGGATAGATACGACAACAATGAACTGGTATTTGCTGGCAATTATTAGTATGGAAAGTCTTCTAAAAGGTGCGCTCAAAAATTACACCAATATATATGTATGTATAATATTACGTAATACTTAAGATATTTCAGTAAGTTATTTGCCGATTTCACGAAAATCCCATCATTAGTTCTTGGATTTAAAATGTTCATGGCTATACACAGTTAGGACTCGGAAGTGAAAGTTGTATTAGAGCTATACAACAAAAATATCATGTTATACAGAAGAGAAGAATTTACCTCAAGGAATGAGAAATGTTAAGCCCAATGTCAATAAATCTCCATAAAGGATCAATTTTCATATCACTTACCTAATATATTGGACCGGTAAAATTTTCGACACTGAGTGAAACTTTTTTTATATAAGTATGAAATATAAAACCCCAAATCCTGCTTTTGAACTTCATATAGGGGATCTAGTTACTATCGATTTAATGCTTATTTGGTACTTTAGGTCTAGTTCTAAAACGGATTTAACTAGTCTTAATTACTGACTTCCATACAGAGATGGTACCAACTGTCCTTCATTCAAAACCTATTCAAAATATTACGAATTTTACGTTTAAGTACAGTGGCAGTATCTCCTTTAAGATGTACAGACCAAGCCAGAAAATTTGAGCTCCAATTTCGTGCCTTCTTTTTTTTTCAATTTCCCCATTTTCTTATTGTCGCTCCTATGAACTGGGAGCATTTTGTTGATATGAATTTCGCACATGTACACAGGCATTTGACAGCTCGTAAATAATTTTCTTTTTTTTTTGTAATTTCTTTTGTTTTGCGCTTATGAGCTTCTCAGTACTTTTTCTGCCAATTTACGGCCTATAGAGTCTATGTAGTATTTACCCGACTAAAAGTTAATCTTTCTTTTTGTACTACTTAAATACAGAGCAGCACATCCTATAGATATAAATTTTTGCCAGCAATGTTCACCAATTTTTTTCTGATTATCTCTGCACTCATGGTTTTGTAGGTTTTAATGATGCTGCTTTTAATCACGATGCTACTCTGTTTTTTGGTATCTCTCTTGTGATTGTTGTTATTGTCACCGTCAGTTCAACGATAAGCTTGTTTGCACACATACACATGCCCTTTTAGCAACATAAAAATACAGCACACACATACACCGAAAGAACTTCAGCTATATCTAAACTTATGAAATTGTTGCGCAGAAAATTAATATTGCCAAATTTCGGTATGCTTTATACTTAGTTGTGACTGAAATGTGTCCCTTCTCCAATTAATCTCTACACTGTTCTACACTGAAAGCTGTGTGAGTCCACCATTAATCGCAACCGATTTAGTTATAGGTTGTACGCCATAACAACAGAGGTGTGTGCCTTCGCTATTCGCTACAGCCCATTTTACCACTGCTGCGAGTCTTCAATAATTGCCGCTAGATGAGTTGCCTAAACATTATCTTAGGCCCGATTTTTGAGTACAAATTCAACTCAGTTTGTCAGTTAAACTACGCTTAAACTTATTCTGCAGTTTTTCAGTCCACTTTAACTGAAGTTTTAGCTGAGCCTAAGCGGCTGATCTGGCAGGGTTAAACTCTAGTTAACCTATCGGTGGTTTGCGTTCGTTCGAAATGGCGTCGCTAATACCCAACAATCATTTAGATTTGACTACCATTAGAGCTCATGTTGATAACTACGATACCTCTAAAATCTCAAGGGTTGTTACGAAACAGTGGGTCAAATTGAGAATCGTATCGTACTCAGCAAAAGAGGGAATTTTTTATAAAGCGAAAAATGCTATTACTTAAGTTGAAGAAATGATAGTTCCCAACTTGTGGTTCTTTGACTGGACTTAAGTGTAAGATTACAATACTACAGAATGTTCACGAAATTAAAATAAAATATAAATAATTTATTTTTTATAAATTACGCCTTATTACTGCTATAAATCAGGTGTTTATTCCTCACAATAAATAGATGTTGGCTTTGGTGGTACCACCTTGGAGATTTTTTTTTAACTTCACTTCAACTCGATATCCAATGTAGGATATCAACTGGAGGAACATGTTGAATATTCATTTGAGGACTGTATATTTCTCAAAATCTCTCAAATGTTGGATAATAATTTAAAAATGCCAATAACGTTGAAGATCAACCTGAGAACTATAAATTTTGAAAAAATGCTCAAAGGTTGGGTGGTGATTGGGGAATGAAATACAAATCAACTTGAGAACTATCTGGTTTAAGAATAACGAGATAATAATCGAACATTATTATCACCTCCAGAACTAGATATATATCTTTTAAATGTTTGTTGCAATGTTTTAAACAAAATCCCGCTGTTGTCGTATCTATACATTATCTACATAGATAATAAAAAACAAATGTTCCCGTACAAAAATCCTACATCATTAAACTGTGACTGAAAAACTGCTCAGGAATTTAATTAGAGTTTAAATTTGACTAGAGTTTAAGCAAACTTAGTTTAAGATTCGCTTAACCAACTACTAACTAAAGTAATTAAAAAAATTTGTTAAGATAACCGGTTTTATTGAAAACAATACTTACATGAAGTAATAATAATACTAAAAGCTAGAAAATAATTATGTAGGTCATAGGTACTAGAAATCACACTCCTCATCAATGTAGGGAGTTGATCAGAAAATTAAATAAAAGCATTGGCCGCGTGAAATTTCTAAAAATGTAAGGAATAGCATAACCTGATTAAGGTTCAGTTGGTTTTATATATGACTATCAATAGAAATTTTACGCGTCCAACGTTTTTATTTAATTGTCTAATCAACCCCTACATTGATGAGGAGTGTGATGTCTAGTACCTAGGAACTACCTAATTATTTTCTAGCTTTTAGTATTATTATTACGTCATGTAAGTATTGTTTTCAATAAAACCGTTTATCTTAAAAATTTTTTTTTAATTACCATATTTTCAAGTTTTTAGTCTTTATTTAATTGCTTATTATTTCTCATTCTATTTAGTTCATTTAGTGGCTCATTATTACAAGGACTCTTTCCTGACAATTTGCTGCAATCTAAGTCCTCAATACATAATCCTTCCAAAGACTTTACTCGACTTTGCGCCACGTATGCTTGTCCCTCCTCCAACTCCAAAATATTTTGATGTCACTTCTACCGAACTGTATGTAATATTTGTTGCAAATATGAGCCAAATCGGACATCATATGTAGCTTTCTATTCAGGTATCTATTATGTGTTCCAAATATGGATCAAATCGGCCTCAAATACGATTTTTTGAATATCTCGATCCTTGCGCCACATAGTGGCGATTTTTTTCAAAGGTCGCTTTCTATTCTTGTATGTATTATGTGTTCCAAATATGAGCCAAATCGGAGAACAAATACGATTTTTATGAATATCCCGATCCTTGCGCCACCTAGCGGCGATGATTTTAATAGGTCGCTTTCTATTCTTGTACGTATTATGTGTTCCAAATATGAGCCAAATCGGACCACAAATACGATTTTTGTGAATACCTCGATCCTTCCCCCACCTAGCGGCGATTTTTTTCTTATTATTGCATTGTCATCGGGTTCTGAACTATGTTCCAAGTTTCAAGCTTGTGGCTTATCGGGAAATTACTTAAATTTCAATTACAAAATTCGTTCACAACGGCCGTGCATGCGGCCTGCCTGTCAAGTCAAGCTAAATAAAACCGTTCAAAAACTGGGCCTTAGTGATGATAAGCGTTTATACATGTAAAGAAAAAACGCGGCAAAGATTCTGTAAAACTGACAGATTCTAAATCAATTTAACAGACTTTTCAGTTAAAAGAACTGTGATTAGTCATTTCAACAGTGAACATTTATCAACATTATATGAATATATCTGCTAATTTTAGAGATAAACTTACAATCACCGCGCTCACTATTTGATTCTTTTGACAATCGAGCCACAGAAATACCTGTAATATTGCCACAGAAATATCTGTAATTTGCAGTTTTATTGGTATTTTTAGGGTTACATGAATCATTTTTCGTCAAGGGCTGGGCGGCAACCGTGGTTTGATGGTAGCATGCTGCGCCTATCACATTCAAAACTCTGAAATCAAGGCCTGGAAAAGCAAAATTAAAACTTCATTTGTATTTACTTCTTTTTTTTTTAAGAGAGCTATGGCTTAAAGATGATGTATTTTTATACCTTTCTTGGAAATGAAATGGTATCTTAAGTTTGGCGCGAGTCTCAAAATTATAAGTCATTGAAAGAGAAGATATAGACCCATCAAAAATCTACAAAAATGATTAGAATGACGAGCCGAGTTGAAATAGTCATATTAGCCCGTCCGTCTGTTTTTCTGTTTGAAGGGAAACTATTGCCTCAATTTTTGAAATATGTTGATGAAATTTGCTGAGAGAGTGTATTTGAGTGTCCGATTAATCGGATCACTACAGCATATATTAGCCATACAACCAACTTTTTCGAATAAGAGGATTTTGTCATTTAATCCTCATTTTATCAGCTGGAGGATTGAAGTTTAGGGATATCTGGATAAAAGGCATACATTGTTATCTGAAAGCGCTGATAAGATTAGTCAAAGCAGAAGATTGTCCCGTTCAGTCTTGTTGTAAGCTTTGACTGTTAAAACGGTTAATTCAGAATCTACAAACTGTGCGAAGTTTATTTAACAGCTACTTGCGATACATAAAAATTTACAGAAACATCGGTTGAATTGACCCGTAATCTAGCTGATTTGACCAGTTTTTTCTTTAAGTGTACATAAATTTTCGTACAGTTATATTTTTCCTGGTACACATGTGTCATTGTAGGCCGAAATAGCAGCTTTAATTCTTAAGCGCAAACCTCGCGGATAATTAAATTTTAAGTGACTTGGTAAGTACGCCATGAAAATTTATGGTTTATGTTTTTGGTTACAAATAAGAAGTAAATAAACATGCATGCATTACATGTGAATATGTAAATATGTACATAGATATAGTGGGCAAAGTAAAAGCGTTAATAATTATCATTTATTTACGGTTTTTCGGATTATAAATTCGAATTACGTGTGCAAATTTCCTAGAAAAGAATCACGCATCGTAATAAGTAGCAGAACTTGGATGAAACATCTTAAAATTATAAAGCGCAAAATTGTCGTGTAAAGGAAGTTAAATGGCTTCCCATTTTATATATCTGCTTGGAATAACAGAAAAATAATTAAACATATAAAATTCATAAAATTTGATAAAAGCTTTAAAAAACTATGTATTTCTACGTAAAATTTTATCTACATTTAAAGCGAAACCAACAAGAAGAGTATGTGAATGCTACCGCCGGTAGTAAAAGGTAAGCAAGAGGCATTTACACAAGCAGATGCTGAAAGGCGAAGAGGGGAGGAGCTTAAGCTGCTAGCCGCAAGGGATAGCACCCGCATATTTTACCAAACAATCCTGCTACAAATAACGAAAACCGCGCACTGGTAGTCGATGTCTAGAGAGGGCTTAGCTTTTGAGGTAACTTTTGTCTGTGCTCCTAATGCAGAAAACGAAGAAATTCCTAGGGAGGATGATGAACCCGATTGCCTAATCGATTTGCGGGCTGGGAGAATAGTCTAAAATGACAAAGTAAGAATATCGATAACCAGGTTAGAATGAACCGGGTAGTTAATTAAGACCTAACAAGAACTGAATGTGTAAAAAGCGCTACCATAATTTGTTTGAATAAGGAACGCAAAAACACCAATTAGGTGCCAGGACTTATGTTATAGAATAACTCCCTCCTTTTGGCAAATATTAAAAGTTTTCTAGGACCTATATAGACTAATTTTTGTCTCGAGATCTGGAAAATCTACCGTTCCTAATAGCTGAAGCCTTAGCCTGTCGAGCGCAGGATACAAACAAACATATAAGAGGAAAAAATATGTACGAAAGGGGTGCTGTTCGACGAAACAAATCCAAGTGTTCTTTGCCTTGTCCATAAGAATTCGTATCCTGCAAACTACGCCCACGCATATAAGTTCCTACAAACCGTATTGTGGAAAAGAGTGAAGCGCACCGTGATTCGGCTGAGTGCACCATATCAGTGCGCCTTCAGACCTGCTAAATCTTTTATCGACCAGATGTTCACTTTGTGGTAAGTCTTGGAATAAACCCGCGAAAAAAGAATTGAAACACATCCCATCTTCGACGAAAAAAGCTGCCCCTATGTATGATTCGTGCAAAACAATAAGCGAATTTGCCCCTCGCCAACCAATCCACTCTTGACAACTATAATTTTGAAATAGTAAACGACTTGGTTTATTTGGAAACAAGCATTAGTACAAACAAAAGCATCAGATTTTGGATCCATCAAAGAATACGTCTTGCCAATAAATGGCCTACAATGTTAAATGTGGGCATATTAAGTCGTACCCGAGATGGTCGGGCTACTACCTGTATGATGCCTGTTACCGATACGGACCGGATATATATCCAACGAAGTACCATCAGTATCGATAACACTTGCCAAACCCTACGTCGAGTGTCCTTTTCGCCATTCGGCTAAACTCACGATTTTCCATGGAATGCTACTTATACACCTCTTTCAATTAAAAAAATTACTCAAATTTTACTTATATATTCAAGTATTTATCTTAATTTTGAATAATTTCAAATGTAAGCAGATATTAGCAAAGTGTCAGCGCGCTGTGGGTGACATCACGATATTTCAATAAAATTACAAAATTTTATCATGGCGTGCCGACAGCTGCTGTTATAACCACGAAATAGCATGCAACATTTTTGAGAGTGTCACCCCGCTACGTTAGCGTTGTCTAAATAAGAAATTTCTTAATAACAATGCACATAACTTTTCACTTTTCTCATCATCTGCCTATGTCTGTGTGTGACCTGTCATTCAAAGCTGCTTGTAATCAATGTTGGCAGGAAGAAATAACATTTGTTGTAAGTTTAAATACGGCAGCAAACGCAGTAAAATGAGTATTGTGCTTGCCTACAAAGCCAAAGTTATCAAATTTAAGTCCCGGTGTGAGATTAAAATGCTCCAGAAAAGTGGTACACCTCTACTTCCGCAGGATAATAAACAACCTGCAGTTTGTACGTGCTACGCGTCCTTAACGCACTGTAAACTGTCTCTGATGATGCAGTACAAGTCATCAAAGAAATGATTCCTATAAACATATTAGTAAAAGAAGCAGCATTGATTAAGTTTAGTCAAAACTTGCGTGCTAAATCAAGATAGACAAGCATGCAAAACTGTCAGCTCAGAAAGAGTATATCACAGAACGGACGCTAGGCATACAGATGTATCCCAGATATTAATAATGCGAGATAGATTTCTAGCTGACACAGTTTTTAAGTTACTATGAATGCTTCAAGATTTATCTTTACCGAACATGCGATCTCAGTGAGGGTGTTGCAGTGGAAGATGTATATTGTAATGAATTTAGTGCAATTCCTCTTATTTTCAACCTTCTACTAACGTTCGAATCGCTAAACTCTTGAACAAATAAACACTATTTAATAATGCAAAATGGCTTTTATTAAAGTACGTCACCCTAACATTTCTATTGCTCGACAGATAGCGTGCTTAAATCAAATTGATTCATCGTGCCTCAGCTGCTGATTTTATACTCTTTGTTTTCCTCATTGACATATTTCTAGGCGTTTCTATTTCTAGAACTTGCTATTTGTTTACCAGCTACAAATTTCTCAGCTAAAACTACATATGCACGATTTTTATAGCTTCTCACATAGCCCATGCGCGTGTATTTGTGAGTGATACTTTCACAAACGATTGCCTACTTTTGGGAGTATCTGAGATAAGATATAGGCATGTGTTTGTGAGTCTCTCTCCGCTGCATGTCGTACATATGGGTAGACATAATGATGGATTCGTTTATGTAGATACAAGCGACTACCTGCTTTATTGTTGTTGTGGCTTCATTTACTTAGCATCAGACTAGTGATGTGAGTATTACTTAGTGTCACTAATATTCGTCACACAGCCCTCCACCTAAGTCTGATCGTCCCGATCAGACAAATCTCTCTCTTAAATAGCGCGAGGTCCAAACTACGTAGAATTTTGAAGAGGATTAAACTACTGATACTTTTGTTGAATGCAGGTTTCAAAGCAACGTAAATGGTTTGCGGCATGCGATGTAATAACAAAAACAATAAAGTGGCTACGAAGTTTGGAAAGGCAACAACATAGAAGCGAATACAAAATACCCCAGATTATCGGGTGACGAATTTACTGCAAAGGTAAAGGGGATTTATTTAAGTACGGACTGCATAGAGAGGAATAAGTTGGAGTATAGGAAGCATAATAGGAAACCAGAGGACTGATTGAAGATAATGCCTCTCCAACAGTTCGAAAAAGAAAATTCTCTGGTAAAGGACCAAAGCACGGATTAGAGATAAGGTCCCTGCTACCATATTATCAGAAGCAGGTAAGGTATAATTGCGTGAAAGAAAGGGCTGCGTCGTACTAATGGCGCCGAGGCAACATTAAAATATCAAAGTACTAATGGGAAACAAGGTATTTCCAGCAGCACTAGAACGAAAGAAGAAATGAAAGGTTAAGGAATACCTATAGATTGGAGACAAGGCCTCTTTTATTGCAGAAATTAGGAAGTAGTGGTAAAGACGCGACAGCTCCATTTTTAGTAAGTGCTTACGCATAGCACGGAGACAAGGCCTCTTCAACCTGTCCCTAAAGGCTATCAAAACACCCAAATAATCAAAGGGTTGTGTGGTGCAACACTTTCAATGGCTTTTCAGACTAAACCCCAATCCTATTGTCAACCTCAGTAGCACGTGGCGAATACTGTTTCTTAATCAGAAGAGGCTATATCGATCCCAAGTTACTCATGCAACTTGGGAGTGGGGGGCGAAAAGGCATAGAATGTTCAATGTGGTCATATGAAATCGTGCCCGAGATGGTTGCGCTTATACCTTAATGGTGCTTGTTACTTGGCGGCCGCCGTGCTGTGATGGTAGCGTCATCCGCCTACCACATTGAAGATCTTGGCAAAGCAACATCAAAATTTTAGAAACTAGGTTTTTCAATTAGAAGGAAATTTGTCTAAGCGGAGTCGCCCCTCGGCTGTGTTTGACAAGCGCTCCGAGTGTACTTGTGCCATGAAAAGCTCTCAGTGAAAACTCATCTGCCGTTCGGAGAGGGCATAAAACAATAAGGTCCCATCACGCCAATTCGGAGGAAAAATTAAAAGGAGCACGACCCAAATTGGAAGAGAAGCTCGGCCTAAAATATCTTCGGAGGCTATCGCGTCTTAAGTTTATTTCTTGTGTTTTTTGTTGCTTGTTACCGAAACGTAACGATCATATATCCAGAAAAGAGACATCAACATCGATAATACTCTCCAAAGTCTACAGGCAGTGTCTTTATCGCTACAACAATAACTACGTAAGTAAAACCCGTTGTCCCACAACAGGATAATAGAGTAACTAACATTCAACAAACACCGTATATATATTCATATACATACTTATGTATGCAAATATTGAACACATGTAGTACGTATCAACACATTGATGTAGTACACAAGGGTGTGGTTTAACAGGCCCCAGTTTATACTATGCCGTGCGAATGTAATAATATAACAACGTGACCCAAAAACACGTAGTTCCAAGGGTTTAACCTACCTCCCGACTGGGTAGTTGACGAAAGTATCGGGAAAAATCTATTAAGACGATAGGAGGTTTAGCACGTTTAAAAGCCTAAACTGACTACGAGGCCTTCAACGCTCCCTTCTCTGAAAAAAAAGAAAAACAAAAATATTGGTGATGAAACTCTATCTTAAGCTTTTCGCTTTTCATAAATAACGAAAAAAGTGTTTATTATTAATCTCAAATATTGTATGGCTTTGCTAAGTGAAGCAATCATTGATGGGAGCAAAATTTATATAAATAAGTACATAAGCAGCCATCAACCCAGCATGAGAGCAAAATTCAAAGTTTACGCAAAGCCAAAATCATAACATTTCAATTTTTTGTCAGCTAATAACACCCCCATCATTGTGTACAGTATACTCGTATATGCTTGTTGTTATATCGCTTACGCCGTGGTTGCAGACATATTTGCGTTGACGTGCTCACTTGATTTGATATCGCTTGTTTTGTCTATCGTTTCACTTATCGCCACGATTAATATGTATGTCATCAATATTTATATATCCTTTTATTTGAGTTAGTAAAATTTGTATATAATATCATTTTGTCGTGTTAATACGCATTCGGCTTTGCGCAAACTGCTTTCCACTCTTCATGGGCTTTCACACATGTCAATTTGTCTGAGCTCTTACTTTTTAGTCTCCAAGGGTGTCGTGTTGTTACGTGACTTGTGGTTTCAATTTATTGACTGCAATTAGCTAATATTTGATATTGGTAACAATTGTGTATTTCATCAATTGAGATCAATGGTATGGTGTAAATGATGCTCGTGGGCACCACGGCGTATACGCAACACTGGTATGTTGTTTATACTCAGCGTGCTTTGCACACAGAGTGTATATTAACTTTGATTGGATAACGGATGGTTGTACAGCTATAAAGGAATCGAGATAGATATAGACTTCCATATATCAAAATCATCAGTATCGAAAAAAATTTGATTGAGCCATGTCCGTCAAGACGGACGTTGAGTATATTTTGAGGTATCTTGATGAAATTTGGTATGTAGGTTCCTTGGCAGTCATCTCAGATCGCTATTTAAAATGAACGAAATCGCACTATAACCACGCCCACTTTTTCGATATCGAAAATTTTGACAAACCGAAAAAGTGCGATAATTCATTACCAAAGACGGATGCAGCGATGATACTTGGTAGATGGTTTGACCTTATGGCGTAGAATAGAAAATTAGTAAAAGGTTGGACAAAGGGCGTGGCACCGCCCACTTTTAAAAATAGGTAATTTAAAAGTTTTGCGAGCTGTAATTTGCAAGTCGTGTAAGATATCATAATGGAATTTGGGAGGAACGTTACTCCTATTGCTATATGTGTGCTAAATAAGAATTAGCAAAATTTGATGAAGAACACGCCCACTTTAAAAAAAAATTCCAAAAGTCAAATTTTAACAAAAAATTTAATATCTTTACAGTATATAAGTAAACTATGTCAACATACAACTCCAGCAATGATATGGTGCAACAAAATACAAAAATAAATGAAAATTTCAAAATGAGCGTGGCTCCGCCCTTATAATTTTGTGTAAAACAAATAAGGCACATTTCGTGAAAAAAAACACTTTAAAGAAACATGTAAACAAAACAAGAAAATACATATACTTGCTTTTTTCCTGTATTGCGAGCTTCAATTACTCAAGAAAATTTACCGAAACATCTAATCACAACAACAATTTTCCAATGTACCAAAAATACTGCCACAAAATAAGCGACTTCGGCATGATATCGTTTATTTAAAACTTTTTTTATTTTCGTTCAAAATTATTCACAAAAAACTTATGAAAATAGCGCAGGAAAATATTTGCGTGCTCGTTTTCTACATTTATTTCTTGTTTGAATTTTTGCACAACTTTTTCAAAATTGGTTAGTTTATTTAGTGTCACCTCTTAATGTTATTTGGGTGTGCTCGGCAATTAAATAAGTTTACCTAGTGATCGCAGTATTTGGTTTTAATGCGAATATATTGAAATATTGGTAGGTTTTTGGGCTTTGGTGGTAGAAGTGGTAGAAAATGAAAATGGGGTAAAAAGTTAGTAGATCTACCAATAAAGTGGTAAAGACCATGCACTGCGTCCACCTATAGAACTATGGCCCACTCCCTTTTAAAATACTCATTATCACCTTCCATTTGATACCCATGTCATACAAACACATTCCAGGGTTATCCTAGGTTATTTTTCATCAATGGTGATTCTCCCTTATTTTGTCTACAAAGCTCTCAGCTGAGTATGTAATGTTCGGTTACACCCAAACTTAGTCTTCCTTACTTGTTTTTTTTTTTTGTTTGAGAGGATTTAGTTGAGAATATTCAATGATCAGATATTTAATTTCAACGATTTCTAAAGAAAACTGCTTCGAACTCTATCATTGGGTGTTTGTAGCTATTGTCAATCCCTTAGTTTACTGTGGAGTCCTTGTTTGATGGAGAGCCACACAAAAGAGTGCCAGATACCAAAAAAGATGAGGAGGTTTGTAGATTAACTATGACATGCATAACTAGAGCGCTGAAAGCTACCTGACAGCAGCATTAAATGGGCATCACATCTGCAAACCTAATGGCCTGATATACAGGAACTGCAATAAGGCTAAATACCTTGGGACAGCTTCAGTGACGGCCGTTTGGCCATAGCAGTAACGCAATACATTATTATAGAGCAAATGGGCTAAATGGCATCGGCCTGAGTTTTGGAAGTTATTTTGGGGCCAAAATAGATATCTAAGGTTGGCGCAAGTGTGCGGAAATGGCAGCGCATAGTTTACACGCGCATATCGATGTCTTCAAATTAAATAAAAGTTTCGATATGATCATACGTAGATTATACAGGCTTCCAGATCACTAGAGTGTCTGTCAAGCTGAAATTGTAGCCGTGAAAAAAGCAGCAGAAACTGTGGAGGTCGCACGCTTAAGCTTCAGTCATATTATATATTGATACTCAGGCGGCGATAAAGGTAATAAGCTAACACAATATTTTATTAATTAGTGTACTAGAATGCAAAGATACATTAGAGAAACTACGCTAAGACCGGAGCACATATCATAATTGGGCTCCCGGTCATAAAAGAATAAAATTTAACAAAAATGCCTACGAGTTGACAGTGGAGAATGCAGCACTCAATGAGTTGACAGTAGGCCTTCCAATCCGTTTGTAAGAAATAAAAATTAGACGAGATTTACAAATTATACATAAAGCAGGAAAGACATGAAAATAAGCGCGGTGCTGCAAAATTTCTTACAAATCCCATGATGGTAAGATTCACAAAGCTGGTTGTGTCTCCAATGAGAGAATATTTGAGGCACACAGTGCTTCACATACTTTTAAGTTAGGCCTGGTCATTAAAGGCAGATGTAGAAAGTGCGAGTAACAAGAAGAAATGGTTGAGCACGTTCTGATTTCATGTTCGAGTTGTTAGATATCGAGGCAGCAATTCCTAGAAAATGTTAAGTACTTTCCAAGATCTCGGAGTTATCCTATAAGATTAGTCTTGGTTGTGTAATTGGGGTTTTTAAACTTGGTCGTTAAACAAATTCTCTTAACACTTTAAACACATCCAGTGTGTGTAAGGTCATCACTGATCGGCCAGTGCAACTTTACGTAACATTTTATGAAATGCTTCAAGAATTTCAATAGTCTTTTTTAGAAATACTAATAAACTATCAATGAAGGCATACCAAGGCAATTTACAAGAGTGTCGTATCAATGTTAAGTTTTAATATTTGAGATGTTTCCATGATTTCCAATACAAAATTTGTTTAAATTATAGTACACACGATGAATGAGAGACATCGTGAATGGCCCAACTGTGTTTTAAACTAAAGTTCGTTTCGGATAAATTTTGCCTTAAAATAACTCTTGCAATTATGTCACCTTCACTTGAAAAATTGCAAAAAATGCATTCATAGCTTTTCTTATGTTGTGTCCTTTTCAAACATAAATACCTCTATTTCAAAATGATGCGTTTTAGGCTCCTCTACAAAAATTCCTCTTGAAAGATTTCCAACTGAACAAGTTAAGTACTATTCTTTAAGTTATATAAAGGTTACAGTTATTTTTCGAAACTCCCATACCAAAGCAATTGCCAAATGCAAAATTATTCTTGTTGTAAAATAGCTTGCCCAAATTGCAGCCAAGTTGTTTGTTTATATGTTAAGTTCTGAGTTACGAAAGCACACATACACCTGCACATGTAGCATACACCTTTGTAAAGACTTTGGTATCAGTAAAAATGTGGTAAGATATTTTCTAAATTCTCTTATCTTCCAAAGTTAATAGTATTTTTGTAAACCAGTTACTATGCAAATAGTGCCTTAAACACAATAAAGATCAAAAACGAAAATACTTGTTTAGCTTAACATACCAATCTTAAAGTATTACATAACTCCTGTTTTGACATTCATTCAAATTTTTACTATTTTGCTCTTTAGCTATGCGTATGTTTTAGTAGGATGAGTAACAGAAACTGGAGTTGCAAATGTTCAAACATACATATCACGGTTACATAACTATAAAGAGAAGGTACGGTTAGGTTGAACTGACTGTCCTGCGAGGACCTGACATATGTTGAATGTTTACATAGTGTTACGAGATGTTTGCTTAATTTCGATTGCTTCCCACTCCAACCCGACCTTTCCTTAATCTGCTTTCTACCAACCCTAGTTTAAAGGCATGTGACGCCAGACAGAATATCTGTCATGAATCTACAATCCTCTAATTTCAATGATACGAGTAACTTCGTTATTCTACACCTACCTCTTAAACTAAACACCGTCTCTTAATCTCGCTCAATGTAGTTGGGATATCTAAGAAGAAAGTTTTTTGGGATGTGCCCCATTTAGCTAGCTTCTCCGCTTTTTCGTTCACATCTATTCTCATATGCCTTCGGACTCAAACTACTTCCATTAGTTTGCAACCATTGTTGCACACGTGAACCACCTAGACTGCCTGTTGGAGCGCTCTTGCTGCAAACTTTCACCTCTATTGGTGCTCTAAGAGACACATCGATGACAGGTTGGGAGCAAGCGAGTCTTTTTTCCATTACGTGATGACACGATCAGACATTGAGTTTCCTTGTTGCTAATAACATCATATTCATTTTCTCACGGTCTAGAAGTAAAATGTGTAGAATATAATACCGAACATTGATAGCCTACTTGTCGCCTTACATTTTTTGAGGTACGTTCTCCTATTTGTGGAGAAAGCTATTTACAGCGATATCCAAAGAGAGAGAGGCCAACAGATCCCACGTATAGCCCATCATTATTTTATATACATAAAGTGCCGAGAGACCTTCTTAACCCTCGTTTGTACTGATGGGTCCAGCCAGACTTTTTTGAACTTTAATTCACTATTTCTACACCAGGAGATGAGTTTATGTTTTAACGCTTCTTGATATCCTTCGTTATGTATTTTAGCATAAGTTTGTTCATGCATACATTTATAAACATTTGCAAATAGTTATAAAATTTAATTATTCAGTGTCAAAGTCATATTGAGTACTGATGGGTCTGGCCAGACCCTTAAGTAAATAGTGTAGTGTTTAAATTCGTTTGCATGGCTTGCTTTTCTGTCTTGTGTTTGAAGTCCCGTTATCCAAAATATTTTTGTTTTCTCACATTGCACGTGTCAGGAGAATTCGGTGTTATCCGTGAAGACGTGTATTTATGTAGTAAAATAAATTTTATTTATGATAATGTGCCACGTAATGATCCCAAATATCATGAGTTGGTTGCAAATTCTTTGGCCAAGGAAATTGAAAACGATAATGACAATGACGATAATGATTGTACCCCTAAAGTAGAAATTAAGTCGGAATTTGAAGCTTCAGATATTGAAGCTGAACATGAAATTGAAGTCGCAGCAGTTATATATATATTAGTTCAGATAGCGACGATGATTTGAATACTGATGGAAGTAACGACCTTTTTGGCAAGGATGGGACCGTTTGGAGCAAGATACTTCCGCAAAGTGATCGTGTTCGCTACAATAATGTAGTACGTTCTCCTGTTAGATCGACTATCAAAGCGAGTTCTCCTGTTGAAGTCTTTGATGAGTTTTATCTTTATTTATTATTACACCAAATATATCATACACTATAATAAGTGAAACAAACAAATACGGTATGGAAACAAAAATGAATATAACTTGAAAAATCATACTAATTTGAAAGAATGGCAAAATCTTGTAAAAGCAGAGCTGAGAGGGTTTCCTGGTATTCTTACTGCAGCAGGAGTCAGCAATAGTAATAACCAGACGGCGCCGGTTTTATGGAAACCGAACCAATTGCCGATTTTCAGAGCAACAATGTCTTACCATCGTTTTTTGACAATATGCCGTTATATATGCTTCGATGACGGGCGCAGCAGTCCTTTCGCTCAGAAAATATGACAATACAGGTATCCGTCAAAATGAGGGTTAACTCTCTCCACCACGTTGAGTTTCCACGACAAATTATAGTCTAAAACTATTCTTGGATCTTGGTACGAGGTTTCACCTGCAGCATCACACCTCCTGGCTAAGATCTAGACACATTCGGGACGTTAGACCTCATAGTAAACAAGAACATAACCATCTCCTCCGCTCAATCTGACATTTGATAGCTAGATATATTTATCACAAATCGTACGATCCATCAAAGAGCTCATTTTCAATTGTCATAATTGTGATATACGGAAGTCTATACTCAACTATATCGATTCCAGTCCAATTAAAGTTATAATACGCTGGGTATAATTTAAGGTCATAGCTTTGTATAAGCTGTCGGTTATTCATATTTCTAACTTGCCATTCGGTTGCACAAAGACTGAAGTGCGTGCGGGCGTATATAAGATTCATGCGACAAGAATATTCGCATTATAAACGAAAATAATTCTAAAAACGTTTATTGTACTCTTAAGTCCTATTCGCCAAA
Organism: Eurosta solidaginis; assembly: GCF_040869045.1. Lineage (NCBI taxonomy): Eukaryota > Metazoa > Arthropoda > Insecta > Diptera > Tephritidae > Eurosta > Eurosta solidaginis. The sequence continues at coordinate 163,969,625 of NC_090323.1, read as the reverse complement.
ATAACTGTGCTGTCAGTTAAGGAAACCCTTTTCAGACGCTACCATACTTGTCTAAACACATACAAACATACGCATATACAACTTTATGTTTAACATGCATCTTTTGTGGCCTGCTTTTAGGCGCTCTGTTGTCAAGTTGTTCTTTTTGTACTCTACTGGTTTATTTTTCTACCCCTACCGGCTTGTTACAAAAATATTTCAAGTATTTTTCTTTTACTTCTATATATGCACTCATTTGGTAAATTTACGTATGCTTAAAACCCCACTTAGCCTACATTACTGGTTTGTCAACTTAAGGTCGACGCGTTCGTGTTGTCTGCCTACAAAGATTGCTTGTTTGTCACCCAAGTTTGTCATTGGCCTGATAGTACGTCCGGATGTAGTCGTCTTTGTCATCATTCCTTTCTTTGTCATTTGCGTTGAAAGCACTGACAAGCAGGTGGAAATCGTAAGCAAAGCATAAGCGTGGGGATTGTGGTTCGCAACAAGGGTAATTGTGGAGGACTTGCATAGTCGTGCGGTTAAACGCATAAGTATTACAAAAAGTACACACATTCTAGCATTTAATAAAACAAACTCGCTGATGAATGTTAAAAAATAGTTAAGTTAAAAAAGGTCACCAGAAAAAGTATAAACGGAAGCGGAAAGACAAAGGGAAACCACAATTGTGCATTTAGTGAACTCATGTAGTGAAGTCGCAAAGAAACAAACAAACATATTTACTTTTAAAAGCCTATGCCAAAACGAGGAGCTGGTGTGCATGTACATTTATCGTGGATAGGAAGGAACTCTCGAAATTCTAACAGAGTGCTTTAGAAAGTTCAAAAATTTGGAGTGTGTGTGGTTTTGGTATAAATGTTTTTATATAAATATTAACTTACTGCCTATTTAACCAAACAAATTTTTTCATTTCTTAAATTTTATAAGAAATCTAAAAGAGAAAAATTTTGTTTTTGTTTAAAGTAAGTATTTTATAGTTTCATGGGTCTGCATTTTAGGTAAAAATAAATACATTAAATACTCCTATAATGTAAATATTTATAAAAGACATTCTTGATCTTTCCAACTTTGGAAAGGTATAATGTGTAGGAGGAAGTGCCTGAACTCCCGATGGCCTCGGAAGATGGTTGGTTCATAAGAAGCGGGTGCCAGGCAAGTTCTTTATTTCCCACCATCGCTAAATCTTCTTCCACATAAAGTTCAGATCTATAAGTTTCCTTCCCGCTACAAAAATCCCAAAATAACGGAATGTGATAAATTCCTTAGTTTAACGTCAAACCTTTTAAATGCGCTACAGCTGGATAATGCGGTCGATAATCTACCTCGATTAGCAACAAAAAGGAAGAGATCACTGTAGTGGTTGAAACAATTTTATATATTTAAGGCAACACGCCTAAATTTATGTTTTATTTAATCAAGAAATTACAACCGAAAGAAAATTTTTGAAAATTCATATAACAAAAATTCGATAATATTATTCTCAATTAAATATTTAAAGTATTACAATACAAAGTATAAATAACAATATAATTACTAAATACAATTAACACCACAATACCCCCCTTCCGGATATTTAACGTTAAATAAATTAAAAGTAACTTTCTTTTTCGTTTTTGTGTTAGGTATCTATATTTTATCAACCATTGCTGGTTGTAAACGTTCAATAGGAATAGATTTAATTTCATTTTTTATCTCAATTTTAAAGTTTTTAATATTTTTTTCAATAACTCTATAAGGCCTCTCATACAGATGCTGTAAGGAATGTTTGTTTACTACACGCACAAAAACAAAATGACAATCTTGTAAATGTTTTGGAACAAAAATACCACTAGAATTTTGATGATGTTATAAATTTGATTTAACAATTATAAAATGTTCACGCAAACTGCTTAAAACATCCGCTGAAGTTACATTCTCTGTAGTTGAAACAAACAATTCACCAGGTAGTCTTAAATTTTGACCATAAACCATTTCAGTTGGTGTTGCCGAAATATCTTCCTTAAAAGTTGGTCGCAAACCCCTAAGCATTATTAATAACTCTTCATATCAATCCCTGCAATCAAAAAAAAAAAAGTATCACTATTAATTTAATACACGATGTGCAAAAATGAAACTATAAACGGTATCATTTTCGTGGTATCAATGCAATGATAAATATTATAAAAAGTATAATTAAAAGTATCAATTTTGTATCTTGACTATTGATTTGCCCATGGAGAATATTTGTTTCACCCTTAAAATGTATCAAAATGGTACCTGTATAAATTTCCTAGTTTCATTATGATAACATTTAATACTAGATTGATTATAAAACGCATTACATTTGTATGTAGTCTATTAACATGACAAATACAAGTATCAAACTAATATTTCGAAAATGCCAATAACATAAGATCATTGATGACGAAAAAAAGATAAGCAAAAATTGCACATTGATGCTTAGATGGCATCGCCTTGATGATAACTTTTTTTTGAGTGTGGACCCATTCCTAGCCATTATTGAAGATCTGCTACGGAAGCGTTCTGCCATTCCATTAGCTTGGGGATGATAGGAAGAAGTCATTATTTGATGATTTCAAAGAAGTTTCGTTAATTCTGAGAACAAGTTTGAAGTAAACTGGGAGCCCTGATCCATTGCTATTTCCAATGGAAATCCAAAACGTGAAATATGTTCCTTAAAAAATTTATTTACAACCGTAACTTCAGAAATATCTCTCAGCGCGAATGCCTCTGGCCAACGTGTAAATCTATAAATTATAGATAATATGTAACGATATTCTTTCGAAACAGGCAAGCGTCCGACAATGTCTAAATTTACGTGTTCAAATCTAGTTTTTGGGATTGGAATTTTAATAGCTGGAGATTTTGTATGACGATGTACTTTCGATTTTTGACAACTTATACATTCTTTGGACCAAATATTGATGTATTTATTAATTTTGGGCCAAAAATATTTCTTAACTGTCAAATGACGTGTAGCTCTACACCAGGATGTGAAATCCCATGCAACATATCAAATTTTTTTTTTTTTCTTAAATTGTTTGGAATGAAACGCCTGGGATTTTCTACTGATACTTCACACCATATATTAAAGTTAAGAACAGGAATTTTTATTAGTTTCAAATTTAGAAATGATTGCTATGAAGTAAGTTTGCCTAAATCACTCTCTTGTTTTTGTTCACTTTGTAAAATTTTGAAATTAATATCCGAATTATTAATCGCTTCTACTTCAAACGCACTAGATAATGTGTCCGCTACAGCATTTTATTGTCCTTTAATATACCGAATATCATTCATAAATTGTGAAATGAATTCCATAAGTCCAGTTGGTCTTGGGCTGCGTTCTGTTTTGAATTTAAAGCAAATACTAGAGGCTTGTGATCTGTGAAAACTTTAAATTGATGTCCTTCTAGAAGGTAACGAAAATGGTTAATCAAATCCCACTCTCGGGTGAAAATGTTTTGAAGAGATTTACAAGGTATAATCGAAACAGCTGTCGCCTTGTCCGTCATGATGTTACGTTGTTTAAAATTTTCCCAAATTATTAAATAAATTATAAATAAAACATTGCTTCATATAAATGTTTTCATACGTTTAAAGCAATAAAGGCAATCCCCACATAAAACTCATACAAATAGACAACATTGGTTAATTCGTTGCAGTTCTATAAATAGAACGAAGCAACAACACCAAGTTTCTTTGAAACCGCCTTACCAAGGCATAACTTTACCACATGATGGCATACGAAGTATGAACGATGCATAAAGAAAATATGCAAAAGAAGGCAATTGGGATAAGGTTTATAACAACTAAGGCATGACGTGGCTGAATGCGTTTGTAACACTTGAGCCATCGTAGAAGTGCGGGTTCAAATCCCACTGCCGAGAGAAAAGGCTTTGAAGAGATTTAAAAGGTATAATCGAAACAGCTGTCGCCTTGTCCGTCATGATGTTACGTTGTTTAAAATTTTCCCAAACTACTAAATAAATTATAAATAAAAAATTGCTTCAAATAAATGTTTTCATACATTTAAAGCAATAAAGGCAATCCCCACATAAAACTCATACAAATAGACAACATTGGTTAATTCGTTGCAGTTCTATAAATAGAACGAAGCAACAACACCAAGTTTCTTTGAAACCGCCTTACCAAGGCATAACTTTACCACATGATGGCATACGAAGTATGAACGATGCATAAAGAAAATATGCAAAAGAAGGCAATTGGGATAAGGTTTATAACAACTAAGGCATGACGTGGCTGAATGCGTTTGTAACACTTGAACCATCGTAGAAGTGCGGGTTCAAATCCCACTGCCGAGAGAAAAGGCTTTGAAGAGATTTAAAAGGTATAATCGAAACAGCTGTCGCCTTGTCCGTCATGATGTTACGTTGTTTAAAATTTTCCCAAACTACTAAATAAATTATAAATAAAAAATTGCTTCAAATAAATGTTTTCATACATTTAAAGCAATAAAGGCAATCCCCACATAAAACTCATACAAATAGACAACATTGGTTAATTCGTTGCAGTTCTATAAATAGAACAAAGCAACAACACCAAGTTTCTTTGAAACCGCCTTACCAAGGCATAACTTTACCACATGATGGCATACGAAGTATGAACGATGCATAAAGAAAATATGCAAAAGAAGGCAATTGGGATAAGGTTTATAACAACTAAGGCATGACGTGGCTGAATGCGTTTGTAACACTTGAACCATCGTAGGAGTGCGGGTTCAAATCCCACTGCCGAGAGAAAAGGCTTTGAAGAGTTTTACAAGGTATAGTCGATACAGCTCTCACCTAATATCATTCGTAAATTGTGAAATGAATTCGATATATCTAGCTTGTCTTAGACTGCGTTTTGTTTTTGAATTTAAAGCAAACACTAGAGGTTTGTGATCTGTGAAAACTTTAAATTGACGACCTTCTAGAAGATAACGAAAGTGTCTAATCAAATCCCACTCTCGGGAGAAAATGCTTTGAAGAAATTTACAACATATAATCGAAACAGCTGTCGCCTTATCCGTCATGATGTTACGTTGTTTTTCCCAAATTATTAAATAAATTATAAATTAAAAATTGATTCAAATAAATGTTTTCATATATTTAAAGCAATAAGGGCGATCCCCGCTTAAAACTTATGAAAATGTTTAATGTTAAAATAAATAGCTAATAGTTCCCTATCAAATGCATTATATTTAATTTCGGATGGAGACAGTTTCTTTGAAAAGAATGCAAGTGGTTCTGATTTAATGTTAAACGTTTGATGTATAACACCACCTATTTCCGTATGGGATGCATTTACATTTAAATAAAGATTTCCATCCTTGTTAAAATGATTTAACAATATCGCAGATGCAAACTTTCTTTAATGCATTATAAGATGTATCGTCCCAAATTAAAATATTGTCTCGCCTCCTGTTTGTCCTATTAATTAAATCATAGATAACTGTCGTAAACTCTGCAAATTTTGGTATATATCGATGGTAATAATTAACCATACCAATAAATTGTTGTGCCTGCTTAATAGATTTTGGACGATCAAAATTTCGAATAGCTAAAACTTTTTCTTCCGAGGGCCTAATTCCCATTTCAGAAATATTATGTCCTAAAAAGCTAACATTTGTAACGCCAAAATTACATTTAATTGGTTTTATATTTAAACCGTACTCTGTGAGGCGCTGGAATAGTACACGAAGATTTTTGAAATGTTGTTCCTCATTTTCGCTTGCCTCTAAGAGATCATCAGTGTATGTAAAAACAAAGTCTAAACCAGGCATGCTTAACCAACGATTAATTTGACGTTCTTAACGTTAATAAACGAAACGAAATGATTTTGTTTCATTTATTAACGTTAATTATCGTAACGAAATGATATCGGTTCGTTGGTTAAGCATGCCTGGTCTAAACTATTAACTTTTTCATTAATAAACCGTTGAACATTTTGCGCGGCGTTTCTAAGTCAGAAAGGCATTCGTACAAAGTCAAGCATGCCAAAATGTGTAGTGATTGCAGTTTTATAGTTATCCTCTTCTGCCTTTTGAACTTGGTGATAATATCTTGCCAAATCTAGTTTCGAAAATACTTTTTTATTTCTGAGATTCATGTTGAAGTCATGAACATGGGGTATAGGATAACGATCTGGGATGGTTACAACGTTTAATCTTCGAAAATCTCCACAAGGACGCTAGTCATTTAATTCCTTCTTAGGTACAAGATGCAGTGCAGATGCTACCGCTGAATTGAAAAGCCTACATATTCCCGTTTTTACTGAAAAATCGAATTCAGTTTTGGCTACTTTGAATTTATTATAGTCTAAACGCCTTGGTTTGGAAAACGGCAAATTTCCTTCAGTGACGAGTCTGTGAACTGTCGTATGTCTAATTGGCTGTGAAAAATCAGGTTCAGAAAATAGAGAAGGAAATTCTTTCTTTAACTTTGTAAATTTGTTATCAACAGCGAAAACCTTTGGTAATGAAACGTTACAAACACACGAAATTGTGTTAACTGAAAGACTTGTTACCGGATCTACTAAGCGTTTGCATTTAATATCAACTAAGAGACCATATTTACACAGAAAATCAGCACCGATAATTGGTTTGGCTATATCCGCTAATAAAAATATGAGCGGAAATTCACGACGTAGTTCTAAATTTATATTTAAAATTTTTTTACCGTACGTCGAAATCGTTGAACCGTTAGCTGCCGTTAAAATAATATCTGATGACTTCTTCGCACATGAAAATTTTAAAAGCGGAAGCACTGAAATTTCTGCTCAACTATTTATTGAAAAATTCAATTTGTTCTCTCTGTCAAACACAAGTAAGCGATGAGTTGAAAAATCTAAGTTCCCGTTGTTGGTCGCTGCAACAACGGAATACTTTAGTTTGTCGAACTATTGTTACTTTCAAAAGCGCACGGTTGTTCGCACTTCTAAGCCTGATTACCGAACTTATACTGATACTTACAGAGCCAATTTGGGTTGTCGCGAGACTTTGATCGATATCTAGAGGGACTTCTAAAATGATTCCTACTAAAAGCTCGCGACCTTGAATAATTTTGACTCATCGGATTTTTAATTTCACTGATCTCTAATGGTAATTTTTAAAAATTTTTGCAAATAATGTTAGTTGTTTGAACGAAATTTGAAATAATTGCTTTTTCGCTTTTAGAATTTGGAAAATTGCTAACTGAAGCAATTTAATTTTTATTAAAAGCTTCCTAAATATTATCAGCTAATTTAACTAATTCACTTATTTGGGTCGAATTCGAACTAGCAAGAATAACACTTAAATTTTTTGATAACTTCCTCATCCAAAGCTTTTTAAGAATTTCCTTGCTAAAATTGTTTCCAGAGAGTAGTACTAGAAACCGATAAAACTCAGGAGGATTGCGATCTCCGATTTCTGAATCGGATAACACTCGATCTAACGTGGCATTCTCACTTAATGAGTGCCGTTCAATTAAAATTTGCTTTAATGCAGAAAATTTGTTATTTTCATGGGGATTTTGAATAAAATCAAGAATTGTCATAATTACATTTTGCGGAAGTGCAGTTATGGCATATTCATATTTTGTCCCTTCGTGAGTAATGTTCTTTCGACTAAATTGCATTTCAGCATGGATGAACCATGCTTCAGGGCAATCAGTCCAAAATTTGGGCAATTTAACAGATGTCGCAAAAATTTCATTCGTATTCTGACTAACATAAGGATTTGGTAATTCGCTTTCATTATTATCCAAATCAATCAGGGAATCGTTATTATTATGTGTGTGTATAGGTGTACTTGTGCCGTGTTGCGAAGTACAATACATTATGAAGAATAATACGAGTATATTCATATATATTCAATATAGACAATATTTGCACAAAGAAATTAGTAAAATGATTGATCAAAAAAAAATGAAATAAATTGTTTATTTGCTTTCAGAACAAAAGCAAAAACGAAATCTCACCTCAATTACGAAAGCAAATTAGGACAAAATTACTAAATATTTAAAGTCAAAAGAAGGGAGGTCACATCTGAAAATATGAAACATTTAAATTTAGTAAAGTATATAACATTAATATATCAAATATTCTATATATATATATCTTTATATATAAAAATCACGTGTCACAATGTTTGTCCGCGATGGACTCCTAAACTACTGAACCGATTTTGAATTTGTTTTGCACCCCGTGTGTAGTTTGATCTAACTTGAAATATAGGATGGGTTATATCTCAGTTTATAGTCGCAATATTATATTATTATGAATGGGGGGACTACCACGGGCCCGGGGTTTCTGAGGGCGCCCGCGGCTTAGAGGTACTAAGACATTTTTTTAAAAGAGGGGGAGGTAGAGTTAGACGAAAAAAGATTATTAAAGTGTATGCATATATGCCAAATTTAGGGCATAAGCACGTCTGCCGGATCTGCTAGTACACATATATAACTAGATATAATAAATGATACAGCTTAACAAATTTTATAAATCATAATATATAGCTCTACTTATTGTAGTTGGTTTCATTATGTTTGAATTTGCCGACTTTTGCAATGGAATTTGGGTCTTCTTTAATGTTGGATAATATTGTTGTTGTATTTGATTTTCGATATTGCTTTTCTTTTTGATACCGATGATGAACTTGTATTCGTTTGTTAGGCGTATTTCGTTTGCCTGAGCTGTTTTCCCCACTACTGCTGCTCGTATTGATATGCTGTGTTATAGCTGGTGGTGTCGATTCTATAAATAATTGAAATTATTGTTGTCAGTTTTGCTTTTTTAAGCTATTTCCAATACGGCGCATTTGATTTTTGACCGATGTAAACTGGAATGAATGTCTGGTGTTACGATTAAATGCACCTCGATCAAAATTATGGGCGTCTTCTGTGTTATGAGTTTTTAAAGGTGTTCGCTGTGCAACACAATCACTATAATTAATATCAGACGATATAGAAACTTCTTCTGTTTCGACAGATGCAACTATTATGTTTGTAAAATTTCTTCTTAATCAGCGCACTTGGATCTTTTTATTCATTTATGTCGTACTTTTAAAACACGTTTTAGAAACTTTTGGATCAATTTCCAATTTGCTAACACTCTCAATGGTTGTATATTTCTATTGATTTTCTGTTAAGTTTTTTTTTTTCGCCAGTGTAGTGGTTGAAACAATTTTATATATTTAGGGCAACACGCCTCAATGTATGTTTTATTTAATCAAAAAATAACAACCGAAAGAAAATTTTTGAAAATTCATATAACAAGATTGAAAATTAAGAATTCGATAATACTATATTCAAACAAATATTTAAAGTATTACCATACAAATTATAAATAATAATATGATTATTAAATACAATTAACCCTACAATCACCACCTTGATGAAGCGGTGAACTAAGTGCGCTAAAATCAAAAGTACGTAAGCTATACAAGGGAATCCTTCATACACTCAAGAGATAAAAGAAAGCTAACAGAATAGCCAAGGCTGAGTCTTGGCAACACTTCTACTCACCGATTATCAACAGCCGTGAGTCGTGTAGGCTCAGAAAGATTATGTCGAAAGGACATCACATTGATCACTTCGTGTGAGGAAATGATAGGTTGTGTACGAAATCTGTTGAGGAATCAGTAAACAACATCTTGAAAACGCATTTCCTTGACTGCGGCAGCCCAACAATGGACTGAAGTATGCGAGTCCAGCTGTTTCCTTCAAATAGACTGCTGGAATCGGTCATTAATAGGAAAAAAGTAAGATTTTATCTTAACAGTCTCTCCCTTAAAATCAACGGAGGGCTGAGGGTATCACTCCGTTGATGCTGCAGGAACTTGGTTCAGCTACTACTCTCTGTCTGGAAAGGACGTATAGGACAAGCAGAACTCAAGCCTTTATTCCTCGAAGCTGGAGAAGGGTTTAAGTCATATTCTTTCCCTTGGCAGGTGGAAGATTACATAAATATGCTAAAGACTACAAACTCATGGATCTTACCCACTTTATGCAGAAGGTTCTGGAGAGGCTCTTAGATATCCACATTGCGTCGGTCCCAGATAAACCCTAGTCCTCTATGAACTAACATGTATTCATGAAGGACAGGTCTGCCGAAACTGCCCTCCACGACTTCATAGGTAACAAAGAGTGATCCCTACTTTACATACTCTGTCGGTTACAGAGGCCTAGAAAATACCAGCGGTAGCTAAGCTCGTCATATGGGGCTAGGCTTTTCAAGTAAAACGTCTTCCAATGAGACACAGGAAAACAAGCCCAAGATGAGTGTTCTTGGTTCTGGATAGGACCATTATTTTAAAGACAATGATTTCAGGTCATCTATCTCGAACGTTCCAACTCTGTCAGGAGAATGAACCATTAAAAACTAGTGGTATAATTCGGCTGACTTCCTTGTCAATACAAAGGCCGGCATCGCGGTTATATAGAAAGCACAATGGAAGGGGCAAGGGAGAAGAGCGACAGGGTTTGCAGTGTTAACTGCAGTGAGCATAAGTACAAACGTGCAAGTACTATCGTTCATGGCTGTGAATGACCGTATCGCCGGGGATCCGCATAAAGGCGAAATTTATTTAATATAACCTTTATGTGCGCATTCGCACCAGCAGATGATGGGGCAGCATAGACAAAGACCCCTTCTATGAAAAATTAGAAAAGGCATACGTTGATTGCCAACGCCACGACATTAAAACCAAGATAGGCGTCTTTAAAGCCAGGAAAGGGTTTTCGGTCCAACAGTTGAAAAATTTAGCCTGCCCTTACGGCTTGAAGCTGATTGACTTCACCGCGGCTTGCAAAACGGTCACTTTCAATACCAGAATCCAGCTGAAAATGATACATCAAGGTAATTTGAAACAGGAAACGAGATGGACGACAGATATAGGTATAGCTTCATAGATATTCGGATATTCTATGAGGTCCGAATAACGAATCGGACAACTACCTTGCGACAGCACCGAAACAAATATTCAACGTGAAGATGAAGGCGAGCAGTGGTAGTATATTTCTCGATCATTACGTATCGACTCTGCTAACACCATGGCGACCCAAAAAAAAAACAATTGATATGGTGAGTAAAAGACGCTGCCTATAGCGTAACGTTGGGTACGAGAAATGTAACGCGCGGTATATTGGAGAATTATTGTGACACGGAGGAGGAACAGAGACGGCTATATAGAATAAAAAAATGGCAGAGCTGCATGAGGAGGTTTCAACAATGACTGATAAGAATTACGAGAGAAAAATATATATTGATTGGTGAGGGAAGGTGTAAGGACTGGAATATATTCCCCCAGGAATAGTCATGGCATCCTTGTAGCTAACATTCATAGTGTATTTAAATTGGGGAAGGAACACTTATCCTCATTTTCAGCTAGGGTGAGAGAGGACGGATCCGATGTCCCAATCGCTGTTGACGGGAAACATGCTGCGGCGACCGACTCTGACGAAGAAGGAATGACAATGTCCCGCCTAAAGAATTACAAGGCTCCACGTAACGACGGACTACCCGCCGAGCTGAGTATGCATCTTCTATATAAAATATGGTCAGCCCAGCGCATGCCTGCAGATTAAAATTTATCGTGGAATTAATATGAAAGATGGTACGACTAACAGCTCTAATTTACACGAGATACTGAAGTCTGTAGTCTACGCACACAACAATGCGGCTTAATATATGTAGTTAGACAAAATTGTAAGTTAAGACAAGAATAAGTACGTGGCGTGATCTTCACTCAAAATCAAACTTGCAATCTTAGACATTGATGGTAAGCACATTATAACATAGCTTTCGACAGTTACATGTATACCTTGCAAAAATCCCTAAAGAGAGCAATATGGGGGTAATCTCTGGAGTCTTCATTGAGGTATGATTGATCCACTCTTGTCCTATTTAGGTATAAATGGAAATGTCGGATTAAAATATATGCAGCCGATTTTAAGAAACATTGCGACAAACAAAATAGTAAAATGATGAGCCTTAGTGGAATTGAAATTAATTCAACCTATCTTAAGATAATAGTACAATATCAGCAGATTGGTTTTTTGTTTGTTTTTTTTTTTTTTTTTTTTGCAACAATATTAATACGAAAAAACATATAAAATAATTGTAAAAGAGACTAAAAAATTTTAAAATCAGTCGAAAGGGACAGAACCAGAAGGGGTACAAAGGGGACTTATCGAAAGGACCTATCCGATGGTACCCTCAGGGATATAAAGAGAACCACGTCTCTTAACAGGACATGCCTAAACAAAAGGAATTACTCAAAGCGATATAAAGAGAACAAATCTCGCTTCAGTCTCATTATTCTACACTAATCCCTTATTTTGCAGGGTATATGCTAAATATTTTGTGCATAAATACAAACAAATAATTATTATATACATGTACGTAACTACTTTTCTCTTACTAAGTTTACCTTTAGCAGAGATATCAGCAGACAAAAGCTTCCAAATTGTTTTTAGTAGTCAACAGAAGAATTCAGGCTATTCAATTTTCATTAATTTATAATGGGAAATGACAAAGAGAGAGTACATTTTCTTGTGCGACGTGCCATTGTTGTTGAATGTTTTTGTATGCTTGCTTTGGTGTCCCGATAAATGCTTGCGCCCAACAAAGTATTCTGTAAGCGTTTGTGAATTTTAAGGAGTATGGTGGAAGCAGTACTTACTTGGAGGAACTCAATACCTTTTGGTTTTGCATCTATAATACAAGCTTCGTCTTAATGCAAACCTAGATTTATATATACGACTTTTTATAGGGTTAGTTGTAGTAGTGGCCAAGAAATTGGACCGGCTTAAAGCATTATGTAATGACGCCGTAGAAAGAACAAAGGCATGGTTGACCAATACGGGAACGGAGTTGGCTAGGCCAAAGACAGAAGTGGTATTACTAAGCTCCAAACGAGTTAGTCTTAACTGTTGGGGATCATCAAATCAAAGCATTCTCTAAAATACTTAGAAGTGCACCTTGACTATAAGTTAACTTTCAAAGAGCACTTTAGAACCTCTCCCACCGCAATTCACCAAAGTTAATGGAGCCCTTATGCGAATAATGCCTAACAATGGTGGGGCGAGCGAAGCTACCCGTCAGCTATTGTACACAGTAAGCAGCTCGATAATACTATACGCAGCACCAGTGTGGTACAGATCTAAGAATAGCAAGTGCTTATTGCATGGTGCCCGGCGGCGCGATCCTGGTCTTATCCCGGAATATCTCAGTGGACTTACTGAAAAGCGAAATGGCCCATCTGTATACTACTAATATTGAGCGGCCATCTGTAGAAGCCAAGAAAAGAGCAAGGACACAAATAATAGCTAAGTGACAAGAATGGTGGGAGGCCTCGAGTAAAGGGCGTTGGACCTTCACGTTAGTTTGGGACGTATCTCAATGGAATGAGCGGAAGCACGGCTAATAGAACTACCATCTCACGTAGATACTGAGTGGATACAGCGGTTCCAAAGAGTATTTGTGGAAGCGTAGGATAGTGGAAGATCCTCTTTCCCGATGTGTACCACGGAGTTAGGAAACGCAGAACACGTCATGTTCTACTGCCGCCGTTTTCATGAGGAAAGACTCACCTTGCATAGCGATTTTGGGGAGGAAGCTACCACGAGAAATTTAGTATCACAAATGTGCAACAGGAAAGAGCGCTGGACTGCAGTGAGAAAAATGTCATTCATAGTCATGACACGCCTGATGGAGGCTCAGAGTAAGCGAGTGAGAAATGCGGAGGAAAAGCAGTGGCGATTAAATCTACACTCAAAGCAAATAGCGGGAACCTGGACGCACGGACAACAAGAGGCTCTTAAAAAAATCAGAAATATGGAACGTCGACCTCAATTAATGCGTAAGTGGTACCGTGGTGAGCAGCGGTTCCAAAACGGGGCTGTTTTTTAGTCTATGGGTACACGGTTGCTGCGACGGCAGCATTTATTCTGCATTAGGTATTTTTCGGCCCTCCCGCAAAAAAAAAAAGCGTTAACTTCAAATATCTTACTTGTTTTTCTTACACAAAGAGGTAATGCTTACTCCTACGCTTACACTCCATACGCTTGCGTTCAGAGGATTCCAACATATCGCGAGTAAAGACGTTTATACATCAAAAAAAAGTAGCACCTTTCCAGTATTGCCTACAAAGTTAAGATATCATGTGTATGTTCCCTATCAAATCAGATAAGCATAATATAAGCAGTACATTTTTGATTGTTGTTCGTATATTTATAAGAAGGTGAGTAAAGGTATGTATTAAAGTTTGTATGTATGAAATTTGTAGATAAATAGTACGCAAAATTTGGAATGTTTTTGACCTTCCACCAACTACGGAATCTTCATTTTATTGCTTGTTTCTTGTGAAAACTTGTTTGCCCGTTTTACCTTTATGTTGCTTATGTTATTATATTTCTTGGCAGTAGTTTTTGTTAGACTATATAGTGGTTTTTATTTAAACGTTCTTTTTTTAAGAAAAAAACCAAAAAATCAATTTGTACGTCGTCTGAGTAAAGTTGAGTAAGGTTAGATAGGATTTTGTGCTCATGACATAATTTTTCAAGTAAAATAAAGTGAAAAAAAGCTGTTGGTAGATATTTGGTTTTGGCTTAAACGTATCAGCAATTTTTAACTACATAAATATAATACACTTAGAATATTATTTGTAATATGTGTAATCACAGGAGTTAATAAAACGTAAAAGTTCAGTGTGATTTTATTGATCTGGTTTTCTTGATGTGATGTAATGTGTAAACATATCAAGAGATCTGTGATATACGCAAGCAATTTTGTATGATATGACAATTGGTTTCATGTTACTCCGAAAGCATTATTCTCTATGGATATCATATGATATATTTTGGCTTGAATTAAATAGTTTTCTATTTACTGATTTGATATATATATATATATATAAGCGAAATATTGGCAGAGATCAATTATGAATACGTGTTATATACAAAATGCATTTTTGGAAGTCGAATCATACATTCTTGAAAATCAATCATGCGCTCTATGTGATTAACTGTTCATAGTATGTATATGAAATATCATATGATGTCTATTATGATAGCGTGTGATTTCAAAAATTTAGCGCGATATTTGTGAGGTGTGTTTAAAATCGAATGAATTTAATTAAGTATTATATGTCAACAGGCAAATGGAGCCCCAAACCGTTAGTTGAACTAAAGAAAATGAAACAACTACGGCAGTTAGATTTTAGATTTCAAGGGGTTGTGTAGGGATTCAAGGGGTTGTGTAGCGCAATATATAGCTTCTCCAACCCAATTGTCAACCTCACCTTCGAGCGGCGAATCCCGTTTCATTAACAGACGAGCCTCTGGCGACCCCAAGCTCCTCATGGAACTTGGGGGTGGGGAGGGAGGGATGGCCTGAAGGTTTAATGTGGCCATTTAAATCGTTCCCGAGATGGTCGGGCCAGCACCTTAATGGTGCTGTGTTACCGGAGCGTATCGGATCTGTATCCGACAAAGGACCATCACATCGATAACACTCCCCAAAGTTTCTGGGAGTAACCTAATCGCTACAACAACAACAACAACAAACAACTACGGCGATGCAATGCTGTGATCAAGCAGGAGTAAATTACATTTTTCTTCATCATAGCAGTCGTTTTAGTATTAGGTCCCTAAACTCCAATTCAATTGCCTTAGGAGATTACGTGCCATTTAATTTGTGTGTGCTTCGGTTGCTGGTATTCATCATTGGATCAGTTTCTGCATATTCATTCATAATGAGAATTCAAAATTTGTTAATATTTCGTAACTCAAATATTATGAAAAGTGAAAGAAAGGAAAAGATCACAAAACCAATGTACTGTATTTAACTTTTAGGTAATGCTCGAAGGAAGGCTTAAGATACCCAAATGGTACCAATATTATTACGAAAGCTATGTAACAACAGTCCCGAAAAATTTTTAAAATATCTCGAAATTGTGATTTCGATAGTTACGAAAACAACTCCGGGGCAATTTGGAAAGTTCTGGAAATTATTCTGAAAATAATCCCGAAACAGTTCGAAAGTAATTCAAACATGATATTAAAATAGTCCGAAGTTATTCACAAGAACATTCCGCAATGATGATGAATAATGATGTTCACGAGCAAAGTGAAACTTCTGAATAATGCAAATAAGGGCTCAGGCAAGGGAAATGTCATTTTATCCCTAAACATGGAGGAACTAAGAGAGAATATCCGAATCTCTCAACTCCCGAGGCAGATAATATTAAGCAGGTAGTGTTTCAAAAACGATATAAATTAGAATCGGGATACAAGATAACGTAGAATGCAGCCAGACTAGGCACTATGAAATGACTTTAAATCCCCGGAGCGAATCGGAGTTGGTGTCTTTCGATCCAGAGCTCAGCATTTCAGTGCCTGTGGGAGAATACGTGAGAAAAACTAAGCCAACTAGAAATGCAATGTTTAGTACTGCTAGCCTGAATCCCAGGCCACATCCTGGCGAGAGAGGCAGACCGATTGGCACTGAGCCAGTTCTGCAAGTTGGCCCATTGGAAATTAGGGGGAATTTTTCGTTAGAAGCAAGGAAGAAGAGAGAAGAGAACTGGCGAAATTAGCTAGGTTTAAGAAAATCCAAACTAATGTTACAAGCTTTTTCTTATGGAACATTGCAGACTCAACAGTCACATGCATAAATTAGGCTGAAGATATCCTATTGGAATGCGACACAATCTCAAAACAAAGAACTTAGGTTTAGGAATCGCTCTGGCCTGAGCATTCACACATATGAACCCTCAACCCAACAGAGCTACTAGGCTTCATCAGAGAAGCCGGATTGGATGAGATGCTGTGAGGGATAAGGCACACAATATATTATATCTACTCATTTTAAAAGAAATAGATTCATAATTAAGATTCTAAAACGATAAATTATGTTCACCTTTATCAATTGTCACAGCCGTATATCTCTGCTAGAAAGTGTCATTATCCACATTATAAACAAAATAATTTACTTATAATTAAGTCCTTTTCAATGTTTCTGTTCATAAACAGCTATACATCATCTTCGAACTTTTTGCGAAACCCTAAAACCACTGATAGCCAATCTCAGTCATTGAGTTAATCTCCCGGTGTGACCAGGTGTTGAATTAATTTATCATTATAACGCCCTTTGAGATATCTTTGCCATTTGCGAACCTTAATTATGAAACGAAGCAATGAACAGGGAGAGTATTTCCTTCAATCAATATTGCTCTTTCGCTTCATCTCTATTACACAGAATTTCTTGTTAATTCTGTTTCTTTTTATACTCAGCTGAACAGAGTATATTAATTTTGTTCGCATAACGGTATTCCGTACGGCATAAACTAATCGATATAGACTTATATATGGGGTAAAGTATATCAACCGTTCCACTTAAAAAGCTTATTCGCTTCGATTTGAATGAAATTTGGTGAAATTGCTGCGATATATAGTAGTGTTAATTTCACTTAAGTTCGCTCCTAAATTTTGGATGGTTACGGAGATATAAGCGTCTGAATTCTCAATTTTTCTTGTGGAAGCCTTTATTCTTTAAATCATAAGTCGTGTAACTGGCTTTCTAAGAAGAAATGAATAAACCTGCTTCTAAAGTATTTTTTCCATTCTTTTTGAATATAAATATAAAAAAATTCTTTAGTAAAATTTTAGTAAAAATTTTATTAAAAAAATTTTTTTTTTAATTTTTTTCAAAGAGGGCCATTTTTCATATTTTTATTTTTATATAAAAGCTTGATATTTTTTCTTTAAAATGGTACCTATTTTATTTTGGCACGCGAAAATTTCTTTAATACAATAATTTTTAAAATGTCTTTAAAATCAGTTCCTGAAGATAAAGATATAGAAAAATCTTCAAGAACTGATTTTAAAGACATTTTAAAAATTATTGACAATTGTTTTTGTTTTTATCGGCCTATTGATAAATCATTCAAGGTTTGAATCGAGCTCAAGGCCAGAACAATAATTTTTTTCTAATGATAATTATTGTTATTTTTTAATTTTTCTAAATTTGAAAAATTGTATTTTTGTTTTTGTAATAGTAAGTAGAAAATTTTTCAGACAACCTGCCATAGATCCATTTCGAAGGGTGCTAAGCCTTCCTCACCCTTCGAAATGGATCTATGGCAGGTTGTCTGAAAAATTTTCTACTTACTATTACAAAAACAAAAATACAATTTTTCAAATTTAGAAAAATTAAAAAATAACAATAATTATCATTAGAAAAAAATTATTGTTCTGGCCTTGAGCTCGATTCGAACCTTGAATGATTAAAAATTATTGTATAAGTAAAATTTTCGCGTACCAAAATAGGGTAGGTATCATTTTAAAGGAAAAATACAAAGCTTTTATCTAAAAATAAACATAAAAATATGAAAAATGTCCTTCTTTGAAAAAAAATAAAAAAAAAAAATTTTATATGAATTAATCGGGGATTGCCCGTATTGCTTTAAATGTATGAACATTTATTTCAAGCAATTTTTAATTTAAAATTTTATTAATAATTTGGGAAAATTTAAACAACGTGACATCAGTACGGACAAGGCGACAGCTGTTTCGATTATACCTTGTAAACCATTTGGTTAATTCGTTGTAGTTCTATAAAAAGAACAAAAAAAAAAAAAAAAAAAAAACAGCAAAATACCAAGTTTCTATGAAACCGCCTTACAAACATGCATAACTTCAACACATAACTACTTACGAAGTATGTGATATGTGGATGATAAATATATGCGAAAGAAGGCAATTGGGAAAACCTTTATAACAACAAAGGCATGACGTAACTGAATGCGTTTGTAACCATTTCAACTATCGTAGGAGTGCGGGTTCGACTCCCACTCCCGGGAGAAAAGGCTTTGAAGAGACTTACAAGGTATAATCGAAACAGCTGTCGCCTTGTCCGTCCTGATGTTACGTTGTTTAAATTTTTCCCAAATTATTAATACAATTTTTTTAATAAAATTTTTACTAAAATTTTTCTAAACATTTTTTTATGTTTATATTCGAAAAGAATGGAAAAAATACTTAAGAAACCGTTTTATTCATTTCTTCTTAGAAAGCCAATTAATCGACTTATGATTTATAGAAAAAAGGCTTCCACAAAATAAATTGAGAATTCAGACGCTTATATTTCCGTAACCATCCAAAATTTAGTAGCGAACTTAAGGGAAACTAACACTACTATATAGCACAGCATTTTCACTAAATTTGATTCAAATCGAAGCGATGAAGCTTTTTAAGTGGAACGGTTGATTTACTTTACCCGATATATCAAAATGATCTTGGCGAAAAAAGAAATTCATTTAGACATGTCCGTTCGTCCACCGTAAACACGATAACTTGAGTAAATTTTGATGTATCTTGATGAAATTTGGTACGTAGGTTTCTGGGCGCTCACCTCAGATCGCTGTTTAAAATAAACGAAATCGGACTACAACCACGCCCACTTTTTCGATATCGAAAATTTCCAAAAACCGATAAAGTCCGATAATTCATTACCAAAGACGGATAAAGCCATGAAAATTGGCAGGTGGGTTCACCTTATGACGCAAAATAGAAAATTAGTAAAATTTTGGATAATGGGCGTGGCGCCGTCCACTTTTAAAAGAAGGTAATTTAAAAGTTTTCCAAGCTGTAATTTGGCAATCTCTGAAGATATCATGATGAAATTTGGCAGGAATGTTAGTCCTGTTACTGTAGGCACGCTAAATAAAAACTGGCAAAATCAGATGACGAACACGCCCATTTAAAAAAAGATTGTTTAAGTCAAATTTTAAGAAAAAATTCAATATATTTACAGTATATAAGTAAATTATGTCAACATTCAACTCCAGTAATGATATGGTGCAACAAAATACAAAAATAAAAGAAAATTTCACAATGGGCGTGGCTCCGCCCTTTTCTAATTAATTCGTCTATAATACCTTTAATGTCTTAAGTTGAACAAAAATTTACTAATCCTTGTGAAGTTTGGTAGGGGCATAGATTCTATGACGATAACGTTTTCTGTGAAAATGGGTGAAATCGGTTGAAGCCACGCCAAGGTTTTATACAAAGTCGACCGTCTGTCCTTCCGCTCGGCCGTTAACACGATAGCTTGAGCAAAAATCGATATATCTTTACTAAACTCACTTCACGTACTTATTTGAACTCACTATATTAAATCCGACTATGACCAAGCCCACTTTTTCGATATCGAAAATTACGAAAAATGAAAAAAATGCCATAATTCCATACCAAATATGAAAAAAGAGATGAAACATTGTAACTGGATTGGTTTATTGACGCAAAATATAACTATAGAAAAACTTTGTAAAATGGGTTTGACACTTACCATATTAAGTAGAATAAAATGAAAAAGTTTTGCAGGGCTAAATAAAAAACCCTTGAAATCTTGGCAGGAATACTGTTCGTGGTATTACATATATAAATAAATTAGCGGTACCCGACAGATGACGTTGTGGGTCACGCTGGCCCACATTTTGGCCGATATCTCGAAAACGCCTGCACATATACAACTAAGGGCCACTCCCTTTTAAAATCCTCATTAATACCTTTAATTTGATACCTATATCGTACAAACACATTCTAGAGTCACCCCTGGTCCGCCTTTATGGCGATATCTCGAAAAAGCGTCCACCAGTAGAACTAAGGTCCACTCCCTTTTAAAATACTCATTAATATCTTTCATTATGTAGCCATATCGTAAAAACACATTCTAGAGTCACCCCTGGTCCACCTTTATGGCGATATCCCGAAATTACGTCCACCTATAAAACTATGGCCCACTTCCATTTAAAATACTCTTTAATACCTTCCATTTGAAACCCATGTCATACAAAGACATTCCAGGGTTACCCTAGGTTCATTTTGCTAAATGTTGATTTTCCCTTATTTTGTCTCCAGAGCTCTCAGCTGAGTATGTAATGTTCGGTTACATCCGAACTTAGCCCTCCTTACTGTTTTTTTTTTTCCTTCTTCAGTTCGCTAACCAAATACTTTGTCTGCGCGTTGGGCGTGCCAATAAATTAATATAAAAATTCCTCACGCTCAGTCAATAAAATAGCACTTAAGTGCTTTGAACGATTTTGTCTGTCCGTCTGTCCATGAGTATTCAAGTCTGTCCGGCAAGGTTGTTCATTAAACAGAGGTTGTGCTCTTAACTAGATGCAATTATTATTTCGAAAGTAAAGGTGGCAGTTTCAAATTTATAAGTATGTATATATATGTGCGGCGGCCACCGTGGTTTGATGGTAGCGTGCTCCGCCTACCACACCGGATGCCCTGGGTTCAAACCCCGGGCAAAGCAACATCAAAAATTTTAGAAATAAGGTTTTTCAATTAGAAGAAAATTTTTCTAAGCGGGGTCGCCCCTCGGCAGTGTTTGGCAAGCGCTCCGGGTGTATTTCTGCCATGAAAAGCTCTCAGTGAAAACTCATCTGCCTTGCAGATGCCGTTCGGAGTCGGCATAAAATCATGTAGGTCCCGTCCGGCCAATTTGTAGGGAAAATCAAGAGGAGCACGACGCAAATTGGAAGAGAAGCTCGGCCTTAGATCTCTTCGGAGGTTATCGCGCCTTATATTTATTTTTTTTTGTATATATATGTGCATATATGGATATGGATATTCATATTTGTCCGTCTATCTATGAAACCTGTAAAGGTGTATTAAATGCTAACATATATAAAAAACATAAAAGAATCTCTATTTACAGCCCTTTAAAATGCAGCAAATTGCAAGCCAATCCAACGACTTTACTAACTCTGTTTCATTCACCCATGTCATTTGTAGGAACCCATAGTTTCAAAGTTTTTATTGTTTATGAAGAATTGAATGGACTAATTAACCTAAATACAGTAATAGCTTTTATAAACAGACAACAAAGGTTATTTATAAACCAATCTTATATATTTTTATATCATAACCGGTACACTAGATAGTAAGTTGTCGGGGAAAATCCATATAGAAAAAGCACGAATAAAGCCTCCGTGCAGCAGGCTCACTGCAATGACTTGTAGGCAGAAACTTTCCTGCAAAGATCACGAGTAAGCCATGCATGCAAGTACGGAGTACTCGATATTTAACAAGCGAGTGCTTCAAAATTAGCCACTGCTCATACAAAAAATATGGTCCAATTAACATAGCGATGTCCTAGGACTGGACCATATAATCCATGGAGTACTCCAGTACGACAAAAGTGGACCACATGATCCAACGATTTTTGCAGGTTTAATGACGGATGCAGGATGCAATGACGGTCGACGTCGCAATACATTTGGGAGAAATCAAAAGGAGACAGTAGTTGCATATGATCCTAAGAAGCGCGAGCCTGCAACATTTTTTTGATCATATGCAAATCCTACAACGGTATACTAACAAAGTTTCTTATATCTCTGAAGAGAGAGAAGTTAGGGCTAATTGGACATTGCTCTCTGTCGTCACATGCTGTTAAGTTAAGCATAGTTAATAACAATAGATGTAGGTAGTGCGAGCTGCAGGAAGAAACGGTTGGGAACATCCTATGTTCGTGTCCTGCGCTGGCGAGGTCAAATAATCCAGCTACTACGGATGGCAGAGTTGCCAGATCTTAAGGGAGCTAATAAGCTAGATCTTAGAAAACTACTTGTTTTGGCCAAGAGGACGAAGGTATTTTATAATGTATGTTCTGGTACCCAAATGAGGGTTTTAAACTTGGACGGAAAACAAATTTCGGTTACACTATGGACACATTCATTACACATACCTTATTTTGATCGATACATGTAATCGACAATCTTTATTCTTATGCTATTTCGAAAAAATACTATAATGTGTGTGTTTTCTCTAAATGTTAAGTTGGCGGCCGTCATTCTGTGGTGGTGGTGTGTTCTGCCTCTCACGCGGTAAAAGGTTCGGAAAAAAAACGTGAGCTAAGAAGTTACCTCGCCAAATTTATTTGAAAAGGTTTTCTTTCGTTAACCAATCACAGGTCTGCCACCATAGCCTATACATATATGGTCACCCCCAATGACAACTCCGTGTTAAAGTTTTCACATAATAAAACCCAAACTATGATGGTATTATGACCGGCAGCTATGTAATCAAGGGGTTCAATTTAAGGTCTCCTATTTTGTGCTATTCATCGTATGTGCCATGGTTTAGTAAAACTGTATACTCTAAATAATGAAAACGGTAACATTCAAGTATTTGAAGAAAAACTTAAACCACCTCGGGCCTTTTTTCTAAGCTTGGTCGATTTTCATTAGGTCCCAAAAAAATATTAGGTAGCAACCGCGTCCATTGATATGAAAAATTAATCCCGATCGGTTTATTCATTTTTGTGATAAAAGTTTTAGTATTTATATCCAACAACAATAAATAAGCACACAACAATATCGCGAACCCCGCACAAAAAAGGGATAAGTATCAAGTACTCTTGGAGTATGATGTGTTAACATATAGGTTTATGCCTAGGAAACTAATGCATTTAAGTTAGATATAACCCCTTCGGGGGTTCAATTTAAGCATAACATAAAAGTCAATAACACACCGATAACAAATTAGTAAAATACCGATAGTAAGTCGATGACTAATCCATAACTTTTTGATAGCACACCATTAATTTTAGATAAGTTCTCGATAAAAAACTGATAATTTTTTGATAACCAATTGCATACGTTTTGATAACATACTGATAAGTTTTCGATACAAAAAATAACAAACCTATAGAGAGTTTCTTATACTGCAGAAACAGATCGATCATTTTTCGATAAAAAATCCATATCTTTTTGATAAAATATCGATAAATTGTTGATAATTACTCTAAAACTTTTCGACAAGCAACAGATAAAACTAGCTATAAATGTTGGATAAATAATCGAAATTTTTTCCATAATTACTCTTCTATAAAGAATTTATTACGTGTCCGGTTACAATTTGGGCTTCGGTTTTGTCTTTGAACCTTTTCTTTCTTCTTCCCTCTATAATAAACTGAATAAACTTTTTGTTAACAAATTGGTAAGGTTTATAAAAAAAGTCGATGGCATGCCGGCAGCAAATTCGGAATACTGCGAAATCGATAATTTTTTTTTTATATTTCGATAAAATTTCGATACTTTTATCGATAACATTTTGAAAACAAATCTATAGATTTTCGATAGCAAATTGACAACACTTCGATAACAAATTGATAAAGTTTTGATAATAAATTATGTGTCTACTTTCAGGCGCATAATCGCCACTTACCATGTCCACCCATAACAGCTTTCACTGTACTCATCATTAGTGGTAGAAAGATACGAGTACTGAGTGAGTAGCATCGATTCTTTTCCAAAAATACTCGAGTATCGAGTATCGATATTTTACCTCGAGACTTTTCCCCGATACTTCACAAGCGCTGATGGTCTACATGTTTAAGGCTAACAAAGTTCAATCCATTAACACCAAAACTTGAGCATACATATATTGACATCGTCGACGATGCGGTAAAAGCTCCCTGTTTAACTTAACAACAAAATTACGAAAAGCTGCTAGCTTCATAAAATGTCAATATATTTTAACTTGTCATGCAATAGAGATTTTTGTTCTACTGCGAAATTTTGTTGGATGGAGTTAGCAGCATTTACAGCATCGTCGACGATATATTGGTATTGAAAATGGTTGAAATCAGATTATATATATATTATTTTCAAAAATGGGAAGAGGAACATAAAATATACTGATGAAGTGGTGAAGCTTGACGAGTGGATACAAAAAGTTGCGATGTACAATATAAATTTATTTTATATAATATTATTTTTGTAAAATGAGCGTGGCGCCGTTCACATTAAGCAGAAGAAAACTTAAAAGTTTTGCAAACCGTTAATCAAAAGCCATTGATATCACTTTGCAATATGGCGGAAATATAGTCCTTGGTATTATATATAGAACCGATAAGGACAACGGATACTTAAAAAAAAAGAGGATTACAGTTTTAATCTTAAAAAATATATATATGGTACATAAGAATACTACCAGAAGAGATAGACTTATCAAAAGCTATTGATACCATCAACAAGGCATGCTACTGCCAGACTTGTAAGGGTACCCTCGTCCTCATAGTCTCAAAAGGTGGACCGCAAATTATCTGACTGTTAGGCAGGTATCGGTGCAATTAAGAAACGTATCATCTTAACCGGGAGGAGTGTTTTATCCTCGCTTTTGTTTAATTTCTACATATGGAAGCTACCTTCACCATCAGAAGGAGTTATTATTGCTTCTTATGCTGATGAATGCACGATAATGACTACAGGTCCCGGCCCACCGATCGATGAGGTATGTAATAAAATAACCATTTATCTCCCTGATTTCTCGGTTTTTTTTTTTTTTTTGCGTCACGAATCTTCACCGATTATAGGCGGCCTTATTTACAACATACACAACACAAACCCCCACAATCCACTTCTATGGCATTACGCTAGCGGATACCAAAAATACTGGCGTTCACGTTGAAGTTCCATCAGGATCTACATTTTGGCGAGCATGCATCCGCAGTTGTACCTAGAATCCAGAGCAAAAGGGACAAAATTCTCAAATCTCTTGCCGGCAATACTTGGGGTAAAGATAAAGAGACGCTCCATTACCACTTGAAAAGCAATTGACCGGTCCCTTACACGTCTCCGATATGGTCCGCCGAGTCTAAAGGAGTGCTTACCAAACCACTGCCGAGGGGCGACTCTTCTTAGAAAACTTCTAACTGAAAGAACTTTTTTTTAAACGCTATTAGTCGATTAAAAATCTTTTAAATCATTTAATGGTCTTATCTTGTTTGGTTGATTTTCCGGACAGGGTGGATAAATGATGTATATTGGAACGATTTTCCGTCATCCCTTGTCAAATTTGGTTTTGAGACAAAACCGGTTTCGGCGTTGTGCCATCAATCAGTGTCGATTTTCGTTCTCTGGTCATGAGGTTTATCTTTAAATGAATCCCTAAAATATATGTAAGAGACATATATGGGTATATATCTAATGTTCGGTTTTCGTCCAAACTTAAACTTCCTTACTTGTTTTCTTTTAAATCCAAAATACGATTTCATTAAAAAAAAAGTTTCTTCACTTATGGTAAAAATTATGAAGTAGTCACTTGGATCGAATATACTCGATACCTTTTACTGAGTATGAGTACTAGCATTGATACTTTGATCCGAGTATTTTATACGAGTACCGGTATCGATACTTTTTCAAAAATTTCTATCACTTCTCATCATACGCACAAACCTAAGTAAGATCTTATTATGACGTGCTTGCTTATGATTTTTCTCACACTTTCACACTACTTAGTTGTTTTTCTGAGATTTATTTCCGTTGTCCTGCATTCACAAGTATATTTTACGTAGATTACTTCATATATGTATGAATGTGTATTTTTATACGCTTATACGTACTAGTATCCCTGCAGTCAAACCAACCAGTTGCATACTAGAAGGATACTAGTTTGCCAAAAATCCCAAGTAGTATGAGTTATGTAATTTTTCCATATTAGCAACTGGTATTTTTAACACGGCGATGTCCTACGAAATATCAATTGCCATTCTCTGCATTAGCATCATACCAATTGAAAAACTAGTCATTATATACACCAACATCGTACCAGATGCCATACTAGTCAGCATACCCATCAGGGTCATACCAATTAACACACTAGTCAGCCTTTGCGTCATCATTATACCAGTTGGCATACAACTCAGTCTCTGCATTAGACTGGGTCGAAAAAAAGTTGCCAATGTCCGCCCCTAAATTTGAAGACTATGTTGAGAGGGTTTCGGAAAAATTTTTTTGAATTTTTTTAATCCTGCGAAATACAGCCGAAAATGTTTTTTCGTTGTAACTTGGTAATTTGACGTCCGATTTTTAAAATTGATATTTCGTTATTTTGGCTTTGAGAAGCTTCACATTTCCGTTTAATGTCCTTCTAAGCTATGAACGTTATTAGGTCAGCTAACAAAATTTTACCCCCCCCTCAAATGTATGCTTTTTTTTCCTTACTAAACGAAGGTACTTAAAAAACGAAGAAAATGTTGCTTTGAAACTATATTACTAAAATAATAAACAAAGAAGTTATAGCACTTTCAATATTTATTGCAACTGTTATTTTACCTGATTCTTATTATACTTAGACCTGAATCTCATGATATTTTTGGAGGAAAAATTGCACGGTTTGCATTGAAGAGTTAATAAAGATATGCCAAATATCATGGATAGGGGAAGTCAAAGTAAATAAGTGAGTCAAACCTGTTGTTTCGTATTTATACTAATAACGCTATGCGACAAATTCAACTTTTTTTCTGGGTATTGGACAAAACCCACTTTTTTTGTAGAGATTGACGCTTAAGTAAACAAAGCACTATCACCGTTTTTCGAAGATGGCCTCCAAAAAATAAATATAGGCTTACGAAGTTCGAAGTTCGAAATTCCACATTTCGAAATTTTACTTTTTTGTTAACGCGTTCAGCAATTTGAAAAAGTAAAATTGTGGGCGTGGTCCACTCTTTTCCCTCATTTGAAGGGCTGAATTCTTTTTTTGAGAAATTTAGTATAACAGCTGTTATATGAAGTGAAAAGTCAGGCTTTGACTTCTGAATAAAGTCAGACTCTTACTTATGACTTTTCACCTTTACTTTTTCAATTTGCTAAACGCGTTAACAAAAAAATAAAATCTCGAAATGTAGAATTTCGAACTTCGAACTTCGTAAGCCGATATCTATTTTTTGGAGGATATCTTCGAAAAAGGCAGATAGTACTTTGTTTACTTATGCCTTAATCTCTACAAAAAAGTGGGTTTTGTCCAATACCCAATATTTATTTAGCTGACGTAATCATGTGAAAACGACTTCATAGCTTAAAAGGACATTAAACGGATATGTGAAGCTTCTCAAGGCCAAAATAATGACATATCAATTTTAAAAATCGAACATCAAATAACCAAGTTACAACGAAAAAACCTTTTTTGCTGCATTTCGAAGGATCAAAAAAAAAAAAATTTTTCCGAAATCCTCTCAACATAATCTTTAAATTTAGGAGCGGACATTAGCAACTTTTTTTTTATGGGGACCAACCCAGTCTACTATTCATCATTGTAAGGACATACATACTAGTCAATATTTACATCTGCATCCTACTAGTTAATATACTAGTCCTATTCGGGTTGAAAAATTATTTGAAAATTGATAAATTAGCTCAAATTCATTTTATTCATTATATTTCATATGTATAAAAAGTATAACTATATATTTTTTATCGATCAGCGGAGAGGGCGGCCCATATCCTCCTGGAATGTGACGCAATTTAATCCCACAAGCCAAGAGAACTGCTAGGGTTCAATACGGAAGTCGCTTGGATGAGGTGAGGCCACAATAGACCAATGGTCGCAGTGCAATCCTCAATAAATTATCTATCTATCTAACGGAGAAGACCTTCACCCCAGTCATTCCCACGAGGGAGGAGTGGAGAAGAAGAGGAATTATCTGGGGCATGGGACCGGTTAACTTGTTCACGGATGGGTCGAAGTTGGACGGAAAGGTTGGCGGGGGGGTCTTTTGTCAAGAGCTAAATGTAAGCCGCAAGTTTAAGTTGGCTGACCACTGCAGTGTATTCCAAGCGGAAGTTGCTGCGATTAAGGATGCGGTGGATGAAATGCTATCCAGCGCTACTACGGTTAGGGAATTTAACATCTACTCTGATAGCCAAGCGGCTATAAAGGCCTTGAGCTCAACTACAGTGCGATCGAGGGTGGTGTGGGAGTGCCTGACCACACTTGCGATTGCATCGAATTATTTTACAATTAAGATTATCTGGGTCCCGGGCCATAGTGATATTCCGGGTAACTGTCAAGCGGATCTCTTAGCCCGAATCGGTACAACTGAACCGGGTGAAGATGGCTGTAGGGATTTCGGGATTCCGCTAGCCACCTGTGGATTGCTCTTCCATAGCTGGGCCTCGAGTCAGCTCAGCAAACGTTGGGCGGACACTACGTCTTGTAGGATATCCAGATCTTTCTGGCCGAAAGTGGATGGCAGGAGGTCTGCTGAAATAATTGGGTTCACTAAGGCTCACCTATCAATGGTCATTGGGGTTTTGACAGGGCACTGTCCCATGGGTATCCATGCGGTACGTCTCAATATATTGGAAACTCCATCCTGCTGCAGCTGTATGGAGGATGATGAGGTGGAATCACCAAATCACTTTATGCTTGACTGCCCAGCTTTTGCCAGAACTAGGCGAAAGTATTTTGGTCGTGACTCACTTGGATCTCCCGAGGAGCTATCCAAGGTTGAGATCGGGATCATTCGGAACTTTATCGTTGCTACCCAACGATTCTCTAAGTAGTTATATCTACGTCACCGTTAGTTTAGTTTATTATATGTGGTATCACAACGGACCGTCATGTTGTCCAAGTGAGCTTCCTCTCATCAGGGAAGCTACCACCCAACCTAACCTAACCTAACGGAGAAGGAATGTTCCAGTCGTGGTTGACTATGTAATAACAAGCAAACTACACTAGCACCGTCCTATGATGAGTGTTACTTGAGTTCAGAATGGGGGTAGTGATATGCACTTTACGGAAGTCATACTGATGGCTGGATAACCGAAGAATTTCATTTAATTGAGGGAATCATAAAGGCTTTAAATGTTTTCGTTACTAAGGGGATAATATCGGTAGACACTGGCTGGGTTATCCTTACCATTCTTCGTTGTTTTGGTATGGGCATAGGTTTTCCGTCTGGGACTATCGATATGAAAAAATACGGCCACCGTGGTGTGATAGACGCGTGCTCAGCCTACCACACCGTATGCTCTGGGTTCACACCCCGGCCTGAGATCTCTGCGGAGGATATCGCGCCTTACATTTATTTATTTTATTTTTATTTATAGTCAATGAACTATTCTAAAACAGACAAGTATGGTGATCGCTACCAAATTCTAGTCAATTAACTACTCATCCACTAACTAGTATGAATAACACCACAAAAGAACTAGAATGTCAACTGACTACTTTGGCTTTTGACTGCAGGGATGTGACAGCTTGGTCCTTTGAGCTTTATTACATGGCAATCAGTAAAATTCTATTAATTTCTGCTTTTTTTGTTTATATACGTACACACACATTGATATAAAGTACGAAATAAAAATAAAAATTAAAAGAATATAACTCTTACGTTTTTAACGCGCATTGATATTAAATATCCATTTTCTTCTCTCTTTAGTTTAAACATTCTCTCAACTTCATTGTGCCCTTCATTATTTAGTACCACCTGAGCTTTACAAAAGGTTGATTGTGCAAATTGCCCACAATGTGGCAGTAAGCTCATCCATCTTCCACTTTACAATGATACCTGAATTTTGGCTAAAAATAAAAGACTGGACCAAGGCGCACTGTTCCATTGCCACGTCATAGTAACTGTCCAATTTGCATGTTAAAGTAGAATGCATTCGTTTGCATGTCACTACAAATATAATCGTATGTATGTATATAGTACATATAGACACATACACTTAGACACTTAGCGAATGACCCTCTATTGTATGACTGTCTGTATGTAGCAAGTTGTGACAATTAAGTGCCGTGTTTTACTACACTAATTGCCGTTGAAGGTAAAATCGATGCAGAATGGATTGTTCTAAGCGTGTTCGTTGGGGATGCATTTTTGTGTTTAAATAACCGGCTCTGTCGAAGATATTTTGCCCTGTTACAGTTTTGTTTGATATCCTGATATCAAACCAAGTAATTAAAAGCGGGAGAGCCCACGCAGGAACAGCTCTGCCTAGTGGTATAAAAAACAACCGTTTTGGTTTGCGCTGGATTTAGGACCAGCCACTGGAAACCACATTACAGCGAAAGTCAACGGTGAGCTTGGAAAATGAGACAACCATCTGTTAATGGCTAAACCATCGTTGGGCATGAAAATATTATCTTTATACCTACAGCCACACCTGTCTAGGTTATATGTAAGAGGTTAATTTTGTCAAATGTATATAGTACTCAGTCAATCCAGTATAATCTAGACTTCCCTAGAAGTTCCACAAACCGTCGCTGTATTAGTACATTGAAAATGGCCACAGCTGAAAGGCGCGGGCAAACCAAAAATGTCCGTAAAGCTACGGATCGCTTTTTATTTGTGGAGATCCGTAGGTCAATGGTAGCGGAGGGGTTAGGACGACCTACATTCGGCAGTTAATGCTTGTTTTTAGATGTCCTTTTACAGTAGATAGCTCTCTAAGGGAGAAAGTCGGCTTCAACAACACTAGGGTGATTGTTTTTGATTGCTAGATCTTTTGCAGTAGCCGGTCAATTTAGAAAATCAGTGTAACAAAACAGTGTAGAAGTACACATGGTTTTACAAGGGGGTTGCACTATTGGAACACTGCTTAACCAAAGTTTCATACAAGATAAACTTAATCGCCTAGGCCTGTTAAGCAGCTATGATACAGGCTCTACGAACGCTCATACCAATGTTGCACCAGCCTTAGTAAAAATGTTGTGCTTAGTAATTTCAAAGCCGGAATAAAAAGAAAATGCATTGAATTTTTAAAATAACTGGTCCTTTTGATGAAGTATCTAGACTCCCTGTTTCATAACTTTATACTCCTTAATTCGTGTGGGCTGTATGTGGTTGATCAACTTTTAAAGGGCGAAAATTTAACTACGTAAAGCAACTAGGGAACAGAGTTAGTAAGTGTTAAATTTGTGTCAAAAATAAAATCATGGAGTTAAGACAGAATCATTTGTACATATGCTATTATTTTTAGGGTACATAAATTTTAATATGGATATATTTATTTGAATGCTTATAACTTTTGTATTGGTTAATCGATTTTGTTGAATGAATGCTTATTTTCTTTTGGTAATAAAACAAAGCTTAGAGAGAAAAAAAACTGCAAAGAAATAAAAAGTTTTCGAGAGCCTTCCTCGCAAAGTACACATTTTTTTATATTTTTACAAAAAAAAATTGAAAAAATCCGTAATGATTGTTCGTTATCTTTGAATCTGCAGGGTCTAGCAAAAAGTGTGGTATGAACAGTTTGTAGCAAATTTTATTACCTTAAAGGCTTTAAATCGTTTTAGGATTGCTCAATTCGTTCTTGAGATATACTTATATGATTAATTGGACCCAATTTTTTTTTAAAGGGTAATTCGTAAATATTTGAAAAACGTTACCATAGAACTAAAAATAGCCTTGATTTTAGGAATCAGGGAGTGATTTTACATAGGAATTTCATAGCGGCGTCCAGTGTAATTTGCAGTCCACCATTTAAGACATGGTTTAAAGGTAGACACTTCCAGGTCTTGCAGTAACGTGCCATGATTGACGGTATCAAAATGTTTTGGTAGGTCTGGCGCAGCGAGTACTGTTCACCTGTAACCCAATTTTAACCCCATTTAATTATAAATTCCCAAAAGCCTCTTTAGATTTCGTAGTAGTAATAATTTCGAAAACTTTTAAAAGTATTGCGAATGTTTGGCGGCCGGCCTATCTTGAGATTGACAGAGCTCCCAGGGCAAACGATTTATTTCGTAATGGCCTGTGAAAATGTGTCCTTAGTATAGATATATAAATTGCTAAAATGTGTTTCCAAGGAGAAATGTTTTCGGAAGTTTTTTCCTAGCACTCAAAGAGTCGGAAATCACGACAAAGGCGAATTTAATGAATGCAAGCTTCATACTAGAGTGCTTTCAGACGAGATTTTGGTCTTTTTTGGCTATTGCAAATTTAAAGGAAGTAAGGAAGGCCAAGACCGGGTATAATCGCACATTACATACTCAGCTGCCAAATTACAGCTTGAAAAACTTTTAAATTACCTTCTTTTAAAAGTGGACGGTGCCACGTCCATTGTCTAAAATGTTACTAATTTTCTATTCTGCGTCATAAGGTCAACCCATCTATCAAGTTTCATCGCTTTATCCGTCTTTGGTAATTAATTATCGCACTTTTATGGTTTTTCGAAATTTTCGATATCGAAAAAATGGGCGTGATTGTTGTCCGATTTCGATCAATTTAAATAGCGATCTGAGATGAGCGCCCAGACACCTACATTCCAAATTTCATCAAGATACCTCAAAATTTACTCAAGTTATCGTGTTTATGGACGGACGGACGGATGTACGGACGGACGGATGGACGGACATGGCTAAATGAATTTCTTTCATCATAATCATTTTGATATATAGAACTCTATATCTATCTCGATTATTTATGCCATTACGGATTACCGTTATGCGAACAAAGTTAACATACTCTGTGAGCTCTGCTCAGCTGAGTATAAAAAGAGAGGGTATGGCATACTAAAATTAAAAAGCGATGCTAAATAGTACCTGGACGGCGTGTTATCAACTTGTTATTGAAGTGTTAATTAGAAACAATGATCTTTCAAAAGAAGCTACTAAACGTACCGAATAAGATCGCTTGCCAAATGGTAAAGCAACTCAATGCTAATGGTTTTTGGTCGATGAGTTATCGGTGATTCGGCCGTGTTATTCATTCATCATTATCACGTTATTGTTTTGCTATCGACGAAGAAGTGAGATATTGTTTCTTACCGATGTTTTATATTCTTGATATCTATGACAAAGATTATTGAAGAGTTTTCATTTTTTTATCGCCGATTTGTAGGTTTTGTATCGAAAACCTATCAATTTACTATCGTAAGATTCTCGATTATATATGATATGCCGTCAAAAAGTTATAGACCTTTTAGCGGAGTTTTACCAATTTTTTACCATCGTGTCATAAATTTCGTATCAAGAAGTTATCAATTTATTCTTGAGTTATTTGCCGATTTATTACCGAAAAGTTATGGATTATTAATTCAAAAGTTATCGATATGTTACAAAAAATTGTCTACATATTTCCAAAAATATATCGATTTACAATCGGAGAGCTATTAATTTATTATCGCCATGCTATCAATTTATTATCGAAGATCCATCTGTTTGTAAGATAAACCATCATCATTAAATGGAGCTTAATCGCACATGCGATTTTGTCAAGCCAGCTATCCTTGTTCCTCGATAACTGACTCCAATTGGGAGAGATATCAAGTCGTCCTCTGGCTGCCTCTCCCAGCTTGTTGGAAGTTTTTCCCTTCCTCAATGACTGCCAACGCAGTGGCGTGAGTTTTACTTTCTAAAATAAGTCTATAGATAAAAATATAGCTTGTTGGTATCGAAATGGAAACAATTAATCTATAATAAAATTTAACAATTATTTACTGAAATAATCCAAGCAGAAAGCCGTGGGTCCAAGCGCGGGGCTGTATAGTGTCGAAGATTATGAGTAGATCTTACAACCTTAGACTAATGAAGTTGCTTATAACACTAAAAAGAGAGGACTGTGGACTCATGATGGGTATTCAGACTGATACTGCCTTCTGGCGCCACATGCCTTTAAATTAGGCTTGGCCAGTGATAACAGATGTAGGAATTGGGGGCTGGAGGAGGAAACGAGCACGTTTTGTGCTCGTGCCCTGCGCTTGCCAGCTTTCAGATATGGAAGCAGCAAGTGGCTTAGGTCCTAGAAAGCTTCTAGTATTTGCCAAGATGAGGGAGTTATTTTGTAACATAAGTCCTCGCTTTTGCCAGAGTTTTTCAGTCTGGTCGTTAAGTAAACTTCTGGTAACAATACGGACTCATAGTCTATGTGAGTTCCTCATAAACCAGCCACTTCAATTTAACCTAAATAAAATAATGTTTAATGATTCAATTGATGGAGAGTTATCCGGAAGCGCCTTTGGATCTGTTATGTACATACCATGAAAATACATTTGAATCTCGTACATCAAAATGTATCACCGATTGAATGAAACGACACCGGAAATCAGTTTAAGCCGCTTTTTGAAACGGTAAATGACATTGCGAGTGATGCATTTATGTATAAAATGAGTACTAAGAGAAATGCATACGTATGTATGTGTGTGCTTAAGTAAATCCTTTTCTATAAATGTACACTGCCACTATCTAGGACTTGGGCTGGGATGTTGCAAAAGTGTAATATGCGCTACAGCCATAAACAAGCGCTTTGCTGTCAGTCTCTAATAAGGGAAAAGTAACGCACAAAATTCATTATAAGTGTTGTTTTTGCTTTTACTCTAGGCTTTTATGTCAGCGGCTCGTTGGTCTAATGGATAAATTTTCACTTACTTATATATCAATATACGTACATCAAGTTCTAAATTTATATGTAAGTGTGACGACATGAATGTGTTAGAAACAATCATGAACTGAGAAGGAAACAGTGAACAAAGTATACAGGGTGTTTCATGAGCAAATATAACTGTAGTTGGTAACAATCTGAAACTGTTCTGCAAACCAAAAAGTTTCCACTAAAATCGGTTCTTAAAAATTAAGCAAATCTGACTCATATCCGGACTACAATTCTAGAAGTGATTCCAAAATGAAGCGTGTAGAAACAACAACAGCAATTTTTGTGTATGAGATGAAGTTTGTCCACTAGCGTACTACTGAACAGGGCGAAAGTTGGTGAATATTGGTCTGAATTCTCGTGGTCGAACGCAGTTATCACAGCCGATCACGCAATCTACTTGCAGTGACGTATGATGTTTTTGTTTAAGATGAAAATATTCAGAAATGACTTCGCAAAGTACAATCCGGACAGAGGCAAGTTCGTTGAAACGGTAACTAGGTGAGAGGAGATATGAAATTTCCGTATTCACAACTCTCTTGACTGGGGAAGTACCAATGGGACTTCCTTGTTGGCAAAATAGATTGGCTTAGAGTTTCAAAACCGAATCCCATTGAAAAGCATTATTTAAAGTCCTGAGCTCTCTCGTACGATGGACGAAGTCTAGCAGGACCTGAACTTGCGTGCGGTTGGGTGGAACTGTTTTAAGATTAAGACGATTTAGACACCGGTTCATAACTGTGTCTCAAACTATTAAGCGCTGGTTTATTAAGCGTGCAAAAGAGCAGCTGAATCATGTACAGAAAGCTTAGAGGAATTCTACTGACCACTTGCGGTCTGATCCTGTATAAATAGTGATCATGTCAGGTTTGAAGACGGTGGAAAAACGCTACTTCTTGCAGGATAGCCAGATTATTATGGTGTAAAGTAGTATCGAACAGTCCTCCGAAACGAAAACCTATTTTTCTGATTTGTGTCTTGACGACTGACAATTGTATGCGTCCATACGGCACATCTTAAAAGAATGTATGGGAATCATTGCGTCAATTTTTGCTTGGTCTTCAAACCTTTTGTTTTCGACTCACTGGGATCTCGCTCTTATTTGATATTATATCGTCTTCCTGTGGTAGAAGTGTGAGCCTTCCTAGTCGAGGTGACTACCACTCAATCTTAATTTTCCTAAATTCAATATAGACAGCAGATATAATAATTTTTTTTATAATAAAAAAGTTTTTATTAGCGTGATTGCCCTAGCCCTTGGTTTGCCGCGTGTATTTCTGCATGAAAAGCAAAATG
This sequence comes from Eurosta solidaginis, assembly GCF_040869045.1. NCBI lineage: Eukaryota > Metazoa > Arthropoda > Insecta > Diptera > Tephritidae > Eurosta > Eurosta solidaginis. The sequence goes on along the minus strand of NC_090323.1, from coordinate 163,933,181 downwards.
AAGGAAAAATTAGAAAAGATCGCAAGTCAAATTGGAAGAGAAACTCGGCCTTAATATCTAAAGAGGTAAATTGTAAAAATTTTTTAATTATTTGGTTATGTTGAAAGCTGGCACTGGCTTTTCTTTTCTTTTCACTGACAAGCTAAATAGCTTACCTAAATAGGTTACAAAGCGTCTGTAGCAATTTGCATCCCTCATGCTGAAATAGAGAGTATTTTCAATACTAAAGCATTTGAATTTTCGATGAAACTTTAGTCTTGAAGTTTTTATCTTTTCATTTGTCTTTCAACAAAACAATAACTTATTAAAAAGATAGCGGAATGACTATCCAATTTCCGAAATAATCACAATTTATGAAACGAACATCTTAGCTATTTTAGCTAGATAGTCTAAGGGCGAGATACCTGATACCCCCTGTATTCTGACCGTATTGGGTTGGACAGTGCATAATATAATAGGTAACAACAATATGTAGATACGAGGCAGAACACATAGTAATTAACGGAAATTGCCAGTGGCACTTGTAATGTTCAGCGATCAGGCCAACGTTAGGCATGAAACCCATAAACGCCCTTGTCTTTCTCAAAAATACACATATCCACATACTTTCACACCGACTCTTCAAATTTGTTGGTGGGATAGTTCACTCAAAACTACGCATTGGATATAAATATTTTTAATTGAATTAAATGCGAAATATTTCAGCTGCGTAACGCATCTGTGATGTTTTGCTGGAATTGTGTTAGTTGAGCGAGTGCATTATGACGCAGTATGTGGCTTTCAACTGCACAGGGGGTCCTCTTTTTGCGGTCGCCTTTCTATATATGCACCCTTGGCTGGGCACCTTAAATTGTTTAATTCATTTATGTTTATCAATTCTGCTTTATTTAATTTAAGGGCTTTAGTCGCCCATATCTCTCTATGATGATATGATGTGATGGTTTCATAACAGAGCAAAGTGCATTCTCCCTTATCATGATGTTAAATGAAAAACGATGTGTTAGGCTATTTAACTGTAGGCATTCTATTGACCTCTTTAAAGTAATTGAGTTATCTCATACAGAAATCTCGCCTAAAAATTTAATTATTTAAGTGTGCCCCATAAAATATATAGCTTTATGTTTATGTTTGCTTGAGTTTGCAACGCAGCGTCTATTATTTTACACTCTTTCAAAGTCTCGAAAATAGAAAATAAAATCAGGCCACGTGTCGTTGCGAGCTGTATACGCTCCAATTTCAACTAGTCCGAATTAAAAGAGCCAAATGCAGCGACATTGCAGCAAAGATCATCCGAGAATTTCCAATCCTAGAATAACTGAAATTCAAGGAACTAACCCGATCTGAAAATGCAGCTCCTTCTTCACAAGAGCTCTGTTAAATTTTTTAATATGATGACCTTTTCAAGGAAAAAAAATGCGGTCATTCATTTTGTCCCAATCTGCACCCGATTAGCAATAGTTTGGAGGTAATAGTTAAACCTGCATTGCTAAATTAACGCTTTGCAGGACTGTCTCCCTTGTAAGTACACATCTAAAAGAAAACAATACAGGAATTCTTCATAACCCATACGTATTTTTCTATTCAGGCAGCAGAATGAATATGCGTGATATTTTAGCCTGCCAAAGCCCGAGAATGAGTTTCCTATTATATGATGTATTTACAAACGGACAGGGTTTGGTCTGAATTATCCCATATAATTTTTAACATAGTACTGTTAAATGAGAAATAATGTTATATGCCTGGCTTGAGTACCTGCTATCGTATGGCGCAACCCCACGGGGTCTTCCGTTGTAAGATACTAGTTGTATCGAAATTATTTTACATTTAATGGATAATGGCATCTTGTTCACGGCGACCCCACCTGTACCATTCTTATATAATCATAAGTTATTCAATACATCACTTTCGGATCCTTTGGCTAATCAGATACATATTAGAGTTCGCCAATTAATGGCCCCTTTTCTGGGCACCAGGATAATTTGCATCACAGTTAAGGGATGTGCTTACAAGCTTTTCGTCATACCTCAATCTCAGCTAATAATCACGTTTACAATTAGTCCGATTCCACCATTCACCACAGCCTAACCCAGCTTCAAACATTTCATAAAGGAGAGTGAGCACATACCCCACTTTTTCAGTTATCGGTTGTTATCCACAAGACGATAGGTATCTGCTTTGTTAACCTTTCTTTAAACAGGTACCACCGACAATTAAGGGACGTGTTCAACCTTTTCTTCTGCCATAGAAGAATCAATTGAAAAATTTATGCTAAGCTTAGGTTTGATAAAAGGCCTTTCAAATTTAGACGACAAAGAGAGCACATTTCTCCGAACAAACCCATTTATTTTCAACTTCCACAGGTGAAGAGACCGCACTACTCAGAAAAAAATGCTTTATTGTCAACGTCAGCGGAGAATTGAATATTAAAATTGACCAGTAGAAAATTTTATAATTTATTACGATATCAAAACAACAATGTGTGTATGTCCGTTCAGAGCAAATATATATAATCCAAAGTTGTAGTAGTTTTATTTGCAACAAGAAGATCTCCATATGAGCTCAGCCCACCAGGTTTTACAAAATTAAGGCTACTACAGGCATAAGCGCAACGGGAATTTTAAACCTGCCTTAGACGGCATTAGATCCCATTTTTAAGTTTATTTCTTTACGACTTCCATATATTTAGTGTCTTGAAGCAAAGAACACTGAAACTCATAGGATATGGGTGCTGTAAATGAATTCACCATGAGCCTGGCAAAGTCCTTAATCTATTTTCAAAATTAGTTCTGAAGTTGTGTTTGAAAATTTGAAATCGAAAATATTGTGTATTACATAGATATACATAGTTTGTAGTTCCGCTTCTTGCAGATTGAAAAAGTTATGTGATTGTTTTGACGCTTATTTAGATTAGGATCGGTTTCTCTCCAACAGTAGTCACCCATCATAGCGACATCCCAGAATCCTTGATACCAACTTTCAATCATTTTCATTTGCTGGTGAAACCTTTCGCCATGCTCATCACTTTCGTCGCCAAGATTTTGCGGGAAAAAGTTTAAATGGGATTGTAGAAAATGAATTTTTAAAGACACATTTACTCCTGACAGAAAATAAAAAAGTATATTAGATAAATACATAAGCGACACATTAGTATATAATTTTATTAGGCTGGATTTATCTTTCAATTCAGAACAATTTTTTTTGTTTACATTTTTCTCGTTCTTGTTTGTTCAGAACTGGACGATGCATTCAGATTTAGGGGTATATATTCTCATGTAAATTTAAAAATTTTCATACAAATTTTTTGTTTATCGGGCAGATAGGTTTTAAAGTTATCTGAGAAAACGGTCTTAAATATATTTTTTTATTTACCCATTTCCGCATAGTTTTTGATTAAGTCGTTCACTATCATCTCGTAGTTAGGACTTTTGTGTTTGCCTAAAAAAGAAGTAACGACCTTTTCCAAAGAATCTCACGCTGCTGCCTCCACTGGTGACAATGGTTCTTTGAAATGGTTATTGGTCATCATTTTCCTTATGTGCGATCCCACAAAACTCCCTTCCTTTATTTTTGCTTCTGAAATCTCTGGAAAGATTGTCTTCAAATGACAAAAAGCTTAGCCTTCTATGTCCAAAGTTTTGACAAAGTTTTTGATAAGGCCGAGCTTGATGTGGAGCGGAGGTAGAATTATTTTTTCCTTCTTTATAAGTGGAGAGTATTTCATGTTGTCCACCCCAACTTGAAACTAGATTCGTTAACCTTTGTGTTGTATTAGTTTTGACTAGCTCGGCTATTCCATTTGCATAGAAAGCAACAGTGTTTTGTGCATCCACTTTGTAGACCACATAGCATTCCAATGACTTTAAAATCGGTACATATTTTCCAATCATGCTCTTCGTATTTGATTAATTTGAGTAATTTTTGCATTATCTCATACGTTTCCTTCGTATTTACTGCATGCGCGATCGGGATAGATGGCTTTTGGTTACCAATATGCAATAATATGGCCTTTAAACTTAATTTATTGCCGTCTATGAACAATCGCCACCCTTTTGAATCATATGGTTGTGATGGCTAGAATTCCAAATGGGGTTATTTCAGTGATTCCTATATTAAAAATAACCTCGGTTAGATATGAGAAATGTCTATCAAATTCGCATCGGGATTGACAGATTAACCCACCACAGCGAACGAATTATTTTACAAATTCTTTTTGCGTTATCCAACACAGGCAAAACTTGTCAGACATCTGAGAAAAGGGAGAGAGCGCAGGTGTCGGGTTCTGCCACAATCATATCCTCTGCCATTTCCGCTTAGGATCGACAGCAAGCCACATGTAATACAAGTTTTATTAAATTGTGCAGTGAGTAAAATCAAACGATTGCTATGAAATCGGGAAAAATTCGCATCAATTAACAGCGTAATTCGACTACTAAAGAAGCCCATCACAGCCATAGCTTATTAGTTTCGCTAAATTTGTATTCTTTAAAGAAACAAAAGTGTCGAAAAAAAAAAATATTCCATTTTTGATTAATTAATCGTGTTCCAAGTACACGAGGAAGGTTCCAGAAAGGAATCGTCATCGTTCTTCAGTAACTACGTTACATCACATACTTTCCGGTATTAGAACCATAAAGTTTAAATGGTACGTAGTGAGATTGCCCATAAAAATCGGTTGTAATTTAGTTAAACGTGCTTTCCCTCATTAACAGGTGAAAAAGTTCCTCCCCCACGTGGAAATCATAGTGGGAGAGGGTACCTCTTTGCTTACTTCAATCCCAGCCCAGAACTTGGTAACAAATGGCTATATAAGTTGCGGTTTAATTTCAAGAAAAGCCACGTAGAAATAAAAAAGTTGAAGGCAAGACTTCATCTTTAGCGCAAGACTTTTCTTGCCTCCGCGTGTAATGTGAAGCAGCAAAAGAAAAAAAAAAACAAATAAAGAAAAATTATTATGGATATAACAATGTGCTGTCTCGTAAGCAACATTTTGCTTAATTAGAGATCTTCCAATTTCGATCTTATTGCCATGTAATTTGACTAGAGGTTCCTTCATTCATAAATTATTCGTTTTTTTTTATGGTAAAGTAAGATTAATAGTGAAAAAAAAAAAAAAAAAAAATTATGAATAATATAGCCTAAGCAGTAATAAGTACATACATGTACATATTGATTTCAAATAATACCCAGTAGTCGCCGGAAAACAATACCTGAATATGTAAAGACAACTTGTTTGCGCAAACATCGTTGGAGCACACCTTTTTTTCAATGTAAGTAAAACCAACAACCATAAGTATTTACATAAATATGCATATACTAAATTCTTTTGTTATATATTAAGTATCAAAATACTATGAGCGTACTCACAATACAGTTGTTTGTTGTTAGTTTATGCAGTGATTTTCTATAAAACTCATTTAAACTACGGTAAGACCTGTTTGTTGTAAATTTAGACAAATATACAAACATATATAATGTTTTTGCATACTGTTACAAACCTACATACCTAATTAAAATTATAAATGAGTGAAAAGAGAAAAAAAAAGAAATTATCGAAATACATGAAGTAAGATTTGTAGAATGAAGGAATATATTTTTTTTTATAATAATCATTAATAATGTAATCACCTATTAACATGAATAAAGAGTAGAATATCGTTTTAAAGTCTTGTGAGTTGAGTATGTAGTCGAGGATTAGTGTTGGTTGGGTATGGGAGAGTTGATGTGAACTCTCAATACTTTGGTAGGGCAGGGAGCTAGAGTAAATAAAGAGGCAAAGCAACACCACAGACCTCCTCTCATAGGTGTATTGTTTTTTTTTTTCGCATTACTTGGTTTCTGCATAGGAATTCTCTTTTCGGTATTGTGGCCAATGTTAGATGATATGTGTGTATGTGCAGGGTATTGCTCTGAGTTCAGAGTATCGTTGTCTGTCCGGTTTTCCTATTACTATGCTAGTTAAGAGAGTCCGTCCGTATATAAAGAATATGAGCTGAAAGCATTTTTTTCTTTTTGAATGAATTTTCTGTTCGGGTTTATTCCATAAAGTGCATGAATTACTTTTTATATATACTTACGCTAGGGTAGTTCGATAGGAGCAAAAACCCCGACCTCCCGACTGACTAATTAAGCCTGGTTAATGCAAGCATGCACGCCCCGCTGCCTATTCCCTAGTGTCGGTCCATGACAGTAAATATATAAATGGCGCCCAACGTGTGTGGCCCAATGACATGATATTTTCAAATCCTATTGGAAACGTTATGCATGGGTCTTATGATATTTTTTTTACCTAGTTGTGATGAGTGACGGAATTAGTTTGGATGCCCGGTTCGTCCATCTAACCAACTCTTAGAAGCTACTAATACTTATCTGCAAACATTTTCTTGTTTTAATCATATTGGAATATTGTTTACTGAAGCACCGTTAGTTCACTCTACCTGTGGTTATTCTTGAAATTTTTGTAGAATTTCTCCTTTTTACTTTTCACCTTTGTAATAGCGTTTATGGGAATGCTTCAATGTGAATTAGTAAAGTAAGGAATTTTTTTTAAGTGCAACAGCTACCTTAATTTTTTTGTATGCGAATTAAAATAAAACTATATACCTTTACATTTAACCCTCGGCTTACTACAACTTACAAGACTTAGTTTATTCAGTTTATAAAGTAGAATCTTTTGGCTAATTAATCGTTTTCCGTACGACACAGTGAGGAAAATTTAGCGAACTTAGCGGCTCCTGGTTGTATCTGTTCTATTTGCAACGAGGAGACCACAAACTTTAACTTCGTGTCTACGCCTTGTATGCACGGGTTTCACCGATCTTGTTTAATGATTTGGTTGACAGATAACGACACATGTCCTTTATGTCGTAGAACTGTCGATTCTCAGTCTTTGAGAAGTTTTTCTGAGCAGGAACTCCGTCCTGAACTTGAGAATGCGGCTTCTCAAGGTGCTGTCGCCAGAAATAATAACACTAGTTTTAGAGGTCCTGCAACAAGATCTAGGACTGCGAATAATAATCCACTTGATAGATCTATACAGGATAATACTCAGTCACCAGTTTATCCGCGTCGCGCTCGTAATTACAGACCGAATAGAGACGAACAGCGACAAACCAATTTTAACTTACAGCGTATTCAACAAATGATAGAGGAGACTACTCAACGTCAACGAGTTAACATGACTCGTGAAATTACAGATAGCGTTAGCCAATTAGTATCTCAGACGTTAGAAAGTCATTTCCAAAATCTTAGTTTAAACAACAACAATAATGATCGAGTCCGGCAAGGACCAGAATTGTCAGAAAACCTTTTAGATTTGCATAATACCAGAGAAAGACGACTCTCTGCTTCTCAGAATCAAAACAATGGCATTAGAAATCATATACCACCTAACAATGCCAACAATACTCGTAGGAGTGAAAACGCACATAATTTATCACCTGAAGCGATTTCAAAAATTATTATTAATTGGAAGTTAACTTTTGATGGGTCCCTAGAAAACGTTTCCGTAGATGAATTTATTTATAGAATAAATGCATTGACGATGTCATCCTTAAGAGGCAATTTCAATGCTCTTTGTCAAAACGCCCACGTTCTTTTCGAGGGCAAAGCAAAGAATTGGTACTGGAGGTATCACCACTCAGTACGGGCTCTTGATTGGTTTGACCTGTGTGACGCGTTGAAAAACAATTTTAAGGACGTTAGAACTGATTTTGACATTAAGGAAAGGATAAGAAATAGGAAGCAGAAAACCGGAGAGACCTTTGAACAGTTTTTCGAAGCAATTATGACCTTAAGCGATAGCCTGAGAGTTCCAATTTCAGAGCAGGAATTAGTTGAAACATTAATACGTAACTTACTTCCTGATATACGCTTGGAGCTACTTCATTTAGACATAACATCTATTTCCGTTTTAAGACGCGCCTGTAGGCGCCGAGAAAACTTTTTCGATACAATGAAAAATAGTTCTTCGAGGCCGGTAATCCCTCAGAAACGACAACTGGCTGAAGTACTGCAAAGAGATCCGAGCGGAAGCTCTGAACCAAGTGTAACCGAATCAGTAGATGCGTCAGCCGTAGATGCTAGGGAAAACAAATGTTGGAACTGCGATTCGCCTGGACATAGCTATAAGCAATGTGTCAAGCCTCGTAGAGTTTTCTGCTATGGTTGTGGTTTACTTGCCTACTTTTTACCAAACTGCCCGAAATGTAATAGTTCGGAAAACGAGAAGAGGGGTGTCTTCAACACCAGCAGCAGGCATCCCAATCCAATATCACAATAAAACCATTTAAAATTCTTAAAAATATCAGTAACACAACTCCTCCAGTTGTAACTTTACACCCGATTCGCCCACTTCACCGCCGTTTAGAAGAGTACGAATCGAAGCGTCAAGAAATATTTTCTCAACCACGTTCTACGATTCGAGTGAGACGGTTTTGGAAAAATGTTAAAACAAAAAAGGAAAACCTATCGGCCACAGTGGTGTGTAAGGCAAATGACATTCGACCCTATGCCACTGTTGAGATTTTAGGAGAAAAAGTTCTGGGCTTACTTGACTCAGGAGCTTCCGTTAGCTGCCTAGGAGCAAAATTAGCTTTGGATGTACTTTCTCGAAATTGTAATATTAAGAAACTTGACACTAACTTATGTACTGCTGATGGATCGAAGCAGTCAATTATCGGGGTAATAACTTTAGACGTACGCTATGCGAAAAAAACTTTGCCTATTGATTTCTATCTCGTGCCTAGCCTAAGTCAAGATGTATACTTAGGAGTAAACTTTTGGAAAAGTTTTCAAATTGCTCCTAATATTGTAAGCGAGCTGAATGTATTAAGACCAGACGAGAATGTTCATAGCTTATCAGCTAGTCAAAATGAAAAGCTAGCCTCAGCAGTTCGATATTTTCCATCATTTGAGGAAAAGGGACTGGGGAAAACGACACTCGTCCAGCATGCTATCGATGTTGGTGCAGCAACACCGATCAAGCAACGGCACTTCCCGATTTCGCCGGCAATTGAAAAGCTGATGGGGGATGAACTTGATCGTATGTTAGCGTTAGGTGTGATCGAGGAATCGACAAGTTCTTGGTCGTCACCGGTAGTTCTGGTTAGGAAACCAGGAAAAGTTCGCCTATGCTTAGATAGTCGCAAGGTTAACTCTTTGACGGTGAAGGATGCCTATCCATTACCGCACATAGAGGGCATTTTGAGCAGGTTACCTCGGGCCGAATTTATTTCTAGCTTGGATCTAAAAGACGCATTCTGGCAAATACCGTTGGAGGTGACCTCCCGAGAAAAGACAGCCTTTACCGTGCCAAACAGACCATTATACCAGTTCAAAGTAATGCCATTCGGTTTGTGTAATGCTCCCCAAACTATGTGCCGGTTAATGGATAAGGTTATCCCCTATTACCTCAAGGAACGCGTCTTTGTGTACCTTGACGACCTTCTTTTGATATCCGAAGATTTCGATTCACACATTGAACTATTGCAAGAAGTAGCTTTACATATCCAAAAGGCTGGATTAACCATTAACACCGGCAAAAGTAAATTTTGCCTCAAACACGTTCGTTACTTGGGTTATGTAGTTGGGCAAGGCACCCTTCAGACCGACCCAGACAAAGTTTCAGCGATAACGGAATACCCACCACCTAAATCTGTGAAACAGCTACGCCGCTTCTTAGGGATGGCAGGCTGGTACAGACGATTTATTGCGAACTTTGCTGTTATTACGCATCCGCTGACAGAACTACTTAAGAAAAGTCGCGAATTTCAGTGGTCTGCGGAAGCACAGGAAGCTTTTGATCTTCTAAAGCAACGCTTAACGTCTGCGCCTATATTAGTGAATCCTGACTTCTCTAAACCATTCCTCATACAATGTGACGCAAGTCAATGTGGAGTAGGTGCAGTGATTGCCCAAACGAATGATAATGGCGAGGAGACTCCTATAGCATATATGAGCCAGAAACTGAACAAGGCACAACGGAATTATTCCGTAACAGAGCAGGAATGCCTCGCTGCAGTGTTGGCAGTGAAGAAATTTAGAGCTTACATCGAAGGCCAAGCATTTCGCATTGTAACTGATCATGCAAGTCTTCGTTGGCTAATGAAGCAGTGTGATCTCAACGGACGTTTGGCTCGTTGGGCACTCAAGCTGCAAGCTTTCGTTTTCACGATTGAGCATCGAAAAGGTTCCGAAAATGTAGTCCCAGATGCCTTATCACGGGTAAATGCAGAAAATATGGACGAACTGGTGTTACCCTGCGAAAATGTTCCCGACATCGACTTGCATTCTCCGGAGTTTGACATGGGTGAATACTCTGCCCTGAGGGACAAATTAAAGCAGAAACTAGACCAATATCCCGACTTTAGAGTCGCTGATAAGTATATTTATCGCAGAACTGAATTTTACACGGGAGATGAGGACCAACAAGAAGCCGCATGGAAGCTTCTTGTGCCGAAGGGATTGCAAGAAAAGGTTTTGTTTAATGCACATAACGTAGACACGGCTGCTCATGGTGGAGTCGCTAAAACGGTGGAAAGAATAAGAAGATTCTTTTACTGGCCAGGACTTTATCGTTCAGTCAGAGAGTATATTGGAAACTGCGAGGTTTGCAAGACTACTAAACATTCTACCAAAGTCCTAAGACCACCCATGGGTAACTTCACTCCAACTGAACGAATTTTTCAAAGGCTGTATATAGACTTGATCGGACCTTTTCCGCGGTCGAAGTCCGGCCACATTGGTATGCTAATCGTGCTTGATCATATGTCAAAATTTACATTTTTATGTCCGCTGAAGAAATTTACCACATCACCCATAACGAACTACTTGAAGACACAGGTGTTCGATACCTTTGGTGTTCCAGAGTTCATCGTAAGTGATAACGGAAGCCAATTCCGATCACATGAGTTTGAAGGGTTTCTAAAGAAATACGGGGTGAAGCATATATGTACGGCGATATACTCACCTCAAAGCAATAGTTCAGAGAGGGTGAATCGGTCGATCAATGCCGCCCTTCGTGCGTACATAAAACATGACCAACGAGATTGGGACCTTCATCTGAGTAGTATCAACAGCGCTTTGAGAAACTCAATTCATCAAACTATAAACTCTTCCCCGTATTTTGTGGTATTTGGTCAACACATGATCAAGCATGGACATGATTATCAGTTGCTACGGAATATCCAAATGTTAAATGAAGGCAAAGTTGAGACTGAAACTAGTAGACATGATGAATTGAAATTTTTACGCGATTTAGCAAGAGAGAATATTCTAAGGGCATATGAAACAAATTCGAAGCGATACAACCTGAGATCTCGGGTCGTAGCATTTAACATTGGACAGGAAGTTTTGCGTCGCAATTTCACCTTAAGCAAGGCTTCAGAAAAATTTAACAGCAAGTTAGCTAAAACGTTCGTAAAAGCTAGGGTTAGAGACAAAGTAGGCAGATCTTGTTATGTGCTAGAAGATATGTCAGGTAAATTACTCGGGACCTTCCATGCGAAAGACATTCAACCGCTTTAATCCTTACTTATTGCCAATTTCCAGATTTTAAGGACGATGTGCTTTAACAACGTACTTAAAAATCTGTTGTGTGATGGCTAGAATTCCAAATGGGGTTATTTCAGTGATTCCTATATTAAAAATAACCTCGGTTAGATATGAGAAATGTCTATCAAATTCGCATCGGGATTGACAGATTAACCCACCACAGCGAACGAATTATTTTACAAATTCTTTTTGCGTTATCCAACACAGGCAAAACTTGTCAGACATCTGAGAAAAGGGAGAGAGCGCAGGTGTCGGGTTCTGCCACAATCATATCCTCTGCCATTTCCGCTTAGGATCGACAGCAAGCCACATGTAATACAAGTTTTATTAAATTGTGCAGTGAGTAAAATCAAACGATTGCTATGAAATCGGGAAAAATTCGCATTAATTAACAGCGTAATTCGACTACTAAAGAAGCTCATCACAGCCATAGTTTATTAGTTTCGCTAAATTTGTATTCTTTAAAGAAACAAAAGTGTCGAAAAAAAAAATATTCCATTTTTGATTAATTAATCGTGTTCCAAGTACACGAGGAAGGTTCCAGAAAGGAATCGTCATCGTTCTTTAGTAACTACGTTACATTACATACTTTCCGGTATTAGAACCATAAAGTTTAAATGGTACGTAGTGAGATTGCCCATAAAAATCGGTTGTAATTTAGTTAAACGTGCTTTCCCTCATTAACAGGTGAAAAAGTTCCTCCCCCACGTGGAAATCATAGTGGGAGAGGGTACCTCTTTGCTTACTTCAATCCCAGCCCAGAACTTGGTAACAAATGGCTATATAAGTTGCGGTTTAATTTCAAGAAAAGCCACGTAGAAATAAAAAAGTTGAAGGCAAGACTTCATCTTTAGCGCAAGACTTTTCTTGCCTCCGCGTGTAATGTGAAGCAGCAAAAGAAAAAAAAAAACAAATAAAGAAAAATTATTATGGATATAACAATGTGCTGTCTCGTAAGCAACATTTTGCTTAATTAGAGATCTTCCAATTTCGATCTTATTGCCATGTAATTTGGCTAGAGGTTCCTTCATTCATAAATTATTCGTTTTTTTTTTATGGTAAAGTAAGATTAATAGTGAAAAAAAAAAAAAAAAAAAAAAAATTATGAATAATATAGCCTAAGCAGTAAAAGTACATACATGTACATATTGATTTCAAATAATACCCAGTAGTCGCCGGAAAACAATACCTGAATATGTAAAGACAACTTGTTTGCGCAAACATCGTTGGAGCACACCTTTTTTTCAATGTAAGTAAAACCAACAACCATAAGTATTTACATAAATATGCATATACTAAATTCTTTTGTTATATATTAAGTATCAAAATACTATGAGCGTACTCACAATACAGTTGTTTGTTGTTAGTTTATGCAGTGATTTTCTATAAAACTCATTTAAACTACGGTAAGACCTGTTTGTTGTAAATTTAGACAAATATACAAACATATATAATGTTTTTGCATACTGTTACAAACCTACATACCTAATTAAAATTATAAATGAGTGAAAAGAGAAAAAAAAAAGAAATTATCGAAATACATGAAGTAAGATTTGTAGAATGAAGGAATATATTTTTTTTTATAATAATCATTAATAATGTAATCACCTATTAACATGAATAAAGAGTAGAATATCGTTTTAAAGTCTTGTGAGTTGAGTATGTAGTCGAGGATTAGTGTTGGTTGGGTATGGGAGAGTTGATGTGAACTCTCAATACTTTGGTAGGGCAGGGAGCGAGAGTAAATAAAGAGGCAAAGCAACACCACAGACCTCCTCTCATAGGTGTATTGTTTTTTTTTTTCGCATTACTTGGTTTCTGCATAGGAATTCTCTTTTCGGTATTGTGGCCAATGTTAGATGATATGTGTGTATGTGCAGGGTATTGCTCTGAGTTCAGAGTATCGTTGTCTGTCCGGTTTTCCTATTACTATGCTAGTTAAGAGAGTCCGTCCGTATATAAAGAATATGAGCTGAAAGCATTTTTTTCTTTTTGAATGAATTTTCTGTTCGGGTTTATTCCATAAAGTGCATGAATTATTTTTATATATACTTACGCTAGGGTAGTTCGATAGGAGCAAAAACCCCGACCTCCAGACTGACTAAGTAAGCCTGGTTAATGCAAGCATGCACGCCCCGCTGCCTATTCCCTAGTGTCGGTCCATGACATGGTTCACCAAACTGTTTGAATAGACCAGCAATGTCTTTGCAGTAACAAACACTGTCCTCCTTCGTATAGTAGTTGGAAAATTGTTCGTGACGAGTTCTATAACATGTTACCTTAACATCGGATGAAACAAATTTTAATTGTTTCATACGAGAGGCGTGTTGTTCGGCCTTTTTCTTTGACAATTCCAAATCCCTTATCCCTTGAGTTGTGCTTGTGACAAAGAATTTCTTTCGTTTTCCGTTTGAAATCCAGTACAATATGATGCCGCGTAATGAGATACTGCTGGTGACGATGAAACTAAAGTTAAATTTGATTCTGGCAATGTAGCTTCCGTTGAATTTAGTTCTGGTAATGACACTGTTGATACGCTCGCATAGGTTACTTTTCTTGACTTTCCAACCCCAAGTACTTTTGCAGTAGTAGTAGTCAGCTATGCATTAAAAGGGAGCAAATTCCTAATTTTTACAACGCACCTTTTTGTTCGGTTTCCGAAAAAATTAATCCGACTCGACATGTGGTGCACACAGTATTCGGCGTCCATGGTTTTTTATTGTTTTTAGGCTCAATTCCAAAATACTTATAGTATGTAACTTTCAAAGGATTTGAAAACATACGTCGCATCCTTTTAACTATAAATAGACCGCTGATGAAACAGAATATATCTGGATCATTTGTACAATCAAACTCTCGCGCCCTTTTATTCATATTATATTTTTAAGTAAATGACGGGTTATAAACTGCAATTATAAACTGAACAAGGAAAAAGGCGCATGTATCATTATTTATACTTAGATCATATAAAAATTCAAGCCTAACTAGACAAAAAGGGTCCCTAGTTCTACAAAGAAAACACTACCTGCCTTAAAAATATGCTCTTGCTTGAAATGTACCTGGGTTTGAGAAAACGACACTAACAGTTTTTTTACCTAATAACCCTTCGAAAATCTATCTGCTAACTAACTGATATACGAATACTAATACATATGTACCAGTAGGGTACTTAAGTATTAAATGGATATATTTACTTGAATGCTTATAACTTTTGTATTAGTCCATCGATTTTGTTGAGTTCAGTTTTTTATCACCGACTAAATCCTCCGCGACCTTATTTACTAGATGGACGTACCAAATGTCGACAATTTTGAACATCCACGTCAATGGCACTACGCTACCGACTGTCCTACACCCCAAAATCTTGGGTGTGACGTTTGATCAGGATTTACATTTTGGTGAGCATGCAGCCGCAATTGTACCGAAAATCCAGAGCCGTAATAAAATCCTCAAATCTCTTGCTGGCAGTACTTGGGGAAAAGACAAAGAAACGCTCATTACCACTTACAAAGCAATTGGCCAGCCGATTGCATGCTACGCGTCCCATATATTGTTGCCAAGTCTATAAACTACTCACTGGAAGAAGTTACAGGCCTGCCAAAATACTGGTCTCAGAACCGCCATCTACATATGAGCCGAGAATACTCCTCATCAGGGAGAGAAATGAGATGCTAACCAAGCTGTTCCTGTTGAATACCCAGAAACCTGGACATCCCAACAAACATGTGATTGATGAGCCAACACCGCCCAGGGCCTTATGGAGTCATCCCCGTAAGCATTATGAGGAAATACGGCACCTGAGAACTCAGCTGTATGAATCCAAAAAAATACAACAAGTCCTCAGAGAACTCCACAAACAGGCGTCGGACTTTTATGCCAAGAATTGCCCGGTAAATCCAGTACTCAAAGAACAATACCCAAAACTTGCGGAAGAGGAACGCACACTCCCCGGGGAAACGCGAGTCACTCTAGCTCAACTTCGATCTGGATACTGTGACGGGTTAAACTCTTACTTATCCAGAAGCAACCCCGACATACAAAATGTATGCCCTGCTTGCAATGTGTCCCCATATGTCACCAACCAACTCTTTAATTGTAATGTGGAACCAACGCCTCTAACCCCTCTAATTATGGTCCACCCTGTTGAAACAGCAAGTTTCCTTGGCATATTAAATAAGACAGCTGAAGCTATTGTTTATTTTAGTATCCAAGCTCATGAAAATTAAATAAATAAACATTATTAAAAAAAAATCAAGTTTCCTTGGACTCCCGTTAGAGGATATTGATGACAATTTGTGATCGGTCGCACCTGTTGGATGGGGCGAAGCACTGCTACAACAACAGCAACAACGACCATTTGTAATTGCAAGATTAATTAAGTTAAATGATTAAAAACTAGAATAGACATATATCTTATGCTAAAACGGACAAGTTTAGCAGTGAAATTTTGGTATCACTTTTAAAGCGCCTTAATATAGGATAACCAAACAATTTTCTTTATTATTTAGGTTAAACTAATTTTGGAGAGGTTTAATGGTTTTTTCTAACCTTGTATTAATGCACAAGCAATTGTTTTGAAAAAACTATGAATTTAGAGGTCTGACCATCCGAAATATATCGACTTTTTGAAATTGTGTTCGGAATTAATTTCATTTTTCCCAACTCAATCGCAATGAAGCAAGCAACCAAACAGCTAGTAATACCAAGTTTGAACTGCGTAATCTTACATCGATTCACTAACAAACTGTGTTCCAGCTTTTAGGTTTCCTCTTAAACTGAACCTGTTTGAGCGTGTGAAGATTTAGAGTGAACGATGCTTTATTTGAGTTTATTTCACGATGGGTTGTGATAATTCCCAAAGAAGTTGACGAACTTTAACACATTTTTAAATGAAATAAAAATCCATAAACTCAAGAAAATTCTAAGTTAGGATTTTTCAGAAACAACTTGTTAATTTGAGCGGTCTTTTGCCGAGTTCTGTGACAGCGAGTTAAAATAAATGCCGTATTTTTTAAAAAAGTATTTTAATCTATGACATGCGCGAAATCAAACAGCAAATCAGTTGATGGAAATTAAAGCATTCAAGAGCTTTAATCAATAATACAAAGAGAAGAAAGTGAAACGACAAGTTAGAAAAAGCAAATGTAAAGAAGATGAAAGAATGAAAGGGAAGGAAGAAAGAGGGCATCAAAATAATAATGTCGCGAATGATGAAGATGACAATAACAAATCGTCAATTTTCCCCAATATAAAAAAACGCCTGTTGATTACTATTCAATTTTGAAATCAGTTCTTTCAATGGAATGGACGAAAGTTAACCAATATCGCACCATCGATTTTTCGATAGGATTTGGGCGCAGAAAAAAAAAGCGCGATATCGGTTAAAAAATCGGCCCAGTCTAATGTGCAATGTACTGAGCAAATATACTTCCCAATTTTTTAGGCACATATCAAACGATTGAGATTTTTTGTTGTTGTCAAAGAAGAAATATGCATATTTTTCTGGCTTCTTCTTCATATTTGTGATTTCTACAGGCAAGAATGCTTTATTGTTTCGAACTGTTCCAACTAAAGTTAGCTTACGCCTCAACAATAAAATACCCAACTCGTGACACGTAAAAAAGTTGTCGCACGTAACACTGCGGCCTTTTATATTTTTTACTATAACATTTTCTTTAGAATACCTCAAAATCCGCTTAGAACTGAATTATTAGACCACATATATTTATCATTCTTTGATGGAAAAAGTCCTACTCTTTCTGACTGTCAGAAATGTCGACTTCTCCGGCTGTTCCTTCAGATAAATTAGGGTCATAAAAGGATCCCACGTTCGATATTTCATCTTCATCATGCTCACTGACGTTATCACTTGGCATTTCATTATACAAATCAGTGCTTTCACGCAAAAGCGCTATAAAAAATCGTTTGACAAACTCGCAAATACTTGTATTATAAACCTAAGTTATCGAAAACTTTTTCTTTTTATTATCTTTTATGTTAGTACAAAAACCACACCCGCACAGCTCAATATACTTTTACGAGTTAAAGAAACATAGGCAGTTCTAGATAATTACGTACAAAAAATGTTACGGTATCATACCGCAAAAAAAGCATCACTTTTTCTATCCAGAAATGCGAACACTTGCTCATTATCGTATTGGGCAATTTTGACCCACAATTACAGTATATGTAACTTTTTTTGTCTAGCGTATCCCGTGCAGTAGAAAATAACAAAACCAATGTTTTTATACTCAGTTGAGCAGAGCTCACAGAGTATATTAAGTTTGATTGGATAACGGTTGGTTGTACATATATAAAGGAATCGAGATAGATATAGACTTCCATATATCAAAATAATCAGGATCGAAAAAAAATTTGATTGAGCCATGTCCGTCCGTCCGTCCGTCCGTCCGTCCGTTAACACGATAACTTGAGTAAATTTTGAGGTAACTTGATGAAATTTGGCGGCCACCGTGGTGTGATGGTAGCGTGCTCCGCCTATCACACCGTATGCCCTGGGTTCAA
Source organism: Eurosta solidaginis (assembly GCF_040869045.1). Classification (NCBI taxonomy): domain Eukaryota; kingdom Metazoa; phylum Arthropoda; class Insecta; order Diptera; family Tephritidae; genus Eurosta; species Eurosta solidaginis. The sequence goes on along the minus strand of NC_090323.1, from coordinate 163,915,106 downwards.
CTCCCGGGCAAAGCAACATCAAAATTTTAGAAATAAGGTTTTTCAATTAGAAGAAAATGTTTCTAAGCGGGGTCGCCCCTCGGCAGTGTTTGGCAAGCGCTCCGGGTGTATTTCTGCCATGAAAAGCTCTCAGTGAAAACTCATCTGCCTTGCAGATGCCATTCGGAGTCGGCATAAAACATGTAGGTCCCGTCCGGCCAATTTGTAGGGAAAATCAAGAGGAGCACGACGCAAATTGGAAGAGAAGCTCGGCCTTAGATCTCTTCGGAGGTTATCGCGCCTTACATTTATTTTTTTTTTTTTTAATGAAATTTGGTACGTAGGTTCCTGAGCACTCATCTCAGATCGCTATTTAAAATGAACGATATCGGAATATAACCACGCTCACTTTTTCGATATCGAAAATTTCGTAAAACCGAAAAAGTGCGATAATTCATTACCAAAGACAGATAAAGCGAGGAAACTTGGTAGATGATTTGAATTTATGACGCAGAATAGAAAATTAGTAAAATTTTGGACAATGGGCGTGGCACCGCCCACTTTTAAAAGAAGGTAATTTATAAGTTTTGCAAGCTGTAATTTGTCAGTCGTTGAAGATATCATGATGAAATTTGGCAAGGACGTTACTCCTATTACTATATGTACGCCTAATAAAAATTAGCAAAATCGGAGAAGGACCACGCCCACTTTTAAAAAAAAATTTTTTTAAAGTAAAATTTTAACAAAAAATTTAATATCTTTACAGTATATAAGTAAATTATGTCAACATTCAACTCCAGTAATGACATGGTGCAACAAAATACAAAACTAAAAGAAAATTTCAAAATGGGCGTGGCTCCGCCCTTTTTCATTTAATTTGTCTAGGATACTTTTAACGCCATAAGTCGAACAAAAATTAACCAATACTTTTGAAATTTGGTAGGGGGATAGATTTTATGATGATAACTGTTTTCTGTGAAAACGGGCGAAATCGGTTGATGCCACGCCCAGTTTTTATACACAGTCGTCCGTCTGTCCTTCCGCATGGCCGTTAACACGATAACTTGAGTAAGTTTTGAGGTAACTTGATGAAATTTGGTATGTAGGTTCCTGATCACTCATCTCAGATCACTGTTTAAAATCAACAATATCGGACTATAACCACGCCCACTTTTTCGATATCGAAAATTTCGTAAAACCGAAAAAGTGCGATAATTCATTACCAAAGACAGATAAAGCGACGAAACTTGGTAGGTGAGTTGAATTTATGACGCATAATAGAAAATTAGTAAAATTTTGGACAATGGGCGTGGCACCGCCCACTTTTAAAAGAAGGTAATTTAAAAATTTTGCAAGCTGTAATTTGTCAGTCGTTGAAGATATCATGATGAAATTTGGCAGGGACGTTAGTCCTATTACTATATGTACGCCTAATAAAAATTAGCAAAATCGGAGAAGGACCACGCCCACTTTAAAAAAAAATTTTTTTTAAAGTAAAATTTTAACAAAAAATTTAATATCTTTACAGTATATAAGTAAATTATGTCAACATTCAACTCCAGTAATGACATGGTGCAACAAAATAAAAAATTAAAGAAAATTTCAAAATGGGCGTGGCTCCGCCCTTTTTCATTTAATTTGTCTAGGATACTTTTAACGCCATAAGTCGAACAAAAATTAACCAATCCTTTTGAAATTTGGTAGGGGCATAGATTTTATGATGTTAACTATTTTCTGTGAAAACGGGCGAAATCGGTTTACGCCACGCCCAGTTTTTATACACAGTCGTTCGTCTGTCCTTCCGCATGGCCGTTAACACGATAACTTGAGCAAAAATCGACATATCTTTAATGAACTTAGTTCACGTACTTACTTGAACTCACTTTATTTTGGTATGAAAACTGAACGAAATCCGACAATGACCACGCCCACTTTTTCGATATCGAAAATTAAAAAATGAAAAAAATGCCATAATGCTATACCAAATACGAAAAAAGGGATGAAACATGGTGAAGTAATTGGATTGGTTTATTGACACGAAATATAACTTTAGAAAAAACTTTATAAAATGGTTGTGACACCTACCATATTAAGTAGAAGAAAATGACAAAGTTCCGCAGGGCGAAATAAAAAACCCTTAAAATCTTGGCAGGTATTACATATATAAATAAATTAGCGGTATCCAACAGATGATGTTCTGTGTCACCCTGGTCCACATTTTGGTCGCGATCTGGAAAACGCCTTCACATATACAACTACCACCACTCCCTTTTAAAACTCTCATTAATACCTTTAATTTGATACCCATATCGTACAAACACATTCTAGAGTCACCCTGGTCCACCTTTATGGCGATATTTCGAAACGGCGTCCACCTATAGAACTAAGGCCCACTCCCTTTTAAAATACTCATTAACACCTTTCTTTTGATACCCGTATTGTACAAACCAATTCTAGGGTCACCCCTGGTCCACCTTTATGGCGATATCTCGAAACGGCGTCCACCTGTGGAACTAAGGATTACTCCCTTTTAAAATACTCATTAACACCTTTCTTTTGATACCCATATTGTACAAACAAATTCTAGGGTCACCCCTGGTCCACCTTTATGGCGGTATCTCGAAACGGCGTCCACCTATGGAACTAAGGATTACTCCCTTTTAAAATACTCATTAACACCTTTCATTTGATACCCATATCGTACAAACGCATTCTAGAGTCAACCTGATCCACCTTTATGGCTATATCCCTAAATGGCGTCCACCTATAGAACTATGGCCCACTGCCTCATAAAATACTCTTTAATGCCTTTCATTTGATACACATGTCATACAAACACATTCCAGGGTTTCTCGGTTAATTTTCCTACATTGTTATTTTCCATTATGTTGTCACCATAGCTCTCAACTGAGTATGTAATGTTCGGTTACACCCGAACTTAACCTTCCTTACTTGTTATTATTATTTTATGTTGCGATTAACTCATTTATTCATGTTTTTCGAATTGACTACAGACATAATAGCTGCAAAAAGAAGCAGAGAATTTCATCTGAAAGAAGATGATATTTTACAATTACTCACAGCTGACAATAGTGATGTTGAAGATGAACTACGAGAAGAAGATCAAGAATACCTTGCTCAGGATATGGAAAATGGTGTAGGTGTGGTAGAAATAACAAGTTTAGTCCAGGAAGTTCAAGAAGATAAATCGGATGAGAATCCTGTCCATACCTCTGATGAAGAAGCTCTTGTTTTCATATGGATAAAGGGCTCATATGCGCTGAGTATCTTTCGAGAAAGTGACAATGAGTTCGGTAGCATAAATATATTCTGCGAAAAGTCCGCTATGAAATTGATTGCAAACCAAAGATAAAATACTACTTACGCATTTTTTTCGATATAATGGATATTGCTATGAACAACTCATATTTGGTGTATAAAAAGTTACATTAGAAGAAAGAGGGACCCCTTTTGAGCAGTATAGAATTTCGTCAAAATATTGCTCGAAACCTTATAAATGAATTTTCATGTAGGCAAAAATCCAGGCCGTCCGTAGTGAATAAACCGAAGAGTCAAGTCGGTGTGAAGCGAAGTTTACCAATGCGCAATATGCAAAAAGTAAATAACATGAAGAGGTGTGTAAATTGCGCTAAGAAGCGGATTGAAAATAGGACGCATAACATATGTGTAATGTGCAACGTTCACCTCTGTTATACTAGCAAAATAAATTGTTTGCAGATTTCCATAAATGATTTATTTTCCAAAATCTATATATTTTCATTATTTGGCGGCCACCGTGGTGTGATGGTAGCGTGCTCCGCCTATCACGCCGTAAGCCCTGGGTTCAACTCCCGGGCAAAGCAAAATCAAAATTTTAGAAATAAGATTTTTCAATTAGAAGAAAATTTTTCTAAGCGGGTCGCACCTCGGCAGTGTCTGGCAAGCGCTCCGATTGTATTTCTGCCATGAAAAGCTCTCAGTGAAAACTCATCTGCCTTGCAGATGCCGTTCGGAGTCAGCATAAAACATGTAGGTCCCGTCCGGCCAATTTGTAGGGAAAAATCAAGAGGAGCACAACGAAAATTGGAAGAGAAGCTCGGCCTTAGATCTCTTCGGAGGTTATCGCGCCTTACATTTATTTTTTTTTTTTTTTATATATTTTCACAACAAATTTTTAAAGTTCGCATTATTAGAAAACAAATGTTCCCTGCTATTGCGAAATTCCCATTGAGGTCCATAGGGAAATATTTTTCCCAAGAAATTACAAAAAAACCGTGAAATTAATTTAAAAGTCGAATTGTTTTTTATGTATTTTGCTTTCAAATCAACTAAATAAAACAGACGTACAACAAAATTTACTTGTAGTTTTCATACGGTCCTGAAAGGGTTAAATAAAAGCGTTGGAAGCGTTAAATTTCTATTGATAGTCATAAGTATGGCCAACTGAAACTTGATCAGGCTATGCTACGCCTCACATTTTTAAAATTTCACGCGCCCAACGCTTTTATTTAATTGTCTGATCAACGCCTTAGATTGTTGAGAAGTGTGATGACTAGTACATAGGAACTACCAAATTATTTTCTAGATTTTAGTATTATTATTACTTCATGTAAGTATTCTTTTCAATAAAACCGTTCAACTTAAACACTTTTTTAATTATTTTATTAACATCTCGATCCTTACCTCACCTAGCGGGACTTTTTTTCATAAAGCGATTTCTATTTCTGTATGTAATATGTGTTCCAAATATGAGCCAAATCGGACTACAAATACGATATTTTTTAATATCTCGATCCATGCGTCGTCACCTGGTAGCGATTAAGTATTTTTTTCAATAAAACCATTCAACTTAAACATTTTTTTTTATTATTTTATTAATATCTCGATCCTTACCGCACCTAGCGGGACTTTTTTTTCATAGGTCGCTTTCTATTCATGTATGTATTATGTGTTTCAAATATGAGACAAATCGGACCAGAAATATGATATTTTGAAATATTTCGATCCATGCGCCACCCATCGGAGTTTTTCTTCTTTTTATTGCATTGTCATCGGGTTCTGAAATCTATTCCAAGTTTCATGCTTGTAGCTTATCGGGAAGTTACTTTTAAATTTTAATTAAAAAATTCGTTCACAACGGCAGGCCGCTACACAGAGTTAAGCTAAATAAAACCGTTCAAAAATTGTATAAAGCGATATGAGCCTGTCTCGCTTATTAAATACATATACATAAATAACATTAAGCAGCGGAAGCATTGCTAAACATGCACTGCCAGACAATACAAAGTCACAAAAAAGTTCTGTTAAACAAGCCTAGAAATATTCCCCACAATTTGGATTAAAAGCGTATACATATAAGTTAAAGAGCCCAAGGACTAGGGCTCCAAAAGTTAAAGTTGGGGGCCGTCCCGCGGCCCCATTGCAACCGTTCAATGTCAAAAACAGACTGACTCTATCATTAACCTTAACTAAGCTTCTACCTTAGTCTAAGTGATTTCATAATTGCTGACACTGCACTTCCCGCGATTGGCCAAAATAATATTTTATCGCTTACGCTGCAGTTCCCATGGATTGCATTTTGTGTGCTTACGCAATATGATATCGGATCAATTACCTACGTTGGCTTTGCTTGTGTTTGTTGAAGTGTGGTGTCAGCACATTCTTACGAGTAAGTGTGTCTGCCCTCTTGTTAAGTTATATGCGATAGCTCAGTGATTTTAGCACACAAACCGAATTACGTTGAAGAAATATCTTTCGAGTCAGTACTGGCCTATTCTTTTTGATAGCGAGGCTAGACTTCTCAAATTTATAATTAAAACTACGAAATCTTTTTCACAAGACTAAAAATGTTTAAATTTTAAACAGAATTCGATTAAGCCAAACACTTTTGTTGAGCAAAATTAGTTAATTTTAACATACATTTTTAACCGAAAATTTGAACAGTTTATATCTATATTTCTGTTAACACGTTGATACATATATTTATTTGCATTCTTGCTTATTAAGTTTCACTTCAAGTGCAATGACTTCGGCTGTATTTAATTTATTAATTCATATCAATGTTATTTATCTGTCGGATTTCTTTTTATTTTTCTACAATACACAATAAATAAAAAAAATTTTCTCGCACCATTTTTTCGCCATTGCTTACTTAGCCAATAAATCTCGTATTTATTTTTGTAAACGTGAGTTTGCTTATAAAAACAATTTATCGTAATTATGCCACAGCTAAGCCGGAAGCAAATTAATATCCGAACACATGTACACATACACAAATAAATTTATGTAATCGTATGTTAACGTATGTTTCCCTATAAATTGGTACAAATAAATCCTAAAGAAATGGATCACGACTCATCCCTCGCACAGTAGACTTATAATCGAAAAATTAGGTAAGATCTAACTGGTTTGGTCTGTGAGGATCTCACGTAGATTGAATGAGTCCATTTTGTTACCAGAAATTTCTTGAATGGTAAAACTAAAAAACATTATCAAAACTCAGGACCTAAGTTATTAAATAACTCCGTCCTCTTGTAAATACTTGACGCTTTCTGGCACCTA